>NC_089862.1:13810344-14166177 GCF_036373705.1 Amia ocellicauda | reverse complement strand
TATGCAGAGCTTTACAAACACATCCTTTCCACTACAATTTAAATCAAGACTGCCACCAACACCATGTTAATTAAGGGTTACAAGGTTTAAAACTTTCACAGAAAATTGTTTATTTCTGATATGACATCCCTTAAAATATTCCCCTGTCACCTGGAATCTCAAATGTTGGCACTTTTATGACATTTCCCTGTGGAAAACGTAGTCATTTTATTTTTATTTTTTTACACTGTGAATTTGACAATGTTGCTGTGAAAGTAGAAGGCATGACCTAGACATGTTACGATAAACCAGTCTACTACCTTATCCATTTCAGAAGTGTCCATTAGATAGAACAGCTTATGTGACGCTTCAGTGCATTAACCATGTGAAATGTGTAAAACATATAATCTGTAGAGTTGTAGGAGCAATAGTACAATATTATTATTCCATTCTTCAGCATTGTACAGTATCCCCAAGAAGGTGACTTGTGTGTTGATTTATTTTCCAACATGATAATTGCTCAAAAACACAGGCAGATTAAGTGGAAATTACTTTTAAATCATAAATAAATACACCTGGCTTTTAAATGTGTGTGCGCTGTCCTTGCTTGAAATCCATGCCCTTAAACTTTTACAGGAGATTGAAAACAGTAAATAATTTTGTAGATTTCTTTAGCTGTTTATTATTATTATTATTATTATTATTATTATTATTATTATTATTATTATACTAGTAGTAGCAGTAGTAGTAGTAATATAACTTGGTAATTATAAGCACCAGTCTTTCAGACTTCTGAATTAAATACAGAAGTTCATTATTAACCTGGCCTATAATATTATTGTGATTTTTGCAGCAGTTATATAAGACAATGTAGGGTAACACTTTGCAATAAGTATCCCTAGTTACAGTGTATTAACATAGTAGGTACTCAGTAACTACATATATAGTTACTCATAAGAATGGTGTAATTATGCTTTATTACAATGTACTTAATGTGTAAACAGTGGACCTTGCATGGTATAGCCCCAAAGTTAACCTCCTGATGGGCATCCTTACCAGATAATTGTTTACTTACATATATGGTTAATCATTATTACACATTAAGTATATTGTAATAATGCATAATTACACTGTTCTTATGAGTAACTACTATGTAAATACATTGTAACTAGGGAGACATTGTAAAGTGTTACCCAGTGTAGTGTTTTGACCAGTGTCTTGACTCTCGCCCCAAATGGACTAGGAGTTTCTCAGTGTTTGGCAGGTCTGGAGATTATTTGCATATATCCTGGATCTGGTACTCTGGTACTTACACTTGTGCATCTCTGTCTCAAATTAAGGAACCTGCCTCTTTGGGCAGTGTTAACTGAACCTGTTCTCTGATTGATGCATTCCCTCTGGTCAGGTATTTGGCCAGGATGTAGCTTCTTAGTGCCCAGAAGTATTCTATAGTTCTAGATTCTATAGTAGTTTGCTTTCTGTTTTTATGTGTTTTTCTCAATGAGTATCTCAATCTAGTTTGTGTCATGTTATAACTTGATTGATTACCTGTTTCAGATCTGTCAGATGGTAGAATGGGTTATTGAAGTAAGCTTATGTTAGATTAGACTACAGGACTCTTCCTTGCACTCATCTCTTATTTTTGCAGAGCCTTTTGTTGGTAGGAGTTGCTATTGCTGTTACAGATGAAGGCATAATCAAATTGCTTCTATTTTGTGTATTATTCAATAGAAGGAAAATCATAATATTTCCATGGTTGTATCTTTAATTGTATTTTAACAAAGCCCTGCATGCAAGCCTTCTTTTGAGATATCAGTTAATATATTGATTTGCTTTTTTCAGAGGACCCCACACTTCACTTCCATGGAGAGCAATGTGCTGCCTAACACATTCACACTTTAATACAAATTACAACACATTTTAAATTATAAAATGTACTTACTTAAATGCCTTGCCTATATTATGTCTGCACTGTATTTTATACTGATTGTGTTACTGCACTTTTGTAATGCTTTGAAATGTTTGTGTAAACTGTAAAGCGCCGTGGATAAGGGTGTCTGCTAAGAATTAAATAATACTATTAATAACAATAATAAGAATAAGCCACAGGCCAAAGCCCACAAACAGCTTATGGATCCTGGAGGCAACCCCTCACTGTTCTTAATTAATGCAGATTATAATGAGTTCTATATATGTTTGCATGGATCCCTACCAAAAGGAGAGAGCAAGTAATATGAACACATACATAAGGTTTCTGTGTAAAATGTACAAGAAGATGGGAGCCCAAATGGACTCACTGTCTCTGTGGACAGGAATAAAAAAAACAGTGGTAATTCTGTGCATCCCAGTAAGAGCCTCCCAGAAAAGGTCTGAGAGTACTCATTTATCTGGTATCATCATTTGAAGACAATCAAAAATAATGATTTTATTTTTGAATAAGAGGCAAGGAGTGGTACAGCTATAAATATACAGTGACACAAATATATAATGTCATTGTAACCTCAGCTCTGGCAATGGTAAGAACAGTACAACATGAACTAGGTCTAAAGGGGCATCATTAAATGCCAATATCAAACTATCAGTGTCAGTGGGTAAGCAGAAGGGACTAGTGATGCCAATGTCCAATAGCAGAGGTAAAAAAAACCTTAACCCTTTCACAGTCACTCAATTGGTTGGTGGAAACATTTGCCATATTTACTTTGCATGAAAACAAATGATTGTATATTTTGAGTGCTTTGCTCTATAAATGATCAGGAATATATACTGCAGATATTTTTTGTTTTTTGTTTGTTTTTTTCCTGTGAGTGACAATAAAGGTTAAAAAAAACTTGAGAGCAGAGTCTGAAAGCTTTTATTAATGTATCTTTTCTCTGCTTCTCACTTGAGCAGAGTGCAATGTTAAACAACACTGCAGTGCAGCACAGCGTGAGCCGAGAGAACGGCTGAAAAACACCACTAATTACTGATTAATTACAAAATTGTGTACAAGAAAAAATCCTTGCGCTCGGGAAGACCATGGTGATAATTGCAAAGTACGAGATTAAGGGAAATAAATTATCACTGTCGAATTATGAATTAGGCGATTAAAGAATTGTTCCACTGATCAGTGTCTGAATAGGTGGGTGAGGACAGAGAAAGGGTAGGCATAGGAGTTAGGAGAGATGAAAAGGCACAAAAGTGTCCTTGCAGAATGTGTCAGAGAGCTGCAGAGTGGGCAAAAGGAGATGATTTTAACTTACAAGGCAGGATGTGTCATCATACCCCAGAATAGACTGTGCACAGATTAAATTTACTTGATACATCTCCTGTCATTTGAAGGTACCTAGACAGAGTCGTGCCAACTCAGACACAGAGTCACCTGCCACACTAGAGAGAGAAAAGTAGTTATATCTGCTTTCTTCCTAACTTTCTCTCCAATCCTTGGTGTGTCAGAGACAGGATGTTCTGTGCTGCAACCCTCATTGTAGTGTCATTGCTCCTGCTCAAATTCAAATTCAGTAGGTGACCTTATGAACCGCCAAAGAGCAGCAGAGAAACACATCACCAAAATGCTTCAAAATAGGTATGAACATGTAGTGTTTTCTGTTCATCGTGCAAGTTTATTAAACATATTAAATATCAACTCCTGCACTTGATTAAAGAGGCATATAGCTTCAAATAAGAGTTGCATCACATCTTTGAAGTGTAGTATATGTAGTCTACATTATGGTCCACATAGCCAATGTCACTTACCATTGTGTCTTTCCATTTGGTTATAAAACGGTTCTCTATTTCCATTTGCTTCACTTGGGCTTCATTAACCTAAGTAAAAATATTGTTATAAAACATATACTTATTGTAAAGATAAATGTCACGATTGTTCACTTGCTACTGGAACTTCGTAATGTATTAAGGTAATTTATTAATATCATTTTTTTTAGTATTCCATCTTTTCAACACAAAGGTTATACAAAATCATATTATTGAGAATAAGTGTTCCATAATGAGTTGTGTTGCACGCAATGCTAAATCAGGACATGGTAGGTCATAATCATCTTCAAT
Organism: Amia ocellicauda; assembly: GCF_036373705.1. Lineage (NCBI taxonomy): Eukaryota > Metazoa > Chordata > Actinopteri > Amiiformes > Amiidae > Amia > Amia ocellicauda. Next base: position 14,162,157 of record NC_089862.1, on the reverse strand, counting down.
TACAAAATGCAATTATTTGAGTGTTATATATAAAATTAGGCTCATGGTCTGCATTAATAATATATTTTATTGAGCACCTGAACGTCAGTGTATTCATTAGTAAGCCATTAGTGTCTTTGTTTGTAGAACTGTTACCTCTGGGGAAAGCAAAACTGGATGAAAACTTTAACAAAATGACACCAGGCCAGTTGATGAAAGTAATTATCTGTTTTAGAAGAGCACTATTTTTAGCATTTTAATTGACATTTTTTAAATTGTGCGTCAATGTCAGAGGTAAGTAGTTGGATAGAATTTCTAAAAATGGCCAGTTTGATGTCATAGTCTATAATAAAATGTGTTCAGTTGCTTGATTTCTCACATTTTAAAATCATATTATGTCGGGAAGTGTTTTCAGTCCCATCAACTCGTGCTGAGAACCCTGTGCAACACTGATATGGTTCCACACTTATCTCCCCAGAAGCATTTTTGGTTGAATTTTTTATTCAACCAAATTCAAGATGAGAATAACTATGAACCCAGGACATAAATATATAGGTAATTTAAATAAATATAACAAATATGCAGACTATTTCAGTGTATTGCTGGAAGGCTTGCTTTTTGGTTATCCTTAAGTTGTATTTATAAAGCAAACTGTATAGATTTCATTTCTAACAAACTACTAAACTTATTACGTGTTATTTTTTAAGGAAAACAAGGCCAACTGAGCATACTGGCCAGTGGTAAATGAAGCTTGCAATTTAAGAAATAGACATTATCCCAGTATTTCAGATTTTATATTTAATGTAAATTCAATACATCTACACTCACTACAAGAATCACAAATCTAAAGGCATGTAAAATCACACATTGCATATAGAAATATCAGATATTTATGAGATCTATGCATATTGATGCTATTGTTTTAGTAATATGAAGATGCTTGTGAAGATAACATTATAGCAGTACTGAATTATATTAATATAATATTGTGTAAGTGCTACTATCACTTGTACTGTATGGCAATTCAAGTAATTTTTTACTTACATCAAACAATTCTACATAATTGTTGATAAGGTCTTCAATGACAGCGACTTCTTGACTGGTCTGACCCTCAGTTTGGAACAGACAGGATGAAAACTCTAGAGCTAAATTATGTGCGTTCATTTGATTTATATCAGAGCATTTCTGGATCCTGTGTTGACAAGAAAGGAACATTTTAATTGAATATACAGTATGTTTAGCATAATTGTCTTAGTATCGCCTTGTTATTGAGTATTTGAATATACACAAAAAATTTAAGTAGGTCTAGGTGTACTAGAATTTATTAATTGCCCATTTCCTTGGGAGATTACTAGACATAACATATTAGACAATAAATACCTAAATAACAATTCAAAATGCTGTTACAATCCCTCATTTATGACCACAAATCAGTTTGTTTATTTTAAAAGCATTCGTTAAAGATGGAATCAGACGAAACAAGTGACGTATTTTTAACTGATAGATATTATTGTATTTTCTAGAAATAGTGCCCAGTTTTTTCAGCTGCCTCTATTGACATTTTCATCACAAACATTTCACAAATATTTTACTGGCAAAGCATTTAAAATACCCCACCTTGTGCAAAATATTATCTGCACACACCCTCTCCACATGAATTCCCACAATATTAAAATATCTTGGTTGCATTGCATATTGTATCAATTAGAATGATTTATTATTTTACACACCACATAATTATAAAAATGTGGATTCTGCAAGTTTAAACGATTTCACTTTCTCAATATTAATGCACAGTCAGTTTGTTCTGTTTACTCTCCAGAATAAATGGAGATATTCTTCCAAGAACTTATGATTTATTATAATGATTTTTTTTCTGTTTAGTGAGCTAGTAAATACAGTTTATAATAATTAAAATGTGTGCCACAACCTTACACAATGACATAGTTTGAAGTCTCCTTAATTAAGAGGCAGGTTTTCAATTACGGGTACGAAAGAGCCTCAGAGTTTAGTAAGTTGATCCCTATGGATAACGTATGGGCATACTGTGAGAGCACAGGCATGTAGTGGAGAGCCACACCAGAGGTAAGTTGTGAGAAAGGTGAACTGAACTCTCTATATGGTAAACACTCTGTAGCAGAAAGGCTCTGGTGGGGTTCAACTGGGATGTTCAAGGTAAAACAGATAAAGTAAATTCTAAGAAGATGATATGAAAGTATTTTAAAATGAACTGCTCTGTTGCTCCTCAACTCTCTAGGAATACTCTTCTTATAGTGTCACCTAGATAACAGTAACAAATACAGTATAGTGTTTAGTAATGTTTGACTGTGTTTGTACATTCTTATTACCAAGTCATCGACTACGACATGGCACATTTTAGTGTCATTCAATATAAACAAAGTCCTTATATATTGCCGGGTGGTACAGCCTGAGTGCGGTGATTGGACGGGAGGGAGTCACCAGATAGGGGATATATAAGGGCGTGATGACGAGCCACTCTGGGAATTGAGTAAGACTTTGCTGAAGAGAAAATCAGACCTGTGAGTGTTTTATTGGAATCTTAGGGAAAAAGGGGGAAAGTAGATGTACCTCTTTGAAAAGATCAATAAACACCAGTTTTGTTTTGGAAGACATCTGCTTCTTTTGCTTTTATTTCAACAGCGACCTTTAAAAGGCAAGGTCGCTACAATATATATAGGATTTCATATTTGTCTCTTGTTTACCCAGTTCTTATGTGCAACCCCTGGGGTAAAGAAGTTATGTATTATTATTTTGTTTAGGATTTTGTTATTCTGAACTGGGGTTATGGTATTGAGATAAGTTACTGGTTGGCACCTGGGCTATTAATTATCAGCAGCATTCTCCTGGTAGTTAAAATGCCTAATAGGAAGGACCATTGCCCTTATCTCACACATGATACATTATGTTTATTTGTATTAAACATATCAAACTTAATCTGTCATGGCATGTCAAGTCTACAAGGCAACCTGGCAAGATTAATATGACAACTGAAAAGTGATGGATGAAATATAACACCCACTGTAACATATTTTGTGATAACATATAAAGAAATTGATTTGAACTTTAATATATAGTTATTTAAAAAAATGTTATTAATTCAATGTATTCATGTTTATATAGCACCATTTCTAGACAGATTGTACCTCACAGAGTTATCGTATCTGAATGACTGAATGAGAAGATCTCTATATATTACAAATAAATAGTGTGGTCCTGATAGCTATATGGATATTTAATAATACCTCATGGGATTATTAGTATGCACAGTTGCACAGTTTTTTATGGGCATCAAAATGTTGAAATACATGAAGAAAAAGACTTAACCTACCTATATAAGTGTTGCATTAAAGCAGCCAGTGTTGTTCTGTTGACTCTGGGCAAAGTTCGAATGAAGGTGGAATACTTCTCCACTCTGAGCTTCTCATTCTCATGATCTATAAGAAATTATGACAATGTATTAGTGTATATATACAGTGCCTTGCAAAAGTATTCAGACCCTTTCAGTAGTGTATTTGGTGGACACACTTTTGGCAGCAATTATAGCTTCAAGTCTTTTTGGGTAAGTCTCTACCAACTTTGCAAACCTGCTTGGCACAATTGTTGCCCATTCTTCTTGGCAGATTTGCTCAAGTTGTTATTATAGAAGTCAAGTCAGGACTTTGACTGGGCCCCTCAAGGACAATAACATTCTTAATCTTTAGCCACTCCAGTGTAGCTTTTGCCTTATGCTTTGGATCATTTTTCCTGAATGGAGAATGCTCACCCCAGATTTAAGTTTTTAGTAGACCGAAACAGATTTTCCACTAGTGTTTGCCTGCACTTTGCTCCATCAAGTTTTCCTTCAGTCCTATCAAGTTTTCCAGTCCCTGCTGAGGACTGCATAGCATGATGCTGCCACCACCAGGCTTGACTGTAGGGATGGTGTTGACTGGGAGATGTTGACTGGGGCCATGTTGGGTCTGCACAAAATGTAATGCCTGGAATTTAGGCCTGGCATTTTGGTTAAGTGTCTGCACTTCAGGTGCTTTATTGCATACTCCATGCGGACTCCATGGCTTATTTTTAGTAAACTCCTTGCCCCGGCTGCTCAGTTTGGAGGGACAGCCTGATCTAGGCAATGTTTGGGTGGTACATGCACCTTCCATGTCATGATGATTGAGTACACTGTGCACACAGGGATATTCAGAGACTTATATTTCTTTGTACCCTTCTCCTGACCTGTTCTTTTTAATGACTTTACTCTGACTTGCTTTGAAAGCTACTTGGTTTTCATGGTTGAGTCTTTACTTGAAATTCATTACCTGACCAAGGAACCTCACAGAGACAGGTGTTTTTATTTTAAAATCATGAGAACCACTATTATTGCACACAGACAGGCCATTCAACTAATTGTGTGGCTTGTTAAGGTCATGTTGTGCAGCTGAATTAATTTAAGTTTGCCACACCAAAGGGTTTGAATACATATGCAATCAAGACTTGTCCATTATGATTTCTCTACTTACTTCTTTCCTTTTATTTTTGCTTTGAATGTGTGGAGTAGGTTGAGTATATAAAACATTAATTCGTACTTAAATGTGTCATAACTGCAGGCTTTAAAGCAACAATATGTGAAAACTGTGAGAGGGTCTGAATTTTTTTTCATTTCATTATATACACTATTAGTATATAGCAAAATGCTGTCAGAAAATTGTTATATGCTGTTTTTGTCTGTGATTATTATTATTTCTACCTTACACTTATCCCAATGATCTAATAAAGTCCCCTGCTTTTATAAATATACTACTCATTTAAGATGGAGGCCTTTGGGGGAATTAAAGAGGCATACCACTGGCATTTTCAAATTCTGTCAGCAAGATACCTGCTAAATCAATTTTCTTTGTAATTACCCATTAAGTTGTACTCAGCAGGATAAAAAAGAATAATGGACTGCAGCCAATTCCTGGCACACGGTGTATATGAGGGAGTCCCAAAGAGAATACGGGTGCCTTATATACTTTAATATTTAACTTGACATCTCCAATGGTTTAAAATTATTCATAAGCTCTTGATTAGCAAAAGTATTAGTTAAATTAAGGAACTGAGATCTCGATTGGAACACAGTCTTGCAGGACGCTGCAAGACAAACCACTTCCCAACCCCTTTCGTGAAAAAAAAAAAAAAAAAAAATATATATATATATATATATATATATATATATATATACACACACACAAGTTTGTTTACCTAAAACAGATATCCAATATGGATATAATTCTTTAGTGAGTATGGCATCTTCAGTTTTAGATAAGAAGGTTTTGAACACATCTGTCACATCTTCCAGCTGATGTTCACCAATTCTTAATTTCACATTTCTGGCATCTTTCCAAAAGCTGTCCAAAAGCTGAGTCACATGTTCCGGGTTCCCTTTCTTCTGGTAAATACCTTCATAGCACAGACCTGAAAACATTGAAAAGCTTAAATCTGATATCCTCATGTAGTATAGTGAGCTAATGAAATACACATACAAATACAATTACAATACAAATGGGTCTATGCACTTTGGGATGCTTTGGTGTTTTTAAATGCAATTTTAATTAGTATTATTGTTGTTGCCGTTGTACTGACTATTATTATATAATCTTCATAACCTTTGGATATGTCAGAGGATTTAAATGGACAAGTAGTAGCTCTTAGTGGGATTAGCTTTGTCTACATTCTGTTATACTCACCATGCTGAGTGACAAATGCTATGCAGCTATCCACAATGATGGGAATGCCATTTTTGCTGAGCTGCTGGTCTGGCAAAGCATTGCCATCTGTACCAGCTGCCTTTTTGATTGCAGCATGCCAGACCACAAAATCCAGTTTGGTAAAGCCATGCACATACAGTGTTCTGTGAAGCACAATGAATGAATGCATGAAAAATATAACCATAAACAAGCCACCTAAGATAACTGTAGTTGAATTCATACCCTTCTTTGAAACAATGTTATTATGTGATTAATTTAGTTTAATAAATATTGTTCATTAACCCTTTGATGCGTACTTGCGCACCGGTGCATCAGCATATTCACTTATAGCATAATTATGAATAAAACCATGTTAATCTTTTATCCTCCCTTCATCAATTTGTTTTTATTGGACAAAATGCAGCATTCACAAAAATTTGCTGTCAGCATTAATTACATTTTATGGTGAGGGACCAGCGTAAGGTACAATGTCATAAAGCTGAGAGTGTGATACACTTGGTCCAGTGGCTTTTACATAAATGGTATATGAAACATTTTGGATAAACAATCCTCATAAAATTAAGGATGGTATTTTCTTATAATCAATGTGATTGTAAACATTTGAAAAAAAATGAATTCCCAGTACAAAAGTGACGAAGCCATATAAAATTAAAACACATCTGTTTTTAAATTATATGATTTGTATGTATTGTTTATTGGTTATTTTGCTTTCGTAAGACAAAAAATGTTAAACCATTTTTAAACCAAAAAAACCAAAGCAAAATAGGGTTAATTTAGCATAAGTAATGAAATACCTTCCATTTTCAACCATCAATAGCACATCCACCCTTTCATCACCTTCTGTATGTGTGGTTACAGCTGTGAAGAAAATAATAGATACTTTTAAGACATTCTCAGCTAGTGTTAATGCTGCCCAAAAAAGATACAAAACAACAGTTATTATGAAGTTGCTAAAGATAATGAAAATGAACCCTGATTCAATAACTAACATAGTTTGAGTGATTATTTATATGTTCACTTCTAACATAAAAGCTTTTACCTTGTTTCACTCCTCCTGATAAATGTCAGAATGAACTAGGTCTACTTTATGTGCTGTAGTTTTGTAAATTACTACATTTACTTTTACTTTACAGTTTTAGTGTTTTATTAGTCATCTGAGGTCAGGACTAGTATAGAGATTTTGTCTATTGTCCTTGTAACTTAAGTATTTAATCATGGTTATTTCATGCATGGATGTCTAGATGTTTTAAATCATACATTGACTGCAGATGTGTAAATGTAGCTTTGTGGTCACTATACAGAACTTCAATTGATATATTAGAAAGAATCCAGAGGGTAAAATGTCCTTTCTAGTCATTTAGACATTTGTAATGGTATTCAAATTTTTTATAAAATGAATGAGCAGTGTGTATGCTTTATCAGAGGTGGCTTTAAACATAAATAGAGGATATTCCTCATAAGTATTCAATCAAAGAGAAACATTCAAAGAAGAAGAAGCAGTTAGTGATGCAGTTCTATATTTCTATAAAGCAGCCACAAGTTTAATAGATTCCTTGGATGCTTAGGCAAAAGATTGGGGTCACATGATTCAAAGTACATGCAGTGTGACACCTTCAGAGGAGTGTGGATAAAATAATGAAGACATTTGCATGAAAGCTAAAGATAAATACAATAATGACTATATTTAAAAATCAAGGTTTTTGAAATCCCCTGAAACATAACAATCTCAGTGCAGTGGATATCTTCTCGGCCAATGGGATTGCAAAGGTGTGCACAGGGGAGCTCTGCATATCATCTGCTAACTCCTCACATTACTTGAGTTGTGCACTCAGCCGGTAATGTGTAATCACCAGGTCATCTGGCAGGTCTAAAAAACTAATACAGGGTCACAGATATTCCTCACTCAATTCCCCTGAGGCGCTCAATGCTGCAGGTTGTTGACTCAACCTACTTTGCACTGCCTATGCAGCTTGAATATGTCAGAATTTGTAAGTATTACATTTCTATATTTTATATGCAATGTAAAGCAGTGCAGATTTCAAAATAGATGATTGGGTGTTAGTTGGATCACAAACTTGGACCACTGCAGATCCCCCGAGGAGCAGAGCCGGGAACCCCTGGAGTATATCCACTTTATGAGCTTCCTCCTCTCTGTCTGCAGTGTAGCCTCTTCAGACAACATATCCACCATATAGCTATTTCAATGAGATAATGCATAATGCAACCACAGTGACAGCAAGTAGAAGCAGCTGTAACCTAAAAATGGTTATTAGATTTAAGGAAAACCTAAGAGATAAGAGTTCCGACTCACTGTCAGCTCACTAGCCATGATAACAGAAGTATACTGACTACAGTAGCGTGAGTGAGCTGAAGAACATATTTCATCAATTGCTACATTTCTCATTAACTAGTCAAATGTCTAAACAAGTACAAACACAGGTTAGGCATGGATAAAAATGGGATCCTATAACCTCACTTTACTATTCTTAAGCAAAATAAACACAGCATTTGCTCACGGAAGACGTTTACCAAGTATGTAGTCAACATATTCAATGTAAAGTGTGTTGTTTTAGCACCCATTTAAAACTGAAAAACAAGTGATTGAAAAGACATTGAAAGTATACAGTTGAAATGTTTTGAGCTTAAAAAAAAAGAAGCAAAATGAGCAAGCTGGATTGAATAGTGTGTTTGCAGTAAAATAACTGGAAATGTAAAGTTTAAAATAACATAAATGACTGATAGATGATTCTTCTGTATTTGAAGTACATTTCACTAGGGCTGGGTATCGGCACTGATCTCCCGATTCGTTTCGATTTCGATTCACAAGGTCCCGATTTGAATAAAAAAAGTTATTAATTTATAAACTACCAAGAAATAACGGCAAATTAACCAAGGCTCTGAGTTCAAAAGAGTGCAATTCGTTAAAAAATATCATATATTGTCGGGGGTGCTTGCGGATCAGCTTTAAGCCGTGGCGAAAGAGAGCATTGCGGAGCTTGTGCGGTTGGGCTTCACGAATATGTTTGGCCAGGTGGCACTGTTTTTTAATTCACTGAGAAAATGCATAGATGTACAAGATCGATCTTGGGATTTTAAGAATCAGTATCAGATCGTCCAAACCAGAATCACAATTTACTGGACAATCGATCTTTTTACCTAGCCCTACATTTCACTTATACCTCCCTTTAAAATATCTCAGCCAAAATAATGTTTTCAAATAAAGGAAGATTTTAAATTATTATTGGTATTAAATTATTGGGTTAAGATACAATGTTTTAATCTATTTTATGTATTTATTGTATTTTTTTATTTTTAAAGTAAGATTTCAACATTATTATTTTATTTTACAAAATTATAAAACCTGCAGTCTTGCAGTTTCATACAATTATTTCTGTTTAAGCTGAATTTCACCTTTAATCTATTTTATTAATACAATCAGATAATGCATTGCTAGAACTAGACGAGTTTCAAGAAAGATTAGAGGCAGAGAGAAGACAGCAGGAGAACTGAGACAAAGGTCAAATAAATGATTCTTTATCTGGATTTAACTGCATCTTCCTCTTCTGTATAAAAGTTCACATTGTTCCCTGTTCTTAACATCTCAGTTTACTCATATTCACTATAGCATACATTACTGCAAACTGTAATGTAATGTTGTTTGCTGTTGTTGATCTCCTCTTCCTCCTCCTACATCTTCCTCTAAACCTAAAATTCTCCTGTAGTTTAAAGGCTAGCCGAAAATATATTGAAAACAATTTGAATTAATAGCCTGATGTCCTCATACACATACACACATATGAGAGAGTCTTCACCTAATGTGGAATGTGGTGTGCTATTTAGTTAAAGCATTGTGTGTATTTGGTATGGCAGTTGTAGCCATTGATTTGCAATTATTTGTATGGTGTGTTGACTTTCAAATGTACATGTACACGCCACCATTGACTGTGAAAATGATTTAACCTTAAATTACATCATGATGCCATATAGTCAACAACCTTGTCCATATTGAAAAGTATATTGTTGTGCACATTGTTGGTCAAGCATGTGTCTAAAGCTCAAGAAGCAATGAGGCAGAACAAGCTATCTGGTAAGTAGAACATGCATAATGAGAAAATAATTACCAGTCCTTCTATAATTATATAACACGTCGAGGAACTCAGAACACTAGTTATGGTTTGATGTCAAGTTCTTCCATGGAGTGCAATACATTATTCTCGAATGCTTACAAATATCTGAGTTTCTCTGTGTTTTGTCTTGCTAGCTTGTCTTACTCTGTTATGGCCTCCCACGTAAAACCAACTTACTTGCACTTAATACTGCCCTAAGGCAGCACAGAGTGAAATAACATCAGCACCAAGCTGGTGTTAAAAACCTAAAAAGCCAACACGCTCAATGAAACTGCTTCTATATGGAATGCAATTGTATATTAAAGCCTCAGAGCTATAAAAATGTAATCTTAATGAAATTCAGAAACAGTTACATTTGCTGAGATTTGTACTCTGTATTAAAACTAAATTAGTATGAGGCAGACCATAAGAGCAATTTCATAATCAACTATCTATGTATGTGTGTGTGTGTATATATATATATATATATATATATATATATATATATATATATATATATATATATATATACACACACACTCTGCATGTGTCTATGGGGTGCTTTACAAACATATATGAAACTAAATTTGGGATTAGTATCTTTAGCCAATCAGAGTCTTGATATGAAATTTGAATTAACTATCAGTACATTTCTTTAAAAAAAAACTGGGCACTGGAGAAACACAATTAGTGGCCCAAGGAATCATAACAATACATCATAATTCTTCAAGAGGGACTTCTGGTTGTATATGCTGTTGATAATATATCCAAAGAAGACAGTAGACAAAGAAGATAGTACCCCAGCTCATACCACCAATTCAGGCTCACACAAATTATTTTTTGTGTGTGTCTTTGTTGCACAAGACAATGGGCGGCACCACACAAGTATCCACTAGGAGTTCATAGGTTATCGAACTATAAATGTGTATACTTGTTATACTTGTGTCTACGTTTGGAATGCTTTGAAAGCTGAGAGAAGCGTTTCCTATATATGTAAGCCCTTTATTATAGGAGCATCTGTCCTTTTTAAAAAACAAATAGCTTGAGGCAGGATGTGCTTTCCAAGAGCACCAAACATATCATTTCAAACATATATTACTTTTTTAACAACACAGAGTGTAGTTACTGCTATGAAATGATCACAATTGTATTATGCCTCTAGGATACATGTCACTACTAAATGTAAGAAGTATTTAAATCAATCACTTCTGTAGTTCAGTGATTGAGAAGAACAGGAGTGTCTGATGTTAAAGACTAAATTCAAATGTGTACCTAATGGATTACAACAAAATTATTATGTTTTCACAATTTTACATATTATTATAACATCCAAAAACATTAATTAAATATTAAAACTACAAGTAATATATTTAAAACTTGAAATCAAATATACAATTATGTGTGTCTTCAAATACAATAACATTCAATTACTCCTGTTCTGTTATATGCTTTTGTTTTGATATTTATTTTTCTCGAAACATCAGGACTGCATCTCTCAGCTTGCTCTCCAAAATACTCCTAGGTTGCTATTTCACACTTGAATTGGTGTACTTTAATCCCATGTTAAATGATACAGCTCTTGAGAAGTGGTACATCCCCTAAAGAAGCCACATAAAAGCCTTTAGGTAATGCTTAATTTTTTATGACAAACAATTTTGAAGCGCAATAATTCGGTTGAGGTAGTAGAGCCTTAATCCTGCCTTAGGTGAAGGGATGTTGTACATTTTGATTTAATCCAAAGTTAGGCCTTAAATGGATTAAAGGATTTATTGATTTTTCACATCGTTCTGGTTTAATTGATTCAAATGTTGCATATCTATTAAATTGGCCCTCTTTGTATGAACTGCCCAACACAACTACAGAAAATAACTAAAAGGTGATGCCTACAGAAACTATCCATGTTACTGTTCATGTAGTTTAAATACAAAGCACCATTATTATCTTTTTGCAGGAGTATTATTTTGTGTTGTGCTGATGTCCTGAAAATGATGTTCTTAGACATAATTTAAGAGCTATTTACAGAGCTAACGCCAAGAAAAACATCATGAGATAATAACATGAATTAATAATAATTGTGATTATAATTATACTAATAAACAGAAACCAGCATTTGTATAGAAGACTTGAAAATGGAATAAGCATGCTTACTGAGCTCCTGAAGCCTTTTCAACTGCAGAACTTCGTCATCTTCATCTTCTGCTTCAGAATAAAAGTGCAGGCAGGATTTCTCAAGTGCAAACCACCCAACTCTCCAGTGGGAAAGATCATAACCTTCCTTGTAATACAGCTGTCCAATCAATTCAAAATCTTTTCTTGTGACGTCTTGAACCGCGGTTGGGATGGAACACTGAAATCAAGATAAATCCTGTGGTTTTGTTTGCACGTGTTGCTTTTGCTTGAACAGTATGGTTTCCCTCTCAAATAGTCAAACGGAAGAGTATTCATACCCCAGCTGAAACTCAGCATAATAAAGTAAAGAATGGTATAAAAAAAACTAGAAATATTACAATAAAACATATAAAGTTACTTCAAAAAGGCTTGAGCCTAATATAAAATAAGCAGCTGAACATATCCTATTGTTGCTGCCATTCATCATAGTCTGGTACTGGTTCAAAGGAGTTATGTATGTGTGAGCATATTCAAACATCAAAGTTACAGTATTATACACGAGTATATTTATTTGCATTTCTGTGCTTTGCAAATTGAAAAAAGCCAATAAATAGTTCTTAAATGAAAGAACTGGGATCAAAGAAATTATTATGCATGTAGAAAGGGATCTTTAGCATTAGAATGTGATGACCATATGTGATGCGATGATGATGATTATTATTATGATGAAGATGTTGTTGTTTATGATGCTGATGATTATTATAGGAGCACAGCATCAGAAAGCCACTTTATCCTCAAAAAGGTTCACAGTGAAGCTGAACCCTAGCTAGCCTATTAAGCTGACTTGGCTCTTGGCTTGCATACAGTTGTGTCTGAGGTAGAGAAATGAATTTGACTGGCACTCGGGCTTTTGCACATCCACATTTGCATGACACACACACATACATTAGGCAGAATCAATTTGTGGTACTTAGATTAGATGAAATACCAATAATAAATATATTTTATATTTTGGCACTTGCTGAGTGCTGAACATTTTTACAATGGTATTTTTTTATACATTTAGTATACATTTTTTTAACCTACTAAAATATTCTTTCGGAATACCTTGGTTATTGCCTGAGTCCATTCTCTGTGAGATTCCAGTGTTTCAGCTCCAAACAGGAAGACACGTTCTGACAGCAGATACATCTCGAAGGTGAAGACAGCCCTAAAGGATCAGGGAAACAGCAGAAGCAATAAAGCCTTGTTCTACAGTTTGAAGCTGCCTGATGATTGCTTTCCCATAATATGACTGCAAAATATGAAAGGATTTAAAATTGGCATTTTAAAAAAGAAAGGTGCCTTCATTGAAAAAAAAAAAAGTATTTAATCTTCTTTTGTTTTTCTCTGTTCCACAAGCATACTAGCAGACCAAAGGTTCAAATGTTACATCAATAACAGATTACGTTCCAATATTGAATTCTTAGATCTCAAAATGGGAAAGATTTACCTTAGATCAAACGGTAAATTTAAACCTAGCATATTACAGTATCAAAGTGTGGTATACTGTATATGTTTCTCCCTTTTCTCATCTGTCCACAGATAAACATCAGAACAGGAAGCCAAGGAACACTATTTGACTTCTCTGACCCTGGCCTAATGGTAGGTGTGGAATAGCTTGTTAGATATGCTCCCCAGGGAAGGAAAGAACATGCCACTCATTCACCATTTTAAGGTCTATTTGTCACAATCACTTCGGCCCATTCGACTAAGTTCTAAAGACTTCAATGATCACACACAAAAAGGAACAAGGTTGAATGGATGGTGCCGATGCCGAAACACAATTCCACATTCCACTTAACTTCCAATATGTGAAAACAAGCAATTGTGAAAAAGGTTAAAGGTCAAAGGAAATGTTCTAAGGATAAATAAAATGATAATAGTTATTTTACAATATACTGTATATATGAGGTAATATATTTATATATATTAAAAAAATCCTTTGATGCATCATCATTTTAGGTTGTAACAAAAACAATTTAAAAAGTCCAAAGGGGGTGTATACTTCCTATTGCCAGTCTAATTTCTGGATATTAATGTGGAGATGACATGGAGTGTGGTATGTATTGGTTGTGTGTGTCTGTGTGTGATTGTGTAGGAGGGAGGTTGGGTACTCATTAGTTTAGCAACAGTTTTTTATGCATTTAAAAGATATTTAATAGTGGATATATTTTACCAGCTCTTTAGCTCAGTAGCTCCTGTCTCTAATACGATTTTATGGTGAGTTACTAGGGTTTTATCTTACTAGGTGATAAAGTTATTGTGTATCCATAGTTACCCTTCTCAAGGAGCTGTATGCTAACAAACACTTTGAACAGTTTTAATATTAAATATCTAGGATAACAAAAACACAGAAAAAAATTACACACGTTATCATTAACATACATACCCAGTTTCAATCATGCTTTCAGTCTTATGCACAGCTAGACTCACAACTTCAGTGATGTCAATTCTTCCACTAGCTGTTGCAGTCTTCTCGTTTTCGTAATAACTGAGAAAACCACCTTCAAGTGTGCACCATCGCTTAACCATTTCTAAAAATAAAGATAGAGGACAGTGGTATTTTAAGCTGACTTTTGTTTATATAGTTAATAATTAGTATCAATTTTACATAAATACATACGTATCATATTTTTCTGTTTTCACTGTACTTTGTAATGCATTGAAAATGTTTCTTGCGAAAACTGTAAGTCTGTAAGACTTAGTCTTAGGTGATCTTGATAATCTTAGACAACCTTACAAAATGTTACTTTTATACATTTGTAGTACTGACTGGGGCTTATAATGTCAGCCAATCATATTTCACTCTCAGTCACAACTCAAGGTGAAGAGCTGTTGCTGTCACTTATTATCAGGATAGGAACTTTCCACTTTTTTGAGGCATGGATTCACCATGCCAGACCTCACTGAATTCCACAGATTAAGCCTTTTTTGATAAAATAGTATCAAGAAACATTGTGATTTGGTGTGTATGTATGTATTAATCTATTTATATACTTATTTATATATTTATTCATTCATTAATTTAAGAAAATAGATCCTGAAATTAATTACTTGAAATATCCTAAATATCCTAAAATTATCCTATTTTTACATACAATATTTATTTTCAATTCCTCAATTATAGCTATAGCCATTTTTATTTCAGATTATATAGTGGAACTCTTACAAATTAAACATTTTAGTTTTTCTTATAACAATACAAGTACATTTTTTTAATTATTTGTTTTACTTTAGGGGAATGTATTACAGTTTGGGTTATTTGCAATTTAAAAATACAATAATAATAATACAAGTAATTACACAAGGCTTGAGCTACAATGCTTTTGCCAGTGCACACAGCAGTCCAATAGATGGATGAGGTCATTTGTTCAAATGAGAACAAGATTAATCCCCAGCTGAGGACAGTCTGGTGTGGTTTCGGTCTTTGCAACTGGTACTAACTTGATTACATGTTTTGCTATGATCCCCAACAGTAAAAAGCTACAAAACAAGGAGACATAATAAGGTATATGCTATTTCCTAAATATACATGTCTTCCAAATTAATGTTATAATAAACTTGAACTTTTCACAGATCATATATATTTTTGTATTACCAGTTGGTTTTGCTAGTGTTTAGGTTTTTTCCTCCCAAAAGTGTGGTTTTCAGTTCCTTTTCAAAATAAATGCTACCATGCCTACTAATTAATAACAGAATCTGTGAAAAAACTAAAGCAATACATGCTTTGTATACATGCAGATGAGTTAAATAAACTGGGGTATTTCCATACATTCATGACTTCATATTAAAACTATAACTTTAGTGTTGTACTAAACATAGTTGTAGGTGAACAATCAACACATTTAATTTGTCAATGCTTTAGTTTCATTAATGTTTTTAAATTAAACTATGCTTATTCATCAGCGTTTTCTTCTTTTTCAGTCAGTCTTGCACTAGAGCCATGTTGTTATCACAATACATAACATCACATATCTAGAACTGGCAAAATGCAAACTGACACAAACTCAAAAAACAAACATGGAATAAACTGCACAAAGTCTATGTGCCTTTTAATATCCATGAACATTAAATAAATACATCAAGCTATGTATTAGTTGTACTTGCATAAAAGTGACATACTTTTCAATTATCACAATGTTCATCAAAACAAACTGCAATTAAGTTTTCTGAATATTTTTCTTTATGCTGAGCAAATTCTGAGGCTGGCCTTTTGATGACTTAACACATTTGTTTTGTTTGGTCTTTTCACCTCAGAGTAAATCATCAAGAAAGAAAGATATGAAGACTGAATTTAAACATGAATATCACTTTAGCATATCTATTCGAATGTCATTGTAAATATCTCATCATTGTAAATGTAAATGACGAAATGTCTTCTGCAGTGAAAGTATTTCTATATTTTTCTTATTAAAATGTAATTTAAACTCTTAAAATGAATCGTATTTGAGTATTTAGAGTATGAACTGTTGTATAATAGGCATAATACACTACAGGCTGTGTCTCTCACTGAGATATCATTACTTTTCGGGTGTTGAGTTCACTCAGTATGAGGCATAGTGCCCAGCCACCCGAGTCTTGATATTGTCCCAGAATGACACAAGCCCTGTCGTAAATTACTCCTTTGATAACATTATACTATAGCAAACACATACACATAAACAGTATACTATATTGGTTGTTGTATTTAAACAATGTGAGAGCCTGTTCCAAATCATTTAAGCAAAATAAAGTATTTTGTTTTCTTGCTTTCATCCCTGTGATACAGTATAGTGTGTTACTGAATTATCAAGACTTAAGAATTTACATACTTAAAAAGCATGAAGTTCATGAAAATATAACTAATTTTGAATTTCAAAATCAAATTACCATCTGTTTTTTGTTCAGCCCCCATAAATAAAACACCTTCTGTCACTTTATTATCATTTAGTCACTTCAGTCCATGAATATTCTAATTCTAATGTTTCATTCAAAATTCAAATTTGAAAAATTGCCTTAAAGAAACACTAATAATTTTAATAATGGAATACGTTTTAATTTGACGCTTGAGCTTGAAAATAAAAATTACCACAGCATATGAAGGGGGAAAAATCATAACCAGCACATTCTATGCCAATGTATAGCCCGCTTTATGGCTAAAGGCTAAAGTATATAATATGTTTCTTGTGTTCTCAGTCTTATTTCAGTTGCATATGCCATAAATATGTGGGAGAAATAATAATCATATTAAAAAAAAAAACTTCAGTATGTATAAATAGTTCAAGGGTCTCCTGTCTTACTCACCCTGGATAACTAATTATTCAGAGACTCCATTTTGATAGACAGAGTGTCATATGTACCTCTGATGAATTAAAGTGAAACTTACATTGTCAGATACTTGCCAAGTATGCCTTTTCCAGCTCTAAAGCTGACAGCTGCCCCTAGCTCCCAGTCTCCTGGCAGCCTTTAGCATTAACGACATTACAGGTAAAGCCATTCTTCCGCATCTAAATTTATTCAGATACTGGATGACAGCTGGTATTTAAAAGAATTAGCACATACATTTTTGCTCCTCTAGCCCTCACTATACAACCATTAAATAACAGGGAATTTGAACTGGTTTTCAATTAAGTTCAGCAGGTTCAAAGAACCCTATTCAACTACACAGGTGGATCCTTGGTTATTTATCATTTTGAATGGCATTGACTCACTCGTTATTTAAAATACCTTTTAATTTTTTTTAAAAATAGGCTCATATATGTATATATGTGCATATACACAAATACATATATCATCAACTTCTCCAACCCTTGGCAATCCACTAGTGGACAGATAGCTCTGTATCATTAGGGGAAGTGACTATTATAAATGGTGAAATTATGAATTGTGGAAAAGTAAAACTATATTTTGTAAGTCACCCTGGATAAGGGTGTCTGTTAAGAAATAATAATAATAATAATAACAATAATTATTATTATTAAAAATAATAATGCCAAGAGAGTTGAACCCCAAATCCTAGTGCCATCTACACCATGCAAAAAAAAAAGACACGTAGCTATTTGATATATATATATATATTGTAACGAGCACCGCTTTTCCCGGCTCTCGTCGCGGATCCACCACGCTGTGCAGCAATAACAGAGGAGGCACAGGTTGCAAACAAAACAAGAACTTTATTGAACAGGCTTTATGGCTGGAGCGACCTTGTAACTCGCTGAACTCTCCCTTCTCACTCTCTCCTACTGAACTTCTCTTAAAACTATCACGCGGGAACCGGGCACCCCTATTTATTAGTTTACACCCTGTGACTGGCTCCCCCAATCACGGCGCGCCCCGTGTTCCCGCGCTGGGCCAACCTCTGACCCCTGGAACTAACTAAGCCCAGTTGCATAACCACACAGGAAGTGACATAAATACACCCCAAATTACCCCCCCAGTCCCAGATCGCTACAATATATATTGTTACCTAGGCACTTTGAGGCTGCACAAGGACTGGAGAGAGAAGACAGATTTGACAAAGGAACTGTTGTAGTTATAAATATATAAAAGTTGGGATGGTTGTCCAATTGTTTTAAATAAAAGCATTAAAACACTTGCAATAACTGTCCCATCATGTATGACACCAACAAGAGACTGGTGTTTGGTACAGTACGAGTGCTACATCGGAGCACAACATCTCAGAAGCCCATACCAGCATAAGGGATACTATGTCTTTAAACTGTAACTTGTAGTTTTTCATGGTTGTTAAAATGGTGGACAACTAACACACTATACAGGTCCCAAGACACAGCCGGCTCCTGCACAGTTTAGTCGTTAATCAAGTTCATGTTAAACACCTGTTGGGTATTGGGTAAGGTTCCTATATAAGGAAGTGTTTTGCTTTAGTTTGAGTGGGGAGTTTAGCAGGTATATGCAGGTACTGTGCTTTGTCTATGTATTGTTGCAAGTCAAACATCTTTGGCTTGTATGAGAACCTTCTTTGTGTACCAATCTTTACTATGTCACCAAGACTACAATTTGTGTTTAAAACCTAAAATAAAGAAACAGGCAATTGCTCTACTTATGAAGCAGAATCTAGTAATGGTATATGTCATTCCCTGTAACAGTGTTGAAGATTTTGATGAGAAATTAAAACAACAAAAAGTTCACAGAACAAGGCTGCTTTTCTACAGGGACTACAGAAAAACACACATACTGACTATGATATAAAATCTGGAATGTTCCAATGAAAAATACATAAACAACAGGTCATCTAATATCATACAGAAAAAAAGAAAACATTTTATTACCAAAAAAGGATAATGGCATTATAATAAAGGAATGTAATGATCACACATGTATAGCTAATTCAATAGATCAGTTGTTCCAGATACATATTCAACCAATAACAGCTTACTATTTACTAACAATGCGTAGTCTAACCTGTTCAAAGTCCATCAATTTTGCTAAGCTTCGCTGCACTGGAGCTCTCTATACGTCATGTCATTGATACATGTATATATGTTGTATATGGAAACTAGTGTAAACAAAGTACTGGCAAGTACTGAGATTGTGAGAAAATAAATAAAACTAGCGTAATATGGAAAAAACTGACCAAGAATGCATTTGCTGGAAAGAGCATGAACTTATGTACAACGATATTCAGTCACTATACCTAACGTGTTTCACAAACAAGCATGAGCTGGACAGTTACAGAGCTCATAAGACATCGCTAGAGATGGCA
This sequence comes from Amia ocellicauda, assembly GCF_036373705.1. NCBI lineage: Eukaryota > Metazoa > Chordata > Actinopteri > Amiiformes > Amiidae > Amia > Amia ocellicauda. Next base: position 14,142,469 of record NC_089862.1, on the reverse strand, counting down.
TTCATTGATGACATGTTTTTGGGACCAGCACCAGTGGCGAAACTATCACATTGTTAAAGATGATTATTAGTTTAACAAATTAGTTTTGAAATATCCAATATATTAGCAGGCTTTAACACGTTCTGAAACTAACCATAATATCACATTGTAACCTGCACGGCATGGTATTTAACCATGGATTAAGCATGAATTTGGCAGATCCACCCAAAATTGGGGCATCGATTACAAAGTATTAATTAACCTGGAAACGATTTGTGATAGAGACATGCGTTTTTTAGCTGTGTAACAGATTCTGCAGAAAAGAAACATGATGTTTTGTCCCAGCATGCATATTGTTCGCTGAAGATTCCGCCTGAGAGCTATCAACGACAATACATCACTTTGACCTTTGAACGGGGTAAATAAATGTCAATATGGTGGTGCCCTTGATTGTTACTTGACCCAAAAACTTGAACCATTGGATTATGTGTGCTATTTTGACAATACCAGCACGATCAAAAGTAATTATTCGATCTGGGTAAAATGTCTAGCACCTTGTTTTTGACTACAGATACCCTTTAAATGCTAACAACTAAACAAACAAATACAAACAATGTCCCATACAGCACAATGTTATCTACATTAAAATCAAAGGAAATTCATAATCTAGGTTTTTGCTTATTTCTAAAACATCTGATTATATCTGATTGCAAAGATGGCATGCAAAGCTGCATTTTTTTTCTTATATTATTACTCTATTACATATTACATACTGAGCACCCACAGCAAGCCTATAGGTAAAACTCAAGCTTTAAACCATTGTGGTGTGGAGAACTAGAATTTATGAGGCTTGACAACACATAGGGGAAATCTACAAAGTGAATTAATGATCTGCAATACCAAGGGCTTGAACTTTTCCAGAATAATAACCTATCCTAATACAGAAATTGCCCTTCATTGTTTGAATGCCTACAGGGTGACATAGGTATATGAATCTTTAGCACAGATGCTTTACCTCCCTCTACAATACAGATTTAGAAAAGTGCTTAATACATCATTCCAGAATGTTATGCTTGTCTCTAGGAAGAATATTCAACTTAATTCAGATATTCTTCTGTTTCATTATATAGGTGCAGCTTTTTAGCTACACGTGTTTATGGAAGACCCATTAGAACCTGAAAAATCTCCATCGCTTTATTGAAGACTCAATTGAAGCATTCCAAAACTGCAAAAACAAAGGTCTTGTTAAGTACTATATTTGGAATTTAATCGACTAGGTTTCTTTCATGGATAAACCAGTTCCTTGCCTAAACACTGATGGGCAATGAAAGCACTGATTAATTACTTTGAGCACTAGTCTGCAGTGCCAAATTTTCATTTGTTCAGAGAAAGTAACAAGGTTTACTAGCATTATTTTTATTTAATCTTCAGGATTTTTTTTTTTTGTATCATACTTGAACAAGAAATATGTAACCTTTGTTTGCAACAAGCAGACAACCTTGATGATTTGAGTTTATTATTGTAAATACAAATTACTGGCATATATGGCAGGAGAAGAAATACAACCCTGCCATTAAAATGAATAAGATATACCTGTCCCAATATAAAATACATCCTTTATTGTAAATTATTAAAAAAAAAAGAAAAAAAAGCTCAAGGTCATCTGAAACCCTTCAAACATCATGTAATATACTGATACTAAATTGCGATATAATCCTATTATTTCTCATATATGGTCCTTAATTTGTAGCTCAGATGTATTAAAGGTAAACAAATGTATATAAAAAGCCACATACAACAGATTTCATAATAACTAGGTAGTATCTAATGTTAGTGTCGCCAGAAAGCAAAACCAATCCATTTGAACTGTTCTCTCAGCGTGTTTGATCACAAACACCTCACCATGGCACCAATGAAAGGATATATGGCAACATGTTAAAGATATGTACTGAGACAGCTGGATCTTGTGCACATTTTACTATTTTATAACTGCCATCAATTGAAATATATTGAGAGTTTCAGATCCAACACCATCAAGTATCATACTATTATTATTATTATTATTATTATTATTATTATTATTATTATTATTATTATTATTTCTTGGCAGACGCCCTTATCCAGGGCGACTTACAACATAAGTGCAAAACAAAGTGCAAAAATACAGTTCAATAAAGGCATCATACAGTTCAATAAAGGCATACTACCTTCACACTGCATTAAAAAGTTTATACTTAAGATTTTAGCACCTTGTACACTACATCAAATTCACTAGAAAATTGTCCTGATTTAATCATGCATAACCTCTTTTATTATTTTTACTGTTTTTCTAAACAGAGCAAATACCATAGATTTGTCTAATTTATAAAAGGTTCCTTCTGGTGTTTTTTTAAAGCACTGAAACCAGAGGCTCTAACAGACCAATCCCATTGACAAATTAATCTCTCACATAACTAACAAAGCAATCCGAGGGACTCAGAGGGACAACTCTAATGCACAGTAAATGTTATGACAGTGAAGATTTACAAACAACCTACAAAAGAGTGCCGGAAAGCAATGGAGGGAAAATGTGGTCTAGTGCAGCCTTAATAGCTTCAGAGCTGGTAGGAAAGCACTCATGTGGAAAAAGAAACTAATCATAAATGATGGGTTTCATTTCTAAACAGCCACTCATTATTTCAGGCGATTCTGAACAATGATATATGCCACTTTTTTTTGCAATAATTTGTTGAGTTAATCTGTTACCAAAGTTTCTTAAGCAGAGTTTTGGATCTGCTTCATTTAGATGTTGTAACATTTAGGTTCAACTTACACTCACTGTTTTGTTAAGCTAGGAATAGAACATGTTTTAGTTAAGCACAAATACAAACTGAACCGAAACTCCAACTCAAGTCTAGCTCTCCAAGGGGCCTTGATCTTGTATTTAATATAGGCTGGAGGTGTCGGTGAAGGACCAGATGAATGAACCAGAGGATCAGACCACACAGCATTCCAGCCCTGCAGTCAATGAAGGGCAGGGCAGTCAAGTTCCCGGATACAACTCTATATTATTTAGTTTTCTTTGTTGTTCAATGTCAGACAGTAACCTTAGGAAGGCAACTGGTGGGTGATTGATTTGATTTTCAAACATGATAATTCCTCTGAGAAAGATGGAAGGACAACAGCTGTAGCTAGATTTGACTTTATTAAATCTTATTGTGATTGTATATTTGTAAGTCTTGCTCTAAAATGCCATATCAAATGATAAGCTGAGATAAAATTAATAAATTTGTATCCAAATACATTTACATTTAAATCAAGGTTTCATACTGATATTGACTACCAGTATAAATCATTAATTCAATGTGCCAGATGAAGGTACGATTTTATTTAAATAAATATTTAAATTCAGGAATGATAAATTGCTGCATCAGGGAGTTAAAATACTATTACATTGATTACACTGTATGGACAATATTAATCGTTTTTTATTTTGAAAGCTTCTAACAATATTCAGTAAACCATAAAGAAATGCATTTAAAAATCTTTCTGCAGTGCTTATTAAAGCCACAGCTGCCCTGCTTAAATTATTAAATCACCAGTATATCTGAAGACCTTCAAAGGATTAGTTGCAGATGTTTAAAGTTTTCGAAGAGAACACTCTTAAACAAAATAATGATCATTTTATAATTGTATAAAATGTTATTGTACAAAATATGATTAAAAGGTAAAGCTGACTTTTTTGTATTTTTTAAATAAAGCAAACTTAAAATATCATTAAAGCACCACTTAAACCTGTAAGACTTGTATCATTTATAAAATTAAGATTTATCTGCAGATTTTTACTATGCTTTTGTCATGAACTTAAAATATTACATTTTAAGGTAAGAGTGCAATTTTTGTACACATAATCTGAGTAATTAATTCCAATGCTTTCAAGGGTCTTCAATGGTTAAAGACTTAGCACAAGGACAGAAAATCATATGCTACACAAAGAGCACTACATTCATTCTGTGTGTTTGAATAAAGCAAGATCATTTCCAAGCGTAGTACATTAGGGATGCCCATAGAAAATAATGTGCCCAATTGATAGTCCAAATGGCTGACTTGTTCAGCATGCACACAATGTACCCCAATCCCAATCATTAACAATATGGCTAACCTCTTAACATAACAGTAGAACACTGTTAATGAAACACTTAACAGCACATAGGTCATCTTTTCAAAATACCTGTCACACAGAACTATATAATTCAGGTTTTCAGTTTATAAAGTGTAATCTTACATGATTGATGCAAACACCTGTAAATCCTTTAAATCTAAGAAGGTGAAGCTATACGTACTCTATGTATTATCCAAGTAAAAAAGTAAATTTGAAAATGAACATTACCATTCCTTTCATCCACATTACAAAGTGTCCAAGTGTACTTGTAGATTAATGTGGCATTTTCAACAAATGATGATCCTTAACACACAGCCAAACTCAGCCTAACTTACTTCAATCACAAACAAGACCAACAGGTTTTGATATTGATGCAATGAACTGTGGAGTGAAAACCGCCTAGAGCACTAGATGGAAATGTAGAATAGTATATTATTTAGACCACCATGAGATGCAGCATCAGCTCTGCTAAGTAAAAAAAAGTTCAGTTCCTAGGGAGGAAAGAAAAGCCTCCCTGGGGTCTGAGGAGCCCACTGGGAAACTGAAGAAGAGGGAGCTACAGCTGGAGGGATTATTCAAGCAGCCAGGTACCCTATGCAAGTTGCTTTCCCCCCGGGTAACATCCAAAGCTGGCTTGATATGCTTAATTACCATAGAACCAGAGAAAAACTCCAGCTGTTGGAATAAAGCAAAACTGCAACTACTGACAATAGCAAATTAACATAAACAAACCCTTGATTAAATTTAAATATAAATCCAATGATGGAGAGCAAAAAGTAATATCACTTCTCTTTCAGTGCCACCTTGTGGTTGGAAACCAAAGCAGCAGTGACCATACATTGCAATTATCTGACCCTGTGAGGCTATCTAAAAAGAGACTGCCTCTGATTAAATTGAAAGGGCTGAAGCATATTCTATGTACTACATCTATAACACGATAGCATCCTAGAGAAGGTGAACCAAGTCTTTTCTTAAAAAAATAATCAGACCATTTCATGTATTACAAATGCAACGATACACTAAGCTATCATACCCAGCTTAATGAGAGATGTTATTCATCTTGCCTATAATTGGACTATAGTCACAGGATTTGTACAAACGCACACATAGCTTTTGGAGTCCCTTCTCTAAAAAAGTTGAAAAATAAAGACATGACAGCTAGTCAATTGACAGGTCATTATTTTTCCAAGTACAAGAACCCTAAAGCCCTGTTCTTTTTTCTGTTCTTATAAAACAGGAGGTTTTCCTTTACTTGCAAGACAGCTTGCTATTATTAGTTTGTGTTTGTTTGTTTGTTTTTTCTAGAAGAATGACATTACAAAAATATGTATATTTAATATGCTAAGTCTGTTTGGGTATTTTGCACTTTATAACACTTCATAAAACTTTTCTGCAAAACATATTTTCAAATGGTATATGGAAACTAAATAATGCATATTTAACTTGGATACCATTGTATTGCTGTTAATGCATCGTCTTAAACTATTTGCAACTGTCCTTATAGGCAATAGTACTTACCTTCTTTCACTTTTCTCTCATTAACTGATTTAGTGGTATTCACAGCCTTATACAGAAAACCACATATAAAAGAAGAGGCATCATGGTAGAATCTCCTTTCATATACAGGATCCAATTTAGGGAAATCTGTTAAAGGAAGCAGATATCACTTTTATGTTTTCTAAGATTATTTTTTTTAAGAATGACAGTGCTTGTCTAATAGTAACAGCTACAGCTATACAACTAAAAACACTATACAATCAATTTGTATGTGGTGGTAAAATGATAAGGTAATTGTACTACTGAATCAGGAGAAAGAACAGAAACGCATCTGACCTGCAGAAAACATTTGTCTACAATTAGGAGAAATAAGATTTTAAGGGCAGCTAGACTCATTTACTGTAAATCAAATTGGAGTGTGCTGTTAATTACATTGTTATTGGCTTCAGCTTTTGTGTAATAAAAAGGAGTACAGAAAGCTGTCCAAAATATATATTTTTCTTGAAAATAAAAATACTGAAACCTTCACTCACACATATCAACCATTCCCACGCTGTGGTAAGTGCACTGTACAGCAGGTCTATTAAAAAAATACTTTACATAATCACTACTTTGGATGTATATTCTAGTCTTTGGATAATACGGTCTGACACCCTTTGAGAGACGACTAAGTAGTAAATTAGTGTTATAAATGGCTTGGGTTTTGTGATGTAAGTAACACCTACAGGGAACTAATCTGAGAACACCATTAGCCAACGGGTCAAAATTAATTTTGATCGATGATGTCCCCTGCCTGAATGAAATGGACAAACTAGATGTAAATTGCTCCATAACCTTTTGACAGTCTACTGAGTCACTCAACCACTAAAGACCCAAGGTAAAGAACAATACTTTGAGAGTGGATAATGAAATATGGGATAAAGAAATTGCATTACTTGGTACCTTTTCATAGAAAGTGTAATGAATTTTTAACAAATGTAAAGACATAATGCTGCTCAGCTCAATATAATAAATTCCCAAGACAGTTCCACTCTAAAAGGCACTTAAACTCCATAAGGAAAATAAGTTCTGTTGTTCTCTTCGTGAAGACATTCATAGATAGCTCTTAAATTGACAACTGCAGATTTTCAGCTAGTGATTCAGTGAATACAGCAAGTTATAATGCAAATGTGAAGCACAATCTTTGTAGGATGGTAATAAGATGCATTAGAATGACAAAGAAGCTGTATTAATGCAATGTTAACTACTATACATCTGTCTGGAGCTGTTCTTTTCACAGCTGCCCAATGCAGCTGCTTCATATGAGTTACACTTTGCCAAACAGAAAAATGGTAGTTGGGGGGAGGTGCTTTAAAATGCCACCTGTGCAAGTGGGAAAACTTGTACTGGTGTTAAACAGTTGAAAATAAACTCTATAAGCTACTTGATTAATAATAATATACCCTTATCAGCTTCATTTATAGCTTATTCTATGTTTGTGTGTGTGTTTTGTTAATTCAAAGAAGTTGGAATTACAAAACATGCATTAACCTGATAGTTTATTGTGGTACAGGAACTCCATTTGCAGTCGTTGACCTGATTTTTGTGCCAGCAGGTATGGAGTGCAGTAGGTAGGGTCCCGTGTAGCACACATGACATCGGCTCCACTGAACACTAAAGACATCGTCTCCAAGACATCTTGCTGGACAACAGCTGCACATAAAGCCTAATAACACACAAAACCATGTATTTGAAGTGTGTTAATGTATGTATTTATTGAATAATGTCTCATTGTAAGAAGCTTAAGGTTGAAAAAGGCACAAGGAACTCTTTGTCAGGCCAGGTTAAGATATAACACTTGCCATACCATCATAGCTCTAAACTATGGCCTCCAATTAATAGTATAGTATAAATAAATAAATAGTATAAATTCTTTTATTTTCACAATAGATTCAATCATTCTGAACTTGTGAAGTGTCCATAAGATTCAATCTGATTCCTCTGCCAAATGCCATGATTTGTGCAATTATTTTTTACAGGTAGATGTTGCAAATTATATTTTTCAAAATGTTATATGGATGCCTACCTAATTGTCTTTGTCATTTAGACATCTATGATTACATTTTGAGAATGTATTTTAACCAAGACAAATTGATTTGCCAAATTGGTTATTTACTCTACTAGAAAAAACAGTTTCAAGCAGCAGACTGCCACCCATTCTTAGAGAGATCTTCACAATGTTCCTTGTACAACTGTTAGGGGATTCCTCTGGATTACTGCTATGCTATGTTCATGATGAATGTTGCTCTACTCCTTGATGCCTGCAGTCTCACATTAAGCACCATTCCAGGGCTCAGGAGAGTTTCTTTTAAAGGTTTATGTCTATCATGTACAAGCTGTATTCTATTAAGATTCTAGTTGGGGGATTGGAAAACCCATCAAAGAAAGCATTTTCTGCCCCTTTTGGAAATTGGCAACTGAGTAAGCCCTTTGTATGGAGGAACCATCATTCATCAGAAGAGTTAGTGGAAATGACAATTCCTGGTGGACATAAATGGTGTTTTCAGATATCTACCATGTACTATAAGCTATTATGGCTCTTATAAGGCACCACATTTCCCCAATTTGCTCTAATCAATATGAGAAAAACACATTTACTGTAAATATTTGTTCCTATTATCTCAGAACTGTATTCCATCTATGGATATACTATTGAAAAGGCATGTCCTCTTTTGATTCTCACATGTAATGGAGCAACATAAGCACAATGTATGCTTCCTAATTCATGGAAGTGAAAAGGACAACCTCTCTTACTGATTATCTCAAGTCAGAGTCTAAGTCAATAACTTCCAGTGTTAGGACTCGGTCAGCAATGTCTTTCTTTAAAACCAGTCAGATATTATATATTTTTTGTTCTTCTTTATGCAATGAGATATTCAATAAACAACCTTGGCATATGCAGAATTAAAATCTCCAATATTAGTCACTGCTTTCACTATTCAAGTGGTGACTTCAAACAGCAGGTCTGTTCCAGGCTGGAGCTAGGTTGAAAACAGCTTTAAAAATTCCTCTGGAAGTAATCTATATACTGCATCGTTCTAAGTTTCATATTATTATCTATATTAAGTGGTCTTTTGAAAATCATTTTGTGCAGTCTGAATCTAGAAACACTCCACTTACAATATACAAAGAATGAATTTTAAATTATTAGGTATTACTTTTTAGCATTTTTCCACAAAAGCAGAAGTTAATTATATAGTGTATGTGTGTTATAAGGATCTTTATGCAATTACGCTGTTTGAATAGGGACGTTTCTGAATAATGAATATAGGACTTGCTGGAGGTGCAGGTGACATGAATACTTTTTAATAGGGGTCCTGTGAAACTGTAGTGGGTAAAACTCAAAGATCAATAACAAACATACCTATAAAACTATACCTACATACAAGTTTATACAAACCAAAGCAAACTGTATCACATGGTAGTGTTTGTGAAAACCCATTTTCTTCTCAGAACAGCTGAGAACTAGCTGGCATCTCCTTGAATATTACACTACTACTTGTTGTAGTACCACTTTCACACCTCCCAGTTACTGTACACTGCTAAGATTTAACTGTGTTGGAACAGAAACTGTTATACTGGGTTTTTATATTTTTATCTAGCTTTAAACAAATCACAACACATGTGGGTATGTTCCCAGAAAGAGTTTCTATTATCCATGGGATAAGACATGCAAATGAAGGGAAGATATGATGTTTAAATGAATTCTAAATGTCTACAAATACATGTTCTAATGCTGTTTTTGCAGAAATCTCCACACATTTGGTTTCCATTAATAAATGGAGAGATGATCTCACCAGGAAGGCCAATGTTGTTGGGTGGCAAACCCAGTACAGTTGTGATTTGTAATAGCTCTATTTGGGTTGTTCAATGATGTTTCACTTTAGTGCTGTTGCACGTTTAATTCATAAGTCATTAGTAAGAAAATACTTTTGGCTAATTTAGATTTTTAAAGCCTAATACACATGGTCCATAAAGTTATGGTTTTATGCATCTTTATGTTTTCTTATACTGTATAACTAAGTTGTATAACACTATTTGAGATCAATTTTATCATATAATCAACTTTTGAAACTTTACAATTTAAAACTTACCAATTAATGGCAGATGTTCATAATCTACATATACTCTTTCATGGTTTCAAGATGTGTTTGTCTTCCCCGCAGCAATGCTAGTCATTATTATCAAGTCAACCCATTAACGTTTCACACTGTAACTCCTTGATAGTAATTATAGTTTCCAACAAACAATCTCCACTGCACATTAATCTCCTCTGTTGATGGAAAAGAAATTATACAACCTTGTTTAGTTGCTCCTGGTTCATGAAATCTGTTATTCTTTTTCTGAACTTTCGTTCTTTGTATTTCTGGGTTAAGAAGACATATCGTTTCTCTGGAGAAGCATCCATATCCAACCCTTCCCCTTGTGGAAGGTTTGCAAGCCAAAAGCTGTTGACATTTTTATTACCAACAACTAGAAAGAGCTGCAAAGAAAGAAAAGAGTACACTTATAAGTGCAATACAACACACTTTTTACTCCTACCGGAAATGTCTTTCTGGTTCACCATGGAAAACAAATGTCGAGCTGTGGTATTCAATCATACTGAAAAGACACACATATTCTATATGCAAGTATTAAGAACTACTCCTATAAACTTCTCTAAAGAGACAGCATTTCTATAGTTCGAGCAGAAAATCTGGGACATGCCATAATGTTTGTTTTAATAATAAGCACCTAGAACTCTGTTTCTAACAAAATATCTGTTAATGATTTGTTAAAGAGCTGCAAGATGCAATACATATTCAACACCTTTCAAGTCAATTGTGTCTTCATTGCAACACACAGTAACCTAGCGGCTTATATCCCCCAGGGTAAACTGTATGAGATCTTGTGCAGAGGCCGTAAAAACACCAACAGACTATGGATGGACCCATTAGGTTTGATGAACAGGTCAACTGGCATAAGAACACGCTCTTGTGAGTCCCCTAGCTTCCCCCCAGGCACAGACAAATCGCTCAGTTTCTATGTGTACTATACTCTATACTCGATGCAGTTCATGCACCAGTAGGGTCAGATATCAGGGGAGTGATGATGGTGCTAGGTGCAACGTGTTCCCAGTAGCCTCTCACTACCATCCTGTCCCTGTGATAGCCCACAATGGATTGTCACTCAAACAATGGTGGCATTGGTATTGTGCTCATTTGTCAGAGATGGCCTCTTCACAGGTATTAGGACACTCCCCAGACAGATGTAATAGGATATCAAAGCATTGCATGCTCCATCTTTGATGTGCCAGCCTACTATAACTGGCGTGTCATCCACTGGACATAATCCTGGGCTCCACAGAGACTTAGGTATGATTACCAGGTCTGACAAAACAGACATGCAAAATGCCAGAAGAGAAGGAATCTTTGCTCAATGTGTCATGATATTCAATACTGCCCATTGTTACAACAGAAGCAGAGTAAGTGTGGTAAGGCATGGATTCTTAATCTGAAGGCTCTTGTATCCATAAATGTAAATATCAAGATATTAATTTCTTAGATTACTATTAATGTAATTGTAATAATGATAATAATGTGATGCATTTTACTTTCTATAATATGTTCTATAATATGTTTTAATGAATCTACAGTGGGATCAGGATTATCTTCTTTTTTAATTTAGCCAAACTGTAATATCTGTTCTAATGTCATAATTAAATCAAAATCAGTAAAGAGAGGGTTTGGTAGCTTGGATGTTACTTTATGTTTTATTATTATTTTTTTTATTATTTCCTACCAATTGGCTTGGAGAATGATGCCTAATTATACTGCATGAGAATAATACATCTTAATAAAAAAAAAACATGTCTGTTCTAACTCACATACAATGTAATGCCAAAGCTTTAACTATACAATATTCATCTTAGTTAAACTACTGATACAAAGAACTGAAAGTAAGGTTCTTTGTTTTTTATACATTTTTTGTATCTACCTGCCCTTTGAGCTCATAGGAGATTGTTAATTAAAATGCAGCTAATGTAACATTGCATTCACTAGCCTAATACCCCCATTTTACAGGCTTTCTGCTTGTTGTAAAAAGTGTTTGAACTGACTACTTGAAACAATGCATGGCAATTATGTCTTGCTGTTCTGTCTGATGCTCTTTTGTTCGTCTTTAAGAACCCAGAAGTTAAGCTTCCCAGAAGGAAGAGATGTAACTTTCAGTGTTAAGTCTGCCATAAGTTTATTTTGCTTTTGTGATACAAACAAATTCATACTGTACAGTTCTAACACTAACTATGCAGCACAGTCTTAAAGTCGTTTTTTTGTGTGTTGCACAAGTACTGAATAAAAAAAAAAGCATTGTGTGAAATTGTTTCCAAGATATTCATTGTCAGAAATATGTCATAGTTTCCGTCTGTCAGTCACAATTTTAAATTCAACAGTACTCTTGCAAGGACTAGTGCTGTTTGTAAGTTCTACAGGGTGGGGAACTCAGTAGGGAAACCACTTTTCATCAGGTGTTGTATTTGAAATTATCACTTGCTCACAAGGTAGGTACCCAGGGGCATAAACAACCACATCATAGTGCCATCAGACAGCAGCTGTCAGTGCATATGTTCCCAGTATGACAAATCCAAATGAAAATAAAGAGTGTTTCTATGAGCATAATGTTATACAGTTAAACCCTACAGAAAAAATATAACTACACATTGTGTGTTCAATGGAAAGTTATAGCATGACCTAGCAGCCTAGAGCAGAAAACCCAACATACAATGGTGAAGGTCTTTTTTTGCCCTATAACATGGACTGTTATAAAGAAAATGTAAATACATGTTTGAAATGGCAGTACTAGTATTGTAATAAATTATACAACATTTAAATACACTGATACACTGAGTGAAGTAGTAGTTTTTAGACATACTAAGGAAGAAAAATGCAATACCTCTACAAGCTCATTACTCCAGATACTGGTGTCTAATTTGAGACTTCTGACTTTTGAAATGTTTGGTCCTAAAGCTCTGTGCTGGCCTGTAAAAGAAAAGAAAAAAATAATAAATCGTTAACAAAATGAAGAAAACTTTATCTACAAATTATTCTTCATTAACATAAACTGTAACATTTAAACTGCTGTTTTGCAAATGCAATTACACAATATTATATAAGGTGCTTTCCCTATGGATTCAATCTGTTTATTTGCATCTTTCAATTACTTACTCCTACTTTGTTACACTTGCAAGATATGAAGCATCTGTGTGCAATTCTGATGACTTGATGGAACAGAGTAATGATGATAAAAGCACCATGCATATTGAACGCTCACAAATGTATAGAATACATTTGTTAATTATAAGATGTAACCTAATTCTGTTTTCAATTTCAAATATTACACATTTAAATCAGAAAGAAAGACATATGGTAAGCAAGAAGAACAAGGGGAAGAAGAAAATGCTGTTTATATTATGTATGCATATATGTATGTATTTAATAAACTCAAACTTTCTAAATGTTAGATATACTGTGAAGTAATAAACCTACTGAATTATTTAAACATAATGGGTCATTTTTTCAAGGTATTTACATTAAAATAAACAGACCACAATTACCACAAATTAACCTCATTAAAACTCCCCACATTCTAAGTTTCAAAGCTTTTTTCATAAAATACTTAAATAACAGAATGTATTTGATATCCTTGATAAAGATAAGAAGATAAACAGTATAAAAACCTTACCAAGCTTTTAATTCACTTTTAAATTATTATTATTATTATTATTATTATTATTATTATTATTATTATTATTATTATTATTAATAATATTATTATTATGTCTTAATTTTCTTAATTTCTCCTATTTATATAGTTACTGCTTATTGTAATATGTCTGATCTGGCTTTTGGGGTTGAGAGGTTGCTAGGATGGGAATGAGAGTTTGGAAGTAGCTGCAAGGTAGGGGAGAAATAAAGTTGCACATTAATATACAATGTCTGTGTGTTATTTAAGAAATATGCATTATCGATTTCTGGAGGGAAAAAAATGCATAATGCATGTTAAGGTCTTGCTACTTGCTGAATTCCTCTGCATTTATTAAACTGTTATTACTTAGATACATACTCTTCTGCATATCTACATTACCATGATTGCTATATGGTCCACAGTAGAGAAATGTCTTGCTCTTCCTTTTCTGTTGTAAGAGCTTATAGAAATTGCAGAGGCATTCAGACTTAAATACATATCATTCCATTGGTAGTGGTAAAGATATTAGAGAAGAAAATCAGATACATCTCATAAAAGGAAATCATATTCTTTGTACCCAATAAATATATATATTTTTTGTGTGTCTGTACATTTAAAAAAACATCAACTATCTCTTGCATGGTCTTCTAACGTGTTCTAACTTATCAGAAGACTATGAAATCAAGAAATACCATCCAAACTATTAAAATGCACAACAAACCCATTAAAACTTCATTAAAAGACAAAAAAACTTCTTTGTAATCAGTTAATCATCAGGGTGCTCATTAGACTTTTTTGTTCTTCTCTATAGTTCCATTATTTTCTGTGACACTGGTACCTAATTAAGACAATTTTCTGCATTAATGAACTGACAAACTAATTTATAAAAACGATCCAAAGTGGGAATTTTATATTAGTCAATTGTAAGGTACAGAATAATTATAAAATACAAGAATGTTTCTGCAATTTCTTCTCTGAGATTTCAGGAGTACTAAGTCACTTTCAGTCTCATCCCTGTACTGTTATGTCTAAATTTCTTTTTTGGCTAACTTGTGACTTTATTAAAAATTAAATAACTAAAACACTGAACCTGCAACTATATCAAACTCTTGACTGTTTAACTCCATAGAGAACTGAACTATCTCCCTGAGCAGACCTCTTATGTAGCCTCAGCAGTAGCTACTCAGGGGTTTCCGGTTGGGAATATTCTTAAATTAGGTCACACACATTGCTGTGTTCCTCAGTAGCTGATTATGTAAGACTCCAGTATACTGCATTACTGGGTACTCCTATAAAGAGCTATAAATCTAGTAGAATGTGAATTCTGGACATTTCCACGGTTTAAAAGTGTAACAACATTGAAATATTCAAATACCGATAATACACAATGATTCTAGAAATAAGCTTATATATGTTCAAACAAACAGGTACATAAGAAGTAATTTAATCAACAATCCAACCCTAACATTTGTAAAAGAACATCTCTGAGGCCTGACACAATATGAAACTGGAGAATAACTAAGGCAGATGAAGAAGATACTGCCAAATATAAGGAAGCTAGGTTGGAAAAAGGTCACTTGGTTGTCAGAAGGTAAGTGGGCCTGCATCCTTTTGATTACTGAGTTGCCTGAAATAGATTTCAAATGAAGACATGGTGACTGGAACTGTGGACGATTAAGCTTCTTTACTCTGGTCTTTTATAGGACATAATAAATATAATACATTTGAATTTGAGTGTTGTTACTTTATGACCTACTTTTAGCTTTTGGTCACATGGTTGGCGGCCATGTTGCATTTTTACGAAATATGTGACACAGTTTGATTAAAGTTAACTTGCATACATTAGTCTATAAATGTGTGAAATTATACAATACACTCACGAAACATCACACATCAACTGATACGTATAATAACTAGAATCACAAACTGATACCACTTTAAATTCTTTTACAGTTTGGTGACATGCTTAGGTGGTCATATCACAATTTTGTATACATGAAATGTATTACATAGTGTTGTCTTATGACCTACTTTTAGATTTGTTCAACATCAGTCTTGGCGGCCATGTTGCATAAAAAAGGGGGAAGGTTAATGTAAGGTTAAAAGAAATGGCTGCCATCTTTATTTACAACATGGCTTCATTGACTGTACCAATTCTACATCACGCGGAGTCAACTTTTCTGTTTTCCCCTGTTATTAATCAACAAACAATTGCTTCAGAATAAATTTACCTATTTATTTCTTAAGCTTCATTACAACAGAAAGGTCAATACTACTACCGTTCCATCAGTGTTTTAATTTAAATGTCATTTGCATTCCAGTTCTTTCACAGTACAGGATTGGATAAGCTGGATTTATGACATTAGAGTCAATGTGTGTTGGTGTTTGGGTCATGTTTAACTATGATATGTTAGCTAAAATACAATTAGTATTAAGTCAAAGAGCAATGACATTTAAAAATGTTTGGACTTTATTACCTGCACATTTCTTGCAAATGACAACCCCCAGATTGATTGATGCCCATTCTGGCTGTGGTGCATGGCAATCTGCGCAGCTCCTATTGGATTCATTGAACCAGATCTTCTCAGCTACTTCATAATCTGAAAGTGTTTCTGCTATCGATTCCTGGACTGCTTCAATCCACTCTTCTTTCTCTCTTTCCGAGTCTGTTGTGAAGCTGTAACAATAGATTTTTGTCCCTCTATTATTGATTTGATTTTAGGGACCAATTAAACACTATGTACAATCTGTTGTATTCACTTACCCTGGGCAACAGTCTTCTTGCTTATTCCATGTCTTCTTTGGATAGTTAATATGCATCTATTTTTCTATTAGGCTTATTTAACATTTTTCTCAGCTGCAATCTGCCACTATGCTAACTAGAAGAATGCACAAATTGAATGTCCATTAGACCTTAAAAGGGTAAATAAGCAGCCAGTCCTGGTCCCTTGTTACCAAAGTCAGCGGTCTTTAAACATTACTTATTTACCAATTAAATCTTTTCAGAGGCTGTCAGACTCTAATTCAACATGGAGAAAGTGTAAATGTATGACTGCTTCTCAATAGAAATGATTAGAGTGGCAGTAAAATGTTTACACACCCCTTGTCTTAACAGTTTTCTCTGGGTTGAATGCATGTTTGAAAACCTCTTAACATATATAACAGATACATAAGCAGTTTAATTAACAATGTTTATTTAACTGAATTAATCACCACTTGACTGTTTCTAATGAAAGATGTCACCATTTTCAAATACTAGTGTATGTCATACTATGTATAATTGTTTAAAGGATTACCATGACATTTTGCATACACCTTGTTAAATGAAAAGTTTAAATAAAAGCAAAAGTAATATTAAATATATACATATAAGATATATAAGATACACACACACACACAATGGCCTTAACATTTATTCATACTTATTCATATTGTAATCTCAAGTAAAAGGGTTGAATTCTTTATGAAAGTGATATTATCTTACCCATGTTTATTTAGCTACAGTGGCCTCATTTATTACCCTTGATAAATTGTGACAAACTGATTTAACCAAAGCAATGCAATGGAATCTTTTTTTTCTCAAATAAAAATATGTACAATTGTAATACTATCAACACTGCACAAAGCAACATAACATATATTTTACTTGCATGTCTTCTGTTAAATAATCCTTTGTTACAATTTATCAAGAGTAATAAATGTGGAGATCACTGTAGATAAATATACACAGGTAAGATAAGATCTCTCACAAATAATTCAATCCTTTTACTTATTTGATTGAGATTACAATATAAATAAATATGTATGAATAAAAGTTAAGACCACTGTTTGTATAAAATGCCATTGCTATATCACAGAAACTATACATGTATTTATTCTGTTTAAATATACTATAGAATATTGCTTTAGGGATATTGTAAATTATATCCACTATGCACAAAAGATAAACAGATCAATCTAATATTAAAGTCACATTTATTTAGATCAACAACCTGACACAAAGAACTGCTGCAAAAACTGTTTGCATACAGTTTGGTTTATTTTTAGTAGTTTTCTGTAAGAGGCCTATTGATTTTAACTCTTTATGGACAAAAAGTCTGAAACTGCCTGAGCAAATCTGTACAGATGGCAAAGATGTTATTTTTTTCCGAATCGTAGTAGCAGGAATGCCCAAAGGCATTGTTATAAAAATCAATAATTAGTGATAGTCTTTCAAACTTTTCTTTTCCTTCAAGGACTGGGATAGAAAGCAAGCTTTAAGTTTAATGAGCTCCGGGTGTTAGCTCTGTTGTGCAGGAAGAGCAGCAGTTTGATGTGGGAATAAAGAAAGCAGCTGCTGCTACCAACCTTTAATCAGGCTTATACTTCATCATTAACCAATTAGATTGCAAGTGTATTTGCATTTTATTCAGCCACAGTGAATAGAAAACAGGTTTTTTAATTTCCTCTTATCACACGTTTATTTTAATTCAATACACTATTCGTACATAATTAACACCGCAATGGTACAGGATGGTGGGGGGTGTACCCAGTTTCACACTGCAGAGAGACAAATCTGTGTGGCACCGGTATTTCTATTTTCTGAACTGCAATGTTCTTCAGCATCAGAAGAACATAGTTATACTACTTAATGTAACAAAAACCATGCCATTTCATTCTCAGAAGTCACATTTGAATTGTTAAATATCACCTCCTCTAACATCTCAGAACCAGCTGTTCATTTAGGTGTCTCTCTCCATAATGTATTCTTTGACATTGTGCCTCAAAGAGATGTACTGTTAAGAGAAAATATCTATAACTGATTATTCTGTGGAAGAACCTATGATGCTTTTATTTAATAATATAAATGTAATGTCTCAGATAGGATATTGGAAACTGACATGGAATATACAGCTGAACAGCACGTTTCCTTGTATAACTGAAAAACTTATGGACAAAAATATGGACTTTATTTTATTCTTGATTATCACACAATGTCTTCATCATTCATTACATTTTTAGTAATAAATAAATCTGAGGTTATACTGAAAGATTTGCCATTTTATAATTATTTTTTTCCACAATGAAACAGAGGACTAATGATCTTCCAATCTGTTTTGAAACATTTTGAAAAATTGTTTTTCTCTTTTAAAACACTAAGACTGTGTTGTATTTCTCTTGTCCATGTATACTTATCTAATGCAGTCGTGGGAAATATATACTTTTCGGCCTTAAAATATGAAAGATTAGAACATGTTTGTTCATTCTAGCAGATGTCAGCATTCCAGCCATTATACTGGTGGTTAAAAATGATTCAAATCTATGTCTTAATATTAATCTTTTCTGTGAATTGTGTGATGTAGCAGATCTAGTGGATTGAGATACACATGTATCTCTGCTGTATCCCTGGTCCTTTGGGACAGGTGAGTGGTTGCAGTGGTGAATTTGCTATGAAAACACCCAGACCTTGGGTAAGATGGCATCAAACATTTGTGTATACTCTCACAAGTAACATTTGCTTAAGCCTTGTAAAGTGATGGACTCCCACTAACAGCAGATACTGAGTCTAAGCAGGAAACATGCCATTTACAATATGTTAAACAGTTCGTTATTGAACAGGCTAATGTTGGTCTGTGGGCTTTTCAGATAATAAATTAGCCGTCTCTAATTTAGTTAGGGTTTACCTTATGATAGAACCAGATTATTAATTTTAAAGTTTGCAAGGAGGAACATCACATGTTCCAATATTATTACTAGAATATTACCAATTCTGATCATTAGATATGGCTTACATTAATACTAGAAACTCCAAGCCGATCAATTGGACCATTTCTGGTTTATAAAATTAGTTTTCTCCATTATTCTGGCAGTTGCAGGAATGTGCGTACGTGACTTTTCCTAGTAATATGTGTTACATATGCTTATTAAATCTGAAATCTAAACCTCAAAAAAATTGTCAACTAGACCAATATGTTAATTGCTTTTCTGTTATGTTATTTATAGAATTAGTCAGCACACCAGCATTTTTTAATATATAAACTGTTGTTAATTACTGAAGCATATGTTATTAGATTGACTAAAGTGTTACTCAATTAGCTTTTTCTCTCAATTAATTTACTTGGTGCTTACATAAAACTTTCCATTTGCACCTGTATGATATCAGAAGTTTCCCAAAAAGAAGCCTATCAGGATAATGTAAGAGATACGTTGCTGTTACTTTGGAGTATTATCTTGCAGTAAACAATGTAATTGCTCATTGAGAATGCCAAATGCAGGTATAATCGCTTGATTATTATTATGTTGTCTCAGGTTAATGTAATTCCAGAGTATTGTGCTACAGTAAACAATGTAATCGCTCACTGAGAACATTTTACAGGAGAAAAGCATCTAGAATTGCTGTACAACTTATCCCAACAGTTTTAGATGAAATCCTTCAATAAATTCCACTCTGAGAAAATACATAAATAGTTACCTTTTTTATTTTGCACATTTTGCATTCCAGTAAAACTAAGTTTAAAAAATATGATTGGCTATTCCAATTAGCTATGTATTTTTAATTAATCTATTTAGACTAATCTTGGATATATTTTGATTAATATAATGCTTTGAAAGAACTGCACTCTACTGATCTGACCTCAACTTCTGAAAGTCACAGTTTTGTGTCACTCTAAAAGATAAGGTATTTTAATCTGATCTCATGCAGTGATGTACTGGTGTGGTTAGAACATCAAATAAATTGATGTATTAAAGTGCATTTCCTCCCAGTTTAACTTTATTAAGAATTGATGGTGCCTTTAGCTTAAGATCTCATTCATGTATCTGGAAATCAATTAATGTTGGCCACCACCTACCCCCAAAAATATTATTATTATTACAAATAATAATCATCACCATAAGCATAATAATTAGAAATATCAATTAAAAAACAAAAAATCATGTCAAAGAATGCAGACTCTGTGACCATCTGGGAAGTGATTCTATTGTAAGACTTTCAATGTTAAATTGAGTGCACCTGCTGATAAATAAACCATCCCACATTGATTGCTCTAATATTCTATTTTTGCAAGAACATAATTACAGTGGAGCTTGAAGAATGTACATAGCTATACTTACCAAAAGTTTTTGAAAGGTGTACTTATCTCAAAACCTTTCCGTTCGACATCTTTCACATTAGCAGCACTCAATTCAATGACAGTGATTCCAAGTCCAGACTTAAAATCCTAAATGATATAAAACAAAGTCAAACCACCATAAATAAACCCAACACTTCTCACATTTTTATTCAAATATGAAGCACTAAACTTCATCAGAATCAAGGACTCCTCTTGAGTCCTGCACATAATCAAGCAAGGTCTATCTGAAGTCCAGTATAATCAGTCATGCCCTTTTCACCTCCAAACAGGGCACTGAAAGGGCAAGTCATTAACAGTCAATGACAGGAAAAACATCATAATAACGAGACGTGACTCTGAAGAACTGAAAAACTATTTGTACTTTTTGTGATGAAAACAAAAGCAAAGAAAATGTTTTGAAGTACATTTCTCTTTGACAGTAAATTAAGAATAATTTCTTGCCCAGTGAAACAAATATAACTTCATAACGCTGATAGAAGAACATGCATGTTCACACAGAGAGGCATCACAATCTGGAACAAACTCCCAAGCAATGTGGTTGAAGCCGACAATTTGGGAACATTTAAAAATAGACTGGATAGTTAGTTACTAATGGACACCAAACGAGCATGATGGGTCGAATGGCCTCCTCTCGTTTGTAAACTTTCATATTTTCTTATGTGATAAAAGGAGGAGAGGTGATGTCACCTACAGTGCCAGTACAGACTAATAGTAGTACAAGGGAGTAGGTGAGATCACATCCTTCATATCCTCTACTGTAAGTGTGAACCATTCCTACCAAGTGATAATTTTCACTTCATGGAGCAGTTTATATTTTCCCACTTGTATGTTACAGCATTTTAATTCAAGATTTCAAAGGAAAAATACCAATGAAAAAAGGAGAGCAGCTTAGCTAAAAGGCAGTACACAGAAGACGAGCAACTGAAAACATTTTCTAACGGCATCTTTCGGGAGAAATAAAACATGTTGTTTAATCTGCTCTGTAAACTCATTAGATGTAAACAGAATTTGCCAGAATGAGCCAATAACATGTTACATGCAATCAAGTCCCTTCAATGCCTTCCCTTGACCCCTTCTCTGTTTCAATGAGCTAGAAACAGAAGGAAAATTTCTAATGTCATAAATCAGGGTTTGGTAAAGAATAAATACTAGAAGAACATGAATAAAACATTCCAATTAAAAAGAAGCATATATTATATATATATAGCATGAATCCAAATTTACACAGTATGCATTCATATATTCATTAGCATAATCAACACACAAGAATCAAGAATTCTAAGCAATTGTCAAGCATTCTTGTTGCTGAGAATTAAATAACTGTAATAAAAAAATATATTAGTTCAAGTAGCATTTACAACATCATTGCCTTGTCATAGTATATTGCCTCAATATTATGAATCCTTAATTTTGTGATGTTCCTTTACTAGGAAGTAGGTAGAGGTTGGGTAGTATTTAAGAAATTAACGTTTTTGTCTGCCGGCACTAAACAAACTATGACGATTACGGCAAGATCCTTTTTTTCCCACAAGCATGACTTTGATATACAGATTATAAATCCGTCTTTTTAAATACAGCTTTGATTACACTTTCGCAAGCACGGCAATTACAATTATCCTTATATGCCACTGATTTAGGAATGAAAGAGAAATAATATAAAAGGAAAGCTCATTTGAAAATGCACAAGATATACTTCAGATGTTGTAATGCATCACTATGAATGTGTATGTATTGAAAACGATAATTTTTGCAGCATATTACGTTTATGAAATCATGAGAGGCAATGATAAGAATAAAATATAACTTCTACTGGTATGAGTTTGTAAAGCTTCTTGCTTCCCCCCTGCATCATGCAGACTTTTAATTATAGTAAGTGGTATGGAACTGGCCTTCACCTGGAACTCACCTGATATGCAAGCACACTGCATTTTCAAACTAAGTAAATTTACACCTGGAAAGACACGTATTGTAAACAAATGAATGACATTATTACAACCACATGGCTTAACTCTATACAACCACCACCACTGCATTGAACAATTCCTATCTTTACAATTGAGTTTCGACAAGAATAGGGCACAATGGGGGAAAATAATGTAGTTAGAACTACTACTCTTTGTGCTTCACATGCTGTTACAGAGACATGTGTCCTTCACACTGCATCAGCTAGTATCAGGTATTGTTAGCTCCCATGATTCCTTGAGGCGGAAAATATATTGGAAGACACTAACACTTTCAAAAGGTTCCAGTATTTGGTAGCTGTGGTGTTTGGAATCTTCCAGCTAAAATTGTTTCTTGTTAGAAACAGTTGTTACACATTTACGAATTATCACAGCTTATTATAATAAGTTCATAGTTCATTGGCAAGGAGAAAAAGTAGGGGAATAAAAGTAGCATATTGGTAGAGCATTGCATTAATTTCAGATGGGCTTTGAAAGCTGAATTTCATTCCTCCATCACCAGTAGGCTGCACATTGGACTCTGGACTCTGGAGTAGAGGGTCATGGGTTCAATCCCAGGTGGGCGACACTGCTGTTGTACCCTTGAGCAAGGTACTGTACCTAGATTGCTCCAGTTAAAACCCAGCTGTATAAATGGGTGAATGTATGTAAAAATAATGTGATATATTGGAACAACTGTAAATCACTCTGATAAGGGTGTCTGCTAAGAAATATAATCTAATGAAACAGGGATCATCCCATTGTGGAATTTAAATTTTTTCATGTATTATTTCAGTATCCTATTTACAGTCAGCTTTAAATACTGGAATAGAATCTAACAGGAGGAATTTCAAATGCAAGGCTACAGAATGGATTGCCTACAGAGACAAATGTAGGATAACATGAATTACAGTTTATGAAAACAAGTCGAGATAAACGCAATGCCCTACATATTGGATCTACATCACTAAGAACATAGTTGTGATGCATATTCTTTTTCTTGTAATGTGATTCTTCTCTACTCTAGGATGTTTAGGCAGATATGATGTCATCATAATCCATACTGCAGTGAATATCATAATTTGGATATAATGGATATAATTTTAACAGTGAAATGTTTTCAATACATATATAATTTTCAGAGAGCTTCAGACTTATTTATAAATGTTCTTTACAATATTAAAACAGAGTGAAACACTACAAGTGAAATCAGCTGCTTACAGTAGGCATATGTATTACTGGTATTTTCCTTTGAAAACAAAAGTTTTGTCCCTTGAAACCCCGCATAATGGCTTAGCTCCTGGACAACAATGTATTTGATATCAGTGACTTCTAAATTAATCTGTCTATAAGCATGATTCTTAACATGTTGTAACACTGGAGGGGGCTGGCAGCAGGCGCTGGGAATCAAATCTCTGTCACACCATGTTCTGGTTACAAAAATGTTTTTATTACATTTCAATAAACAGGACATCAATAACTATTTATGAAAAGAGCTCATAATATGTGTCAAGAATAAACCAACGAAGGTAAACAGTCTTTCACTGAATAATAACATTCTAATTTTTCTTGGTTTAACATTAATTGAAACTGTTAGACTAATAAAGATATTGATTGTTCCTGGAAAATCCTAATCAATTCATAAATACCTATATGTATTTGCACTTTCCTTTATTAATCTGCATATTTTTTCCACTTTAATTTTTTGCAAATGTTAAAGAAAGTATACATATTTACTTCCAATGCCAAATATGATGCATTATTAGTAAATGCATGTCAAGAATATGATTTAGCATGTGAGGAACTATAGAAATCATCATGTTTCATCACAGATAATTTTTACTGGAAGAAAAAAATAATGTATATATATATATATATACAGTGCCTTGCAAACGTATTCACCCCCTTGGCATTTTTCCTATTTTGTTGCATTACAACCTGTCATTTAAATAGATTTTTGGGGGATTTAATGTAATGGACATTCAAACCCTCTTTTCAAATAGTACAGAAGCCAGCTCGGAAAAGGAAGGTAAACTGTCTCGGTCTCTTTATTTTTTTGTAATCTGGCAACGTGTCTTGCCATCCCTAGACCCGTAACTGTTTGTCTGGCGCAAACCCAACACGTCTCATCACCCCGAGAACGCCATCTCCACAGTGAAGCATGGTGGTGGCAGCATCATGCTGTGGGATGTTTTTCATTGGCAGGGACTGGGAAACTGGTCAGAATTGAAGGAATGATGGATGGCGCTAAATACAGTGAAATTCCTGAGGGAAACCTGTTTCAGTCTTCCAGAGATTTGAGACTGGAACGGAGGTTCACCTTCCAGCAGGACAATGACCCTAAGCATAATGCTAAAGCAACACTTGAGTGGTTTAAGGGGAAACATTTAAATTTCTTGGAATGGCCTAGTCAAAGCCCAGACCTCAATCCAATTGAGAATCTGCGGTATGACTTAAAGATTGCTGTACACCAGCAGAACCCATCCAACTGGAGCAGTTTTGCCTTGAAGAATGGGCAAAAATCCCAGTGGCGAGATATGCCAAAGCTTATAGAGACATACCCCAAGAGACTTGCAGCTGTAATTGCTGCAAAAGGTGGCTCTACAAAGTATTGACTTTGAGGGGGTGAACAGTTATGTACGCTCAAGGTTTCTGTTTTTTGTCTTATTTCTTGCTTGTTTCACAATAAAAAATATTTTGCATCTGGTAGGCATGTTGTGTAAATCAAATGATACAAAAACCCCAAAAACCCAAAATAGGAAAAATGACAAGGGGGGTGAATACTTTCGCAAGGCACTGTACATATGCAGTTAGGTCCATGAATATTAAGACAGTGACACAATTGTCATCATTTTGGCTCTGTAAACCACCACAATCAATTTGAAAGTAAACAAGATGTGCTTTAAGTGTAGACTTCCATTTTTATTTTGAGGGTAGTTACATCCAAATTGGGTGAACGGTGTAGGAATTACACCCATTTTTATATGTGGTCCCCCCAGTTTTAGGGTCTCAAAAGTATTTGGACAAACGAACATAACCATGAATTAAATAGTGAGTTTCAATGCTTGGTTGCAAATCCTTTGCAGTCAATGACTGCCTGAAGTCTGGAACCCATAGACATCACCAGATGCTGGGTTTCTTCCCTGGTGATGCTCTGCCAGGCCTGCACTGCAGCTGTCTTTAGTTCCTGCTTGTTCTTGGGGTGTACAGCCTTCAGTTTTGCCTTCAGAAAGAGAACTGCTGCACAGTTGGATTCAGGTCGGGTGATTGACTTGGCCATTGCAGAACATTACACTTCTTTGCCTTCTTTGAAACTCACAATTTAATTCATGATTATGTTCGTTTGTCCAAATACCTTTGAGACCCTAAAATTGGGGGGAGCACATATAAAAATGGGTGTAATTTCTACACAGTTCACCAATTTTGGATGTAACTACCCTCAAATTAAAGATGAAAGTCTACACTTAAAGCACATCTTGATTGTTTCCTTTCAAATCCATTGTGGTGGCATACAGAGTCAAAATTATGACAATTGTGTCACTGTCCAAATATTTATGGACCTAACTGCATAATGTTCAAATGCAAAAGAAAACATAAACATACCTTGATCATTTGAATAAGAAAAGCAAAATATAGACTGGTTTATTTTTTTCCTGTTCTTAACGATCAGCATCTCTCTTTGTGACCAATTATACACAAATTGTAATCATCAATTGAGCTGTAGCACTAGCTGCCTAGCTCATATTTTCTGTAGCACTTTGCCCCTCCAATTATTTCTGGACTGACTGGTAATTTTAATGTAGATGGCAACATTGCACCGTTTCCATGGATTAATTTAATTTGAAGATCACTGAAAAATTGAAAACACTCACACATACCAGGAGTATTGGCAGGATATTTCTCACTGCCCCATGCTGTTGATAATTTCATATATAGAATAAATGCAAATATACCTACAGGTATGAACTGTATCACACTGGACAATGCTGTACAATTTGCCTTGATGGATTTAAACCATTTTACCTTCCATACAACAGAAAGGCTCTGGAGGTTAAACACTGTAGAAAATGTCTCCATATATCAGTATAGAAACTGTTCAGCATGCTAAGTGTTCTGTATGTGTCTAATGTTGGGTTGAGAATTCCCTTTAATAAATTGTATATATGTAGATAGATACAGGGTGCCCTTCATTAAAATGTAATTGATGTTTTCCATTTGTCTGGCACTAGATGTGTACTGTCTGATATGTTACCATCAATTTCAAAAGGCCTACCACTCAGAGTTATGGATAGGCTTGTACTGTACTTGCAACTTTGTAACCTGGAACCAGAAGCATAATTATTTCAGCAATTTGAATAACCAATTTAAATAACTCACACCATTCCGACCTGAAATATTATTTTGTTAAAAGAGGAGAAATAAAGTTTTGCACATTAGTGACCTGTAAGACCTTTCTTGTTCAGCTTCTACTTAAAACAAAGTTCTCTTACACCCCCGTCATAGCTTACTGGAGCATCACATCTATTTACTAGATAAGAATGAAAGTATACAGATTTTACAGTTTATGACATTTTATTTTCTTGTTTATATGAAAATAAACTTCACTGAATCAGAATAAATGTTCTGACAATTCAAAGGGATTGATAATGGATAATGGATTGAATCAGTGTAATCTATTCAGGTCAAGTACATTTTGTTAATGTGGCAGAAATCAAAAATATCTATTGACTCTTAATATAAATGTATCTCTTCCTCAAGGACACTAAAATTTTTCAACACAAAAAGGTACATTCAGCAACATATACTGAGGGAACACTGTAAACAGTAGGATGCAATGCAGTATTTTTTCAATTTATAATAATCATGGAAGTATTTCTTAACAATGTAATATTAAAGAACAACCACTTTAGTCTATCTGACCATACCATTTGTATTTCCCTGAATTCTAGAATAAAAACACATGTGCCACTACATGGGTATTTTACTTGTAAGTGAAATACAATTAACAAAAATGTTATGGTCAGTCCATACATTTTGTGATTAATTTCAATGAAATTATAATATAATAGGTAGAAAGAAAGACAGATGCGCAGTAACTCTGAGAAAACAGCCCTGAGAAAAACTAAACATAAATCAAGACTGCTCTCCAGAGCTGAACATTTAGAACTACATCCCCCAGTATAATCACACACCTCAGACCTCATACATGGATTGTGAGACCCATGCATTTCAGGTACGCCTGGTTTTCTCACGCACACGCCACAGAACCTCATGCATGAGGAAGCCTTACACAAAGTGCCTCCAGTACACACAATACGCTTCATATTCAGAAACAAGTGACACTCGGGACACTCGGAGTAGCTGTTTAAAACTTCCATTGTGTTCACTTAAACACGTCCCATTGACTGGTATCAAAAGTCTAAAAATGAAGTGTGTAAAATGCCATTCTCTGCACTTTTGATACAAACTATTTTGTGATTATACAACGTAATGAAAATAATCCACCACATTGGTGCTTAATGCATTTACCTGTTCTGTTCACGGCTGTGGAAAAAAAAAGTAGAATCTCTTTCTAACAGCTGACTCAATGTATGCATTTAAATTAAGGCCTTAACCAAGCTGAAACAATAAAACACCTTCAGTACCCAAACAAAAGATCTGTGTTCTGAACAGCACAGAGATACATCACAGGAATGTGCAACACAGTCAAAATGCTAAAGAAATCTATCCTAATCAGCCACAACATGGGGAGTAACCAATGCAGACTTTTCATAAAAGTCTAAATATTAATAAAGGTGTATTTTTCTTCTTCTTATGCATATTAGATGGTAACAGGTTCAATTGTTTTAAGGTAAGCATAATGGACTTTTTCCAAGCTTAATCTGTGTTTATTATCCTGTATAGAACTGTATAATTGTATTTATTCCTGTAAATTGACCCAATGTTTAGAAATACACTGCAAACGTTTTAACAGGGAAGTTTATACCATGCATTATAACATCACAACATGTATTCATCCTCTCCTTATTCCGAGAATTGTCAATAGAAAGAAGCAAACAGACTGGGTGCTTTGTGCAGTGTACACAATGTGGGTGGTTATAATGAAGGTTAAATCCAATAGTTTTGGTACTTCATTCTTGAGCACAATAGAGAACTTTGAATATTTCTTTTTTTGATCTGGAACTGCCTTTGGTTAGAGACAATTTTGCTACTTCCGCTTTATCACTGAGCACCCACAAAGAAATCATATTGGAACATGAAGCATACTTGTTTCAATATAAGAATTTTTTGCATAAGACATTTTCTGTATTTCTGACTTCTCAGAAATATGTATAATATGATAAGTTTTTAGTTTTGACTATACCTAAATAAAAGGAAATGCAAGTAAAACAATTGGTGTTGTGATGCTACACTTCCATGGTCAAAAGAATGACATACAAGTGAGATATGTGGATATTTACAGTACAAGTAGAAAAAGTTTTCACTTCCTCAATCTCTGTCTGTGGAGATTTGCACGCTGAGAAACAGAGAGCTGAGAAATTCGAACCTAAAACTGAGCTGTCAATGCTTTAACTTTTGAAAAAGCAAACACTGTACCATAGATATCAAACACATACCTGTTTATTTTTACATAGTCTCACTTTGGTCCCGGCCACAGACACAAACACTTTCCCTTTGTAGCCCCGTAGATCCAGGTAACCACACTTGTCTGAGGAATGTGTGGAAAACTTCTGCGAGATCCAATATTGAGTGTTCATAGCAAGATGAAGTGTATTGATCCAGTCGTGTCTGTCTCCTG
This sequence comes from Amia ocellicauda, assembly GCF_036373705.1. Lineage (NCBI taxonomy): Eukaryota > Metazoa > Chordata > Actinopteri > Amiiformes > Amiidae > Amia > Amia ocellicauda. The sequence goes on along the minus strand of NC_089862.1, from coordinate 14,113,240 downwards.
CGAAGATGGAGGGAAAGAATTGAAATCCATCACATTTACTAAAAAATGTCACAATATATGTTGTCATTTTTTAATATAAAAGAATCATAATCCATGAACCAGCACAAAAGCTTGTGTTTATATATATATATATATATATATATATATATATATATATATGTATAAACTACATTGTAAACAAAATAATGGGATGAGCCTCTTTTCAATGCAAATGGAGATGGGAGAAGTTATTCTGGATACCATGTAACTGTCACATAGATCTTTAAGGGTGAATCTGAAAGGGAAAGCAGAGACTATGCTCTTGGAGTTACACATACACAATTAATAATAATGCCAACAAGGATTTGTAAGACCTTGGGACAATTGCTCTGCAAAGAAATAATTATGCCTTTTAAATGGAGTAGCTGCTTAAATGGTACCACCTACTGGAGTTTTAAATCATTTCTGCTGAGGCAACATCCATATAATTCAGAGATACACCCCATCTCACTGTGCTTTTATCATGAACGCTATTAAAATTGTATTTTTTTATATTTTAAGGTTATTACTTTGAAGTGTGTCATATGCTGACCTGCTCTATGTGTGATGGTCTCTGATCTCTGGTATGAGAGGAATAATATTGTCTGAATTTGATTTTAAACGTCTTCTTGCCTTTGTTTGCTAGTCAGTTTTCTAAGCCTCAAAGGGTGTTTCTGAAACAAACATTCTGCTTCTTCTGCTTCTCTGAACATACTGTCTCTTAAAAGAGGCACGTTTTGCTTTTATTCCACTTTGATTTCGCTGTAACTCCTTGACCCCCTGAGCTGCAATGTGGGATTTAAAAACTTCCACAGTACGCTTATAAATTTATAAAAAGGTAGCATAAATAATAAATAAATGATTAAATTATTTACACTTCTTTACATCAGAATTGTAACTTCTTTTATGACTTAGTTCCATTACCTATTCATACGTATTTACTTAGTTATTAATTTATTTAAGTGTTACCCTAGGTTTTGAAAGACTGCATTTGCTGTGGAAGAAAATTATTTTGTAGTAAGCAAATATCATTACCCCAATAGGCATACCTACAGGAAGGTTGTAAAACGTCGCACAAATAAAGACACATTGAAAAATACAGATCTGAAAGGCTGGGTTTGTTAAAAGTACTGTTAACCTCAGTCGGACAGTCTTTCTGCAGCTTCATTTATTGTTTTTGTATTATGTTTCTGTAGCTGCTCCTCTTTTATCAACAACCCATACTCTTTAAAGTGTGTGATTCATATTTGAGCCTGCTTATGAATATGATATGATTATGTATAATTATCTGTAGACATACATATTGTAAGAAAAAAATAAGTCTCATCAGGCTTCATTGCATGTACCATTTAAAAATCAAAACTATACATAAAAAAGGTATTTTGTTCAATAACAGTGCCAATATGTTTGTTGCTTATGAATGTGGTATTCAAGGTTCCCTGCGATCTTTTTAAAGATACAAAAGAGGCTGGCAAATTGCCTAGCTTCCAACATCTCATCCTTCAGCCTCCCCATGGTGTGGGAGGAATTCCCTTTACTTTAGCAAATTGCAGTACTTTACACCAGCAACAAGGTGAGATTAACTCTGCTACCATAAGAAGCAGCAGCACTGGCAGCATACAAAGCGTTTTGATTTTCATACAAAATGTATGAAGAAATAAAAACAAAAAAGTTTACACATCAAATATTCTACTGCACCATTTAAACGATACACACATTACTCTACAAACACATGCACATGTACACTCATTTGAAATATGATTAACCAACTTGGAAACTCTTGCTAAAGTCAATGCTCCTAATACTGATTGTTTTGTCTGCTTTGTTTGCCTAGTTTGGCCTCAGGTTTGGAAAAGCAGTGATTCATCCATACTTTCAAATTCTCAATCAGAAAGTCTTCTCTAATACTCAAAGCAGTTAGGTGTAATAAACAAACAAACAAGTCTTCATTTGCTTACTGGGCCTAGAGATTTTTTATTTTCTTTAAAGGAATGCATAAAATCAAAACCCATAAAAACCCATTGGACATATGCGCCTAATTTTCTTTACCTAATTAAACTGTGGTTTCTTTCAAGTTTACCCAAGATGGATGATTGTTTCTAATGGCTACAGGGTGAGAACCATGGATTTCTGGTTTACAGATTAATAGTGTGAAGAGATTTAATTTATGCACTTCAACCAAATGCAGAGTGACTTTTAAACCAGCATGAGAAGACCATAAATGGCATAGTGAATGCAGTGAGATAAAAAATAGATAAAATATGTTAATCCATAAATACCTGTCAAAAGGAGGGGTGTCAGGTGAGAATGAAGATGTTATAAAGGAAAAAAAAGAATAATGGAGTGAAAACTATAATTAACGGTATAGCAACCAGCATATTGTGTTGATTTAATGAATAAGAGTTTATATAAAGTGATTCTTTAACTCTTCACTCTCTCCAGGTCTGTGACCCTTCAGGCCATAAGATGCATCAATCATGTGCTGTGTTGTCTCTAAAGTCGACAGTTTAGGGGGGATACAGACATCTTAATAGAAAGCCACCATTCAGGAGATGGGACTTCTGCCAGCTCGGCACCAGCCTGACACTTTCTGACACAAAAATTTATGATTCGAGTAACTGCATATTAAGTGTAACCTTCCTCGGACTGGGACAAAAAAACGGCCGTGGACTTTGGCCCAGACTGTCCCATCACAACCAGCCCACAGATACTCCATCAGGCCCTCTAACCCACATATGTTCACACATCCAACCCTAGTACCAACACCAGCTTCATCACAGCCACCACAGAACTTATTTTTAAAACTGCATGTGTAGCTATATCTATTTTTTTTATACAGCAAACAGCAGAATATAACATGTTGCTTCTACATTTCTGTTTCTTCTTTCAGGGGATACCATTCTATATTTTGTAGAGAATGTAAATAGAATGTTTATGGATAGCCAATTAAAGTATTAACTATTAAATATGAAATACGTATCATCAATATTTTTCATTATTTATGAATAGGTTATAATTATGTATTATTATGCTATGTTTATTTGGGCATGTAAATGTAAATAGGAAGTTTAAATCTGTGTCTATTCTATGTTTGCTACAGTCCCATCATTAAACAAGGCAACAAATAATGTATTGTTGAGCAACATGTGTTCTCCTAGGATATACATCAACTTTTCACAAAAAGAGACAAATTCAGATGGCCAGTCTGGTACTGCTCTTCAGAAGGATATTGTTATAATCATTACTGAAAGTAACTTCACCTCAAGCTCAACCTCTCCAAAGCTGATCTCCTCTTTTCCGCCCCTTCCTTGCCTTCTGCTGACCGCTCCATCTCAACCCCCTTGGAATCTAGGACACTCTCTCCCTCTTCTTCCGCTAAGAATCTAGGAGTCACCCTCGATCCCGCGCTCTCCTACACCCAAAACATCACCACGCTGACACGCACCTGCACATTCTTCCTGAGCAACATACGCCAGATCCGTCCCTTCCTCACTGACTACTCGACTCAGCTACTCGTCCAGTCACTGGTCCTCTCCCGCCTGGACTACTGCAACTCCCTCCTGGCCGGCCTGCCTGCAACTACTACCCACCCACTCCAGCTCATCCAGAACTCTGTGGCTCGTCTGGTGTCTCTCTGCCCCGATTCGCACACGCTACTCCACTGCTCCGCTCCCTCCACTGGCTCCCGATACCGGCACGCATTCAGTTCAAGACATTGACCTTCACCTACCGCTGTCTCAACCATACTGCACCAAGCTACCTTCAGACACTTGTCTCTCCATACATCCCCTCCAGACCACAGCGTTCCTCCAGTGCCAGAAGACTAACTCTGCCTCCTCTCCACTCTCCTTCCTCCAGAGCCGCTCCTTCTCATCCCTGGCCCCTAAGTGGTGGAACGACCTTCCCACTGAAGTCAAAACAGCAGAGTCCTTGACCTCCTTCCGGAGATAACTCAAGATGCACCTATTCAGTCTCTACTTGTAATTTAGTAATTTTTAGTAATCATTTTCCTGTAAGATCACACTTTACAACATTCTGTCATACTACTTGCCTTGTGTTACTAGTACTCATATTGTTATTTTGATTTCCCCTATGCTCCCTTCCCCTTGGCCCTTGACTGTGACCTAACATCTTGTCTGCACTCAGCTTTTACAATCCAGGATGTAAGACGTCATATATTGTATGCACTTGTGTAAATTGTAATTTGTAAAATGTATTATGGTTTGAATTGCACTGTCATTTGTAAATTGGAATTTGTAATGTTATAAAGAACTTAAAAAGAACACACTCATTGTTCTCAGGCTAATTGTTTCCAATCCACTATTCAATACACTGTTGATTTCAGATTTGCAAATCAAATACCACAATTTTAAAAATAATCAGAATAGAACTGTCTTGAAGAAACTGGTTTTTCATGTAGAGAGTTGCATTTCAAAAAAACATTAAGATTAACAATCTGTTAAAAAACTCCTAAAATGAGCACCTAACCAAGATTTGAGATAATGTAAATAAAATAAAAAGAGAGAGAAATTGAGAAGAATATTATTGACAGGTCCAATATTTGAACTTTTCTGTCTCATAAGTTCTGGAATTGATTTACTGGTGCAAAAAAGGGAGACAGTAAAAGATGAGTTGCTTCAGCAAAAAAAATCATGCTTCAGGTAGTGATAATCGTTTTTAACCTAGAGCCAGGTTAATCATGAATTATTTAAATAATAATAATAATAATAATAATAATAATAATAATAATAATAATAATAATAATAATAATAATAATAATAATAATACAAGCTTTAAAACTGATGCACTGGATTCCCCAGTTGTTTGACCTTAACACCCCACTGAAAAATGTTAAATGATGACACTGACATCACAGTGAAAACCACAGTCTCAAAGAGCATACATATGTTCTTGGAAATGACAAGGGCTGAACAGGTGAAAATAGACAAGGATAGACCGCTAAAGATGTGTGAATGCCTGTTTACACATCTGCAGAGGCGTAACTCTGAGGCGTACTCAAGGTGAATTGGAGTTTGGAAAGTGTGCGCGCTTTACCTGAAACCTTTTAACACACCAATCTGCGGTTAAAAATTGAAAACCATATGAATCAAATAAATTCTGTGTCAATATTTCAAATCATAATAATAAAAAAGGTAAAAATATAGCATTCAATAATTCCATATTGCTTCGTTGCAATGTGTCAGAACACCTATCCTGGAAAGGCTGCAACTCAAAAGAGAGAGAAGCAATACATTAACTTAATACTGGCCTGCTTCATAGCCACTGCAGGGAATAGGTAAATTATGCTGGAAAGAAATGTATTCCGTTACCTTCCTTTTCAACGCGGAAAATAAAGGTCCTGTGGGATGTTACGACTTCAAACTTGTTATCTCCCACGGCTCCAACCTTGCTTATTGCAGAGATGGGGATTATTCCTTTTGAATACATTTCCTGGAGGGAGAGCAAAAAATAACAATAAAACAAACCAAAAATCCACAAAGCACAAGAAACAAACATATATAGACTGCATGTAAAAACAAGATAGATAGTCAAGAAACAAATATGGAAAGAGAGAAAGGGGTAGCAAGAGAGGCAGGAGAGGAGTGATATGGAATGAATAAATTATGGATTTGGATGAATCTGAGTATTTAAAATCCATACCATCAAATCTTGTGTGTTATTAGATCAATAATACCAAAACACAGTATCATCAATTAAAACTATATCAATTCACATTATATTGCAGATTTGAACTCCACTATGTCAGGCTTTGTTGATTTGGAAAAGCAAATTACCTTTAACCCTTACAAGAAGTAAAGAACATACTTGTTGTACTTATATTTATATGGCATACAGATGGGTGACAAATTAAAGGAAAAACCTGAACAAATGAGTGGAGGAACATAATGAATGCAGGTGTACTGCATGATACAATTAAGCAATTAACATCCTATCATGCTCTGTGACATGTATAAAAATGCTGAGCAGGCCCAGTTGACCTTGATTTTGGATCAAGATGGCAAGAGGAAAGGATCTAAGTGACTTCGAAAGAGGGGTCATTATTGGGGCACGAATGGCAGGAACTTCAGTCACACAGACGCTCAACTGGCTAGTGTTCTCAACAATTGGGCGAGTGAAGAGGCAAAGCATAAGGACAGGCAAGACAGGCAACTGCCTGGGGCCCTCAAGACTCTAGGAGGCCGCCGAGGGACAACCAAATCGAATCCACAGCATTGACAGCAATGTCTAAATATCCCTGGATTCCCCGCCCCCTCCTAACTATTGTTGCAAGTGCAATGACCACATGTTTTGAAACGAACACATGTAGCTACAATGAAGTGGACACATCTTTCCGGTAGCGAAAAAAGAAAGAAAAAAAGAGGACAAAGAGAAAATAAAACATGACAGTAGTAAGCCCTAGTTTTAGTTAGTTGGAAAAACAAGAATGGAGGAAACGAGTCGAGCTGCCGCTGTACTTTTAATAGAAAAACTGCTATTGCCAGAAATAATACATTTGGTCTCGAATACTGTAGAAAGGAGAGCAACACAAAGGCTGACACACAGCACTGTAAATGGGGAACTCCGTAGTCTATTTCAATCAACTGGTGGTTGGCCCAGAAAAGAGTTTAGCAACCCAACAAGTACATCACCAAGGCATCAGACAAGAGAAAACTTTTGTCCAAGTCATACACAATGCTGAATTTGTTCATATTAAATACTATACCGAGGACGACCCACAGTACCAGTTTGAATAGTTGGCAGTTCAAGATCTCTGTTGAGACACTCTAAAACTGTCGTTGAATGTCGTTGTCGTTCCTCGTTGAACTCATGTCTACTTATTTGTTCAAGGCAACAGAGTACTCCAGTAAAGTATTGCCTAATATCCTCTTTGTTACTGTTTGCATTTTTCATCAACAATGTATGTGCCACAACAAAACTTAAAAGTACAAGCTTCATTTTAAACAAAGATAATTTTAAGCTACCAGAAAACAGATGCTGACTAACTGATCTCAAGTCACAAATTTACGGTTGTTTTGTTTACACATTTTGAGTGTATCTATTGTCAGAACATGTAGAGAGTGCAAGCGTTTTCAGTGTAGTGAGCGCAAGTGCTTTTCAGTGATAATGTCCCTAACGGCACCTCATAGAACACCCCCCCCCCCCCCCCCACTCTACTGCTAATTTACTTTTTACCAAAAGTAAATCAGCAGTGGGGTCTTTTTTTTTTTTCTTTTTTTTTATGGATGTATCTACCTAATGTAGCCCAATGTTAGCTGCTAGCTCAGTAATGTGACACCATAACTGGTACTGTACTAGCAACGCTAAAGTTAATAAAATAGTTTGCTAACAAAAGACCAAGAGCACTAAATGTGTATATAGATTTTATAGTTATTTACAAGTATGTTATTTTCCTGTTTTTGTCTGCTGCTAAGGTTTTTTTGTTTGTTTTGTTTTTACTGTTAACCAATGTGAAAATAAAAATCAGATTCTGTAAATGCTTTTTGACGTGATTATTTAATGGGGGTTTCGAGAATATAATGGTAATGAACATTAGTTAAAAGTGTTATGGAATAAAAAATATGGGATTTTCTGCCTAGGGCCCCTTCAGACTCTAGAATCTGGGCGAGTGCATGTGTGGCGACACCAAGAGAATGGTACAGGCCTGACTGTTTGACCCCTACGGTGAGGGGGTTCGGAGGCTCTGTTATGCTATGGGGGCATTTTCCTGGCATGGTTTGGGTCCATTTGTCCCCTTAGAGGGAAGGGTCACTGCAAATCATGACAAAGTTATTCTGAGTGATCATCCTATGGTGAAACATTTCTCTCCTGATGGGAGTGGTCTCTTCCAGGATGACAATGCCCCCATCCACAGGGCACGAGGGTCACTGAATGGTTTGAGTATGACAATGATGTGAATCATATGCTGTGGCCTTCGCAGTCACCAGATCTCAACCCAATTGAACACCTATGGGAGATTTTGGACCAACATGTTATCTTTTGGAAGAACGGTATTTATCCCTCCAGTAGAGTCCAGAGACTTGTAGAATCTGTGCCAAGAGCACTGAAGCTGTTCTGGCAGTTCATGGTGGACAAACACCTTACTGAGACACTTTATATTGTTTTTTCCTTTAATTTTCAGCCATCTGTATGTGTTACAGTATCGTAATCATTCATGAAGAAACTAGCATTTCACACAGTTCTCTCAAATAATGAAACTGGTAATATTTATCTGAAAACATATTCAGAATGTAGTGTTTCTTAACACTGATAAAACCTGAAATTACCATTATATAAGTGTGAGAGTAATAAATAGATAAATATGTAAAGTAAAATCTGTAAATCTAAGGTACGTTGCAATTCAAGGTGTTATGCCAACTTATGTTCATGTTTACAGTATATTATTTAAAAGCAACACCATTCAAATATTTTGGAATGTATGCACCACAATGCATTGAAGTAATTTTGTTCAGTTACTAGTGTGTTACCATAGCTGTCATATAATTAAAACTGCATGTTTACTGATGCTGTGGCTTATGCAAAGTGTTCGATCTATACTTTTTCCATAAAGTAATATCTAATTTGTTGTTCAATAAATTGTAATGCAAAATATTTTTAATAATTTCCAAAGTTGTATAATGATATATGATAATAACAATAACAACAATAATAATGCATTGTCAAATGTTGCTATATCTGGCTTCTCAACAAAGGTAACAACAACGAATATAGTAAAGGGTGTGATCAATGGATAGTTCTTTTTACGATACTAGAACTTTCATGACAGTTGTGAAAATATCCTTAAAATAAATCTGTTCAATCTCCATAGTGTATTTCTGGAAACCATACAAGCATGATTATGAAAAAACAAAAGTGCAGGAACCCTATGGAGAACCAAATCTGAAGAGGTCACTACGCCATCCTTAGAAATTAAACTAGGCTGTTAACACACACAAGAACAGCTAACCCTAATTACTGAAGCAGAACATGTACCATGTTCTCAGGGAATTCGGCGTCTCACCAATTTAGTGTAGCAGCAGTGCTGTTATAGGGCTGTGAAATTCTCTGCATTTTAAGTAGTCTAAATTTGGAAGAACCAAGGTGCTGATAGTTAAGTAATGAAAATGTATTATCTATGTTATTTGCGAATATGTAAAAGGGAAAAACAGTTTCTGTAGTATTGTTAATCCTAATTTAGATATTATATAGACTTACACTGAAAAAATATGTATACCAATAATAGTACTTCCATTTAAGCAATCTTTTTAATTACTAAAAACAAAACAAAACATTGTAATACAAACTAAATTCAGAGCATTTACCAGTCATATCCAATGTAAAATTAAATATGTGTAGAATAGGTTTTAAAATATATAATCTTAGAATTATATAGTTATTTTTAACTATATTCAGAGTCCTGCAGATGTATATAAAATATTCCATAATTGCCTCCTGCACTTATAAAAACCAAACACCAATGTGAAACACAGAGTAGTTGCATGTATATGTTCTGCAGTGAAGACAAAAACACTATATAAAGGTTATATTGAGAAAAGGTCTTTAAGAGCAAACATACAGGTATGAAATCTTTCCACTGAATTCATGGATTCATGGGGACATCTTCTGGAGATCATGTGTAAAGGCAAACACTGTACCACCTTTCAATTAAACATGCAGTATTAATAATAGTGTCTGGTTTCAGTACAAACAAGGGTTACTGGAATTGTGACAGCTCAAATACTTTTCTAACACATACAGACATTTAGATTGAAGCATTTAATATATAAACACGATGGCGTTACCAAATTCTTTAGATTTTCACATATTAATACTAAGGAAAATAGAATAATTATATCATAGTTTTTGTCCTGAAAGCATGTCTGTATTTGTAGAATAGGTGTATAACTGTCTACATAGTACACAATAATACAGACTCCAAAACTCTCTGAACTTGATGAGATAGAACTCCCTAATCTACTCAATAATAACTCAATAATTAATGTTATGTATTAAAAACAAATATTTACTTTAGTGTCATTCAGGGTTAAAAACACATTAAGTATGTCACATCCTTGCACTAAGATTTCATGAAGGGTAAGCTTGGTTGAAACTGTGACAGAAGGTCTTCAACACAAAAGAAGATTAAGGGGAATTATAATTTCCTCTTTTAGATACAACTAAATAAACATAAATAATCCTAATTTATTTTGATCATGTCTGTTACACTGTTTATGAAGAAACATAAGTGTGTGTGTGTGTGTGTGTGTTTATATTAGTTTTATCTAAAAGGGGAATAAAATCCCCATTAAAGGTTTTGTCTGATGTTTATTAACACAGACATGTTGTACCATGAAGCATAGTAACATATTTATTAACACAATACAATACGATCAGGAATGTACAGCTATACTAATGATACAAAAATACCTTGCAGTAAATAAAATAGGTCACGACTTGCAAGAATAAGAAAACAAGCGTATCCTATTTATAAACAAGGAAAGCACAGGATAGACAAAAAAACAAACTGCATCCACTGTGGTTTCATTTTTTTATGCTGTGTTTGGTAAATATATGTAGTATAAAGAACTTGACTTCAAACAGTTTAGCTTTTAGATGATAGAAAAAAAATAACTTTAAGAATGTCTTGAAAGCTTTTATTGCAAAACCAGCATTTATAGATCTAAAAGCTCTACATTGCTGGAATGGTAAGCTGGGCTTTACCTTTAAACCAGTTTCAGTTTTAGCGAGTTTCAATTTCACAGCATGCACCCAAGCAGCAGGGGACATTTGTAACATTTCAGCAACTTTCAGCTACTTGTTTAAATTACAAATTACAAGATAATTTGTTGTCAAAGATATGTTAATACATTCAACCTAAAAAAAAGACGGTTTCCCCAATGGCTTGATGAGATGAGAGATTTTATAGTAGTGAGTCTTCATGTAATCAGCAGCTACCTGATTTGAATCCTGATAATGCCAAGCTGCCAGTTTTGGCGCTGGATTCACACTGGAAACTGCACTGGCCACTGGACTCCTGGCAGAGTTACAGTCTGTTCTCCAGGGTTCAGCTGCTATTCTATAAATGTAATAAGGCACTCAAGGGCAAGTATTGTTCTTCCTCTCACGTCTCAAAGCCTGCCCAAAATGGGGAGAATATCCTTTAAATCTTATGCCTGTGGGGCCATGTATGTCCACTGTACTGTGTTACTAGAACAATTAACCCTTCAGAGACTGACACTAAATACATGTTTATTATTATTTGTTTACATATAAGCAATATACTGTACAGTTACATACACACATTGTATATTGACATTAGCACACTTTGGTGTGTATATTGGGAGAGCCAGTGTGCTTACTTCAATTTTAGAAGAAGAAAAAAGCAATCCCACTTTTTGGGAGCAGATATTTGTTTTGTTTTCAAATTTAATATAAACATATAGATATATTAATACTGAGTGAACAAGGAAATTGAAGCACATAAATGGAGAAGTGTGCTTAAATCAACATTGTACTGTAGAAATTATACTCAATGTATACTTGCAATGGGAATAGAGTTTAGCAGTGATATTCCATTCATATGGAGTTACCAAATATACATGTATGCATGCTTTTCAGGTATAAAAAAAAAAGTTGATGTGTTAAGACATTTTTAAACCTCCTATTCATTCTATATCCATTTTTGACTAAGTTAACACTTCCCCTTAATGCTGAACTAGAAATGCAATTAATATCTACATTAGATTGTTATAATATATTTTTCAAATACGATTTTAGTTTAAAAAAGTCTGACAGTGTCAATATTTCAGTGTCATTGGATCTGAACTTATCTGTGTTTGATAGAACATCTAATGATATACACCGATCAGCCATAACATTATGAGGTTGGGTGGGATATATTAGGCAGCAAGTGGACAATGTGTCCTCAAAGTTGATGTGTTAGAAGCAGGAAAAATGGGCAAGCGTAAGGATCTGAGCGACTTTGACAAGGGCCAAATTGTGATGGCTAGACGACTGGGTCAGAGCATCTCCAAAACTGCAGCTCTTGTGGGGTGTTCCCGGTCTGCAGTGGTCAGTACCTATCAAAAGTGGTCCAAGGAAGGAAAAGCGGTGAACCGGCGACAGGGTCATGGGTGGCCAAGGTTCACTGATGCACGTGGGGAGCAAAGGCTGGCCCGTGTGGTCCGATCCAACAGACGAGCTACTGTATCTCAAATTGCTGAAAAAGTGAATGCTGGTTCTGATAGAAAGGTGTCAGAACACACAGTGCATCTCAGTTTGTTGCGTATGGGGCTGCGTCGCCGCAGACCAGTCAGGGTGCCTATGCTGACCCCTGTCCACTGCCGAAAGCGCCTTCAATGGGCACGTGAGCATCAGAACTGGACCACGGAGCAATGGAAGAAGGTGGCCTGGTCTGATGAATCACGAGTTCAAGGTGTTGACTTGGCCTCCAAATTCCCCAGATCTCAGTCCAATCGAGCATCTGTGGGATGTGCTGGACAAAAAAGTCCGATCCATGGAGGTCCCACCTCGCAACTTACAGTACTTAAAGTATCTGCTGCTAACGTCTCAGTGCCAGATACCACAGCACACCTTCAGAGGTCTAGTGGAGTCCATGCCTCGATGGGTCAGGGCTGTTTTGGTGGCAAAAGGGGGACCTACACAATATTAGGCGGGTGGTCATAATGTTATGGCTGATTGGTGTATATTGGATTAATCATTAAGTTGTTCTGAACAAGATAAGCCTATTTGCAAAGAAATCTGATCAAAAATGAGTGATCTGTGACCATCTGAATGAGCCACCCCCCTCCGCCTCAGTTACCCCCGGGCTCTGAATGACGGCAGGCGACACGGAAACTGTAAGTTGGATGTGTTTGAGAATGAAACCAAGAGAATAAGCTTTCAAACGATATGCGCATTGTAGGAATACAGTGTAACTTCTATGCACAGGAGCTGTGCGTAACACTGCCAAATAATGCTTAAGAGGGTGTATTAACACAGTATATAACTCTGAAATGTACATTACTTTTCAGTTTTTGGTAACCTAAACTTTTTTTTTAACATCTGGCAGTTTACCGCATACCTTTCACTGGACTTGAACTGCTTACATTTCAATAAAAACTGAAAAGATGGGGGGGTTCTAAAACTTTTGACTGATAGTGTATGTCTCTAGCAAGCATAATTAAGATAATGTTTAAATAGGCTTTGCATTAATACTAACAGAATATCAAGCTTCATAGAAGGCAAGAGCACACAGTGATGAGTGCTCCACAGATAGACATTGAGGCAATTAGCCTGCTTACCAGAACTAATTTAGAAAGGCAATAAAGGAAACCCTACTGCTGGGTTTATGTCACATACTAACAATTTGACAATTTGGAACTTCGGATTCCCACTGAGCACTGGTTACACAGTTGGTTAAAAAAGAAAACGTGGTGCATGCACTAGCAAAATCCAAAATACACAGGTAATTGCTACATTATATTTTTTACTCCTATGGTGAGTTTAAGTTATATGTTATTACGTTATATAATTTGTCACAGTCAGAAGCCAAAGCTGTAAAAATAACAAAATAATACAAAAAAGCTGAGCTGAATACAGACCTGCACACCTAATACGCACTAAAATAAAGTTTTTCATCACAATTATGAAATAAACGGATAGTAGAATAGATAGGGGAGGGGGTACATAATTGTAAAAAGCACTCTGCCATTCCAAGCAGTAGGCTAAAACACTATAATTTTGAGAGGTGTACAGAAAACAAATCTGGAAGATTCATTACTGTTCATTACAAGACTCATTACTCACCATAACTTTAATCTTAACTTGAGAATTAGAATGAACCCAAAAAGAGAAAATGCTTAATTGCGGCAGCATTTTTCATTATTTGGTGACCAGCTGAAATACCAGCAAAAAAAGTACTCATTCGAGCAGGTCACAAAATCATGAAGCAGTGTTACTTTATCTTTCTTGGTAAAATCCCTTCAACTGATAAATATAGTCCTCTGTACCAGATTCTGTGTATTAATCAACATAAGTATTAGAATGCAACAAAAAATATTAGTAGCATCTTCCTTTAAAGAACTAAAAAGGGTGAATGTTCTCACTAATGGATAGGTGAGTAAATAAATATTTTTCTCAACACGTACCTTGTCATTGTTATAATAGGATACATTTTCTCCATCAAACTTGACCCATCTCTTCTGAAACATGCAATTTCTAAAATGATAAAAAGGGCATAATGTATCACAGCACTTTTACACCAGCAAAGCAGCTTTTACAAAGTAACACCATATGCATTTTAGTAACATTGATTTCCTATTGACTGTTGTCGTTGTATTAATATTGCTAAAATAAGTATGAATCACATGTTTTAAAAGAAACTTTATGGGGTTCGGCTAATTGATAAGTAAACTGACGTGTCACTAACAACTTGCTTCAAATGCTTCACACATTCTCTATAATGCAGGTTTTGCTTTCAAATCAGCAGGCCCAATAGGTTCATCACATTTTTTATGAAAGCATGGCATGCTGGTATAATAAAATGTCCATATACAAAAAATGATATTTTAAATCTGAAATACTGTATGAGAATGGACAGGATTTTTCATTAGTTTATCTGAAATAAAAATGGGTACACACAGCTTTCTAATAAAATAAACAAAATTAGTAATTATTATTATTTTTATATGAACATATCATACTAGTGCTTTAAATTTGACTGTGATATCTGTGATGTTTTGTTTATAACACCAGTCACTTAATTGTATTAAATTTAATTTAAAAATGAAGCTGTAATTCACACTAGTGCTCCATGTGTTTAATTTTTTTAATAAGTATGTGCAACGTATCATTTCAGCTCTCAAACACAATAGTATGCTGCAGTTGTCTTTAAGCAGAAATCTATGATATAAGCCGAAACATTTGATAAAATCAAATAAATAAATAAAATAAAATAAAAAATGTGTTTTTAATGAGCAGGTAAAGGCAAACCTCTGACATCCTTCTCATCTTCATTTGATAAATAGGTTCAGATTACCAAGTCCATTGTAAGTAATTGGATGTTGCACTTTAAATCAAGCCTTGGAGGCCAGTCAGTATCCCATACACGCAACAGCTAGAACATGTTTACAGATACAGAATACTTGGACAATAATAAAATTACCTAGTTCTAGCATTGTTCTTATACATCAGTCCGTTCAACATTTTCACAATTGTTTGAAAAGCAAAATGTGTGGTTCAGCTGTAATAAAGGAAGAACGATCCCCAAGTTTGTTGGCACTCATTTAAAACGTTAGGAAGAGAAATTAAATATGTATGAGTCCTTTCCTTTTCTCTTTTATGTAAATAATACTTCTTTTTTTTTACTTGCATTGGTACTTTGAAATGTAGGGTCTACCCAATAAGATGTAAGGAAAAAAATTACTCTGGCTTGAATACAAATACACAGAACTGGATATCTACTTATTTAGTGGCTGAGCACAACAATCTTTTTCTGATATACTCTTCCATAAGTGTTGTTTTCCTACATTAAGTAGGTTCAGTATATTCCTTAGTGAAGAAATTAAATATTTTAAATGAAATATGAAAAAATGCTCATACCCCTGAGGAGAAAGTTTATCCAGCCATCCAGTTTTGACATGTTTCTTTGAAGACCCATAGTAGCATGCGTAAGGAGATATCGTCATATCAATCTGAGCTGGCAAGCTTTTACGTGCCGGTCCACCCACCGCATCAAATGCCAAGGAATAAGTCTCAGTGAAAGAGGGCCGGGAATTAGTATGTTGAAAGACCTCAGGCAGGAACGTGACATTTTTTCTTGGCTCTTTGCTGGTTTTTAATGTGGCAATGCTCTTTTCCACCATTGAGTACTCATAGTCAGGGAATTCACATTGTAATGCTGAATTTGCTTTTTCTGGGACGACAATTTCACCCTCATAATCCAAAGGCTCTTTAGTTTCGGACTCATTTTGTTTCCTATGGAATAAAAAAAATATTCCACACGTAACATATACCATCACAACATACGTTTTATCACAGAAAATTCTGACTCTGACATGGTTGATATCATTTATCATGTATTCTCTGAAGTACTTAGTACAAGCAACTGAACTGAGAAATACAGTTACACACTATGGGGGATGGAAGGAATGAACCAGGTAAACTGAAAACTATTTCTCATTGGACACATTACGTTATTCCTACTGGATTACAACTGAGCTAAAAGGTAATAGCTTTAATTCCATGTGCTGCAACTCTTACTAGCAGCTGTTTCAAATAATTAGTGCTCCTTATTAGAATTTAAAAAAAAAACATGTAATGAAATCAATTTACCGTAATTCCCTTTGCTTTAGTTTCTCTTCAATTTCCATTCTGAGTAAGGCATTTGGGCTTGTATCCTAAAGAAAATAAATGGTAAGTATTAATATCAACCAACTTTTCTTTTTTGTATTACTTATTTACATATTTACTATGCATATTGGTAGCTTTCAGGATACTTAGTTAACAAATTACAGTTTTTGCCATTACATATTCTGCAATTATTAATAGCAAATTGGAAATATTTATCATATGTATGTAAACTGTGGAATGACTGCCTTGTCTTTATGCTGTGCTGCTTATTGATGCTATAGTATTTGGAGGACAACTGTCCCTTAAAATATTGCTTCTCTTCCCATTCACAGCATGTGAAGAAGCGCTTGACTGTCAACAAGGCTACAAGGAGATAACAAAAAAATATTGCAGTATTAAGCACATTCAAAACAACCCCTGGGGACATACAAGAAAGATATTAAAAATCTTTAATTTGATATTTTGGAACTCTAAATGTTGTCTTTGTTGCTATTTGGAAAGCAGCACTTATTTAGAGCTATTTTTGAGAATGCGTTTAAAACAGACTAGCAATATATGCCTGTCATCAGAAGGCTATACAATTTGCTGATATGCTTAAACATTTAACTACTTATTAATCACATTACAATATTACATCGATAGTTTTAATTAAGTTACTGTGGTTAAAATATAGTTGACCCCACATTAACACTGAATGTACTGACATTTAATTCAATGGGGGGAAGATTCAGATTTTCTTCGCAGTGCATCTGCACTTATGTAAGTACTTTAATTTAGCTTAACACTGTAAATAAATTCTCACTGTCTGTCATGCAGTTTATATTAATTTATACATGGCAGTAGCCATATATAGCTACAGAAAGACAGAAGACTAACATTTAACATTTCATATTCATCAAAACATTTAAGAATGATTAACAACCTTGCATACTTGGCCAGCTGTGAAAACTACTCCCAAAAATCATGTGGGTCAAATGTAATTACGTAATTATTTTGGGTAATTATCATGTATACATTTTCATACCATGATAAACCAAACAGCTAAGTATAAGATAAGTAAAAACATGAAATGCGGTTTTCGTTACTAAATCAACTTTTTGAAATGCTTTATGAATGGTATGTTATTTAGATTCAACTGCTTGTTTGAATCAATGATAGTGATAATCACTTTTTGTATTGGAATAATAGTAATATTCATAATTGTATACATAACAAAAATCAATAATATGTGTTCATTATTTTGTACTTACCAACACATCTTCAGAATTGCTATGAAGGAATGTTTCACCATATGGGCAAATGGGGGTCAATGTTCTCGTAAGGGGAGCTATAAACAAAAACAATACATTGTCAGAAAAACTGATGCATGCATGATGCATGTTTCCTAGAGAACTGCATTCACAGTCTGTGTTTTCCAGAAAGAAAAAATAAACCTTAGAAGGAATTCTGAAAAACAAAGAATGGAGGCACTACGGCTGTTCAAAGTAATTTTGTTTTGGGGAAGAATCATACAAATGTGTAGGCCAGAAAATGTAAAAAAATCCACTACTTGCCAGAAATGTTCTTACCCATTGTACTAGTATATATATATATATATATATATATATATATATATATATATATATATGAAAAATGAGCTGTTGTCCCCAGCCAATTTCTGCAGCTATTTGCCGAGAGATTTCCCAAAAGAAACCAGCAGTAACATATTCCCTAGCGAGGACCTGCGACCTTTTACCAATTCCTGTGCTATCTTTGTTTCTCAGATGTACCATTCCCACAGTTATCCTCAGACTTTTCCTTTTATTGTTGTATTCAGGCCATTTTGCAGTCTTGCTCAAAACATCATCATGAAACAAAATTATATATCTAAAAGTTTGACACTATATAATTTGTGCAACATCGGCAGCAACACAGATATGGACAGAAATACAGGCAGTTTGTACTGAAACTTTACCCTTACATAGAAAAGCAGTTGGAAAACACTGCCTTAGGGAGACCTATTCAGAAGTCAGAAACATCAATCATTCTTAACTGTCAAGATCTATATCCATACGGATTACAAGAAGTGGACTGATCTCTGAGCCACAGTCTTTTGATGATTGAATAACCCATTCCCATTACTCTGACCACATTTTCTTATGCAGTGAATGCCTACACTTTTCCTAATTTTAATAATATGAGTTTAACATGGAAATAACAGATTTAAAAAAAAAAGTGATTCCTACCTTTGCTCTGCGTCAGTGCATTTGAGACAGAATGACTCGTACTGACATTAGATTGCTCCATAATGTTTACTCCTTGTGGATTCCTGTTGGAAAATATGTGAATGAAAATTTAAACATGTTTAAAGATCAACTTTTATTTTCTTTTTGTACACAGCCAGCCTCCTCCATGTTTACTGTGTTTCCTACTACTGGGCCAGCTATGATTTTTAAAATGGCACATGGCATACAAACAGATACACTTTATACCTAATGACATTTTAAGATTTTAAGATAAGATCAAATATTCACTGCTACTATAGATCAAAGTGATTCAAGAAGGATAATGTTTGCCCCTCATGTCATACAGCAATTTATTGACCTACCCCTCTGCCAATGAGAGACCAAAACGGTCTGGAATTTGTGGGACGGGTCTGTGTCGCAGTTTAAACGACCTTGACTGAAGCCGTGAAGGGGTCTCATCCTTAGTGGTTATTTCTCCATCATATATCTCATTTATAACCATTTCTCCTTGAAATTCGAATACAGACGAAGGTGAAGACTCCTCAGAGGAAGCCCTATGCTCAGATGTCTGATCAGTAGGGGAGGAAAGCAAAATATCTGTCTTGCCAGGACTTGAGGAAGCACTCTGTGTAAGATGGGAATGGAGGTCCCCATGTTCTTCCGTTGAAGTCAAGTAATCTTCATAGACTTGTGTTTCCTCAGGTAACAAGTGACTGCAACTAGTATTTTTGGAATAGTCTGTGCCATGTTGGACTTGAGTTGAGGAAACTTTCTTTCGATCTTTAGAAAAAACATGTCTTGGCCTGGGAATGGGTTTTCTTTTGATTTTGGAAACGGCATGATCGTAATTGTCTGTCCTTTCACGAAGGCCTTGCTCTTGTAGGGCCTTCAAATTACTGAGGATTCTTTTTCGGTATCCTGTAGGGAACACCCCCATCTCTATCAGAGTCTCATTGGTTAGGTTTAAGCAGTCCTTCAATCGATGATAGCCAGCCTGTTTAAAACAAACTGCATACTGCTGTAAATGGATACTGGTCAGCCAGTTTTCAATGTCTTCTCTAGTATCTAAAGATGCTGACATAATGATAGTAAAATCATTCCTCTATGACCCTGTAATGAAAGAGACACATGCAATCTCCATGTCCCCTGATGTGTTATTGTTGATATCTCCTCTACTGGAGTAGCCGGAGCTTCAGAAGTTTCCCATACAATGATGACTGAAAACCTGAAATAAATAAAACAAATAAATCTGAAGAAAATGTAATTCAATAAAAGATATAATATAATGAAGAACATGAACAGAAACAATAAAAAAGTGTGGGGGGGGCGGTGGGGCACCTATTTTCAGTGGCTAAGATCTTACCTTGGTTTCCTGATTTGCTGAAACCACATACAATGAAGGACAATTTATATTTCACTGACACGAACTGCATATTTTAAATCATGTAAATCAATAGAATGTTAATGTAACATCTCTCTATACAGAAAATGTCAACATGAAAAAAAACGCAAGTTAGAAAATCGCTCAGCCATCTAAAGTGGAGATATTAAACTCATTATCCAAGTTACAAGAAACAATTGTTGCAAACATAGATATCTCCACTTTAGATGGCTGAGCCATTGTTTTGTTTCCATATTGACAACGTTTTTGGAATATAGATATTACATTAACATTCTATTGAACTTTAATTATCAAGTAGTTGAATGTTAATAGATTATCAATTGAATATCTATGCAATATTAAATTGGGCCACAAAATCTAAAGCGTTACCAGAATTTCATATGCAGGCTGTGGTACAACACTCAGTACTCAAAGGAAGTGGTGTCACTGTATAACACAGAAAGCTCAGTATATAGTTTCACAAGGTTTGAATGAAAACAAAACTAAAACGGGAACCATTGCTACATAGATGTTTTGGTTGATAAAAACTACAAAAGAAAATGTTTATTTTAGATATCAGAGACCAGTCCTCAGTTTAAGATGTCAGTGTCTTCTGTTCTGTATTCTGCCTGGAGCACTGAATTCTTTAATTAGCCTGGTCATTTGATCTATTACACATGTAAAACATTATTTAAAGCTATTCTACATTTGATGGATTAAAATATCATTTTAAATCAAGGTACACTAGCTGTAACATTGTGTACTCTGTAGAGGATCATTTAATTAATCCAGTTTATCAGCTAATCACAATAATTAGGTTATGGAGAGCTTGGTTAGTACAGAAGCCTTCATTTAAGACCCCTTTTATGCAGGATGACCTGCTGTAAGAAGCCTCAAATCACTAATCAGTTTTTCAAGTTCCCCCTTGGAAAACAAAAATGAACATCGTTAAAGGGTGTCTGATATTAGGGCACTACACTTGACATGCTAACAAAACCCATTTGTTTAAAAAGTCCTTGTTTTGTTTTGTTTAATTAATAAAATGCCTACATATGAGTTTCACATGTGCCAAATAGTGTGCTTTAATTTGATAAGGTTAAATAAAACAGTGATGTTGCATAGACAAGTCCTTACCATTTTTATCCATGCAAGTTTGCCAGACTGCTCTAAATAAGGCTCAGGCTCTGAGGGGAACTTACATCTGAGGTACTTTGTACTGCGTACTTTCACAATAATTACATTTGAAAACATAGAATAGAAACATAATGATACTTATATATGTTGATGTGTTTTCTTTTGTTTCCTTTGGTGACCATGTGTTTAGAGCAGCTTTGTTTTGTGGTTTTGTAACTTTTAATCAAAGTTTGAAACGACAAAGTTTGCAGTGCAATGCCTAAGACATACAACAAGCCCATGTCAACAAAAATGTCAGGACCGCAGCTGTAATTGTGAGTGATTGTATATCAGATTGTATAGTTTAGAGAAAAAAAATAATTATAGAAGAGTCAAAATTCTATGCAGATAGGACGTTAATGGCAATTATTTCTTAAAATATACAATGGCAATATACAATATACAATATTTTTTTAAGTCTTTAATGTAATTGTGCATACATTATTTTACTTTTCCTCATTATGTATTTGCATATATATCTTACCTTGAATGGCAGAGTTCTCAAACAGATAGCACACAAAGATGAAGTAATTACTACAGAAATGACCAAAGGAAGATTCTACAATACAAATGTAATTTGTAACAAAGAAACAGAAAGAAAGAACAAAATATTAATTAATTTGAATAGTTATCTGTAAGTTTTAAACAGATAAGCTACAAACTGTATTTGTTATTTGACTTTTGTTTTATGCATTCAGTCCTTTTTGTTATGCATACAGTGCATTGTTCAAGACTACTGGTAAACTAAAGCATGACAGGGCAAGTTAAAAATACCTTGACATTAAAATTCTTGAAATAGAAAGTACCAAAAAGCAGAACAACTGTCTCAGATGTTTAACTTTAATAAGACTCAACAGATGCAATAAAGCACCAGCAAATAAAGGAATATGATAAATACTTTGTATCTCTGAAGTAGTAATATTTTAAGTAAAAACAAAGAATGTTAAATCATACCACTTATATCTGCACAATGTCAATTATTAAAGAAGATATATATATATATATATATATATATATATGTTTTTATTTTTAGCAGTGTCAGGTAATGGCAGTTTAAAAATCCTCTAACTGATGAAATAAAGGAAATCATTAACATTCATTGTGAAAAACTTGTTTTCATATACTAACAGGAAATGATGCACCCAGCATTGGAGAATGCTGTCAGAACTGATTCGCACTTTTTACTTTTCTCTACAATCCATAGTTATATATGGAAATATATATATATATATATATATATATATATATATATATATATATAGTTATAACTTCCCAGGTATTAAAGATAAAACAAACATGAAAATTAATTCCTATTCTACTTCATCAAACACCGTCTCCATTAATAAGTCTCCTACTGAAAACCAAAACAAACATAAATATTGACAGTCATGAAATTATCTGTGAAGATGGGTTTCGTCACTAAGTATTTTATGAAGAACTATATAGCCTTTAATAAACATATGCCTCCTTTTGAGGACAAACAATTATATTTGTCAGTAAACCCGGACAATAGCTTTACAAACATTACTCTGGATTAAAGAAAAATACTTATGTTAAACTCTTATAAGACTGAAGTCTTAATTATAGAGAACAAAAATCTAAATGTTCATCAGGTGCTGACAGGATTGAATTTTAACTTCCATAAACCATAAAGAGATGGCCCGAAACCCAAAAGACCAAAACTTTTCCTTTGAACCACACATTCACAATCTGTCAAGATCTCTATATATATAATTTTATGCTTGTGTTAAGATGTATGAAATAATGCATTCTTAAGATTCATGTAGCTTTTTAAGCATTGAAACTGAGATAGTGTATTTTTAAAAAAGCACATAGAACAGACCTTTAACCACACTGTGCACAACATCAGTAAAGCCCAATGGTCACATTTCTCATCTTCCTTTACTCTCTAGAGTGTATAGCTTCAAATTATCACTTTTCCTTTTCCTCTATGAAATCCATAGTATGTATCACAGCAGAACTTGATTAAACTGTATCCCCTAATCTCTTTTTTCCGTGAACTGAACTTCAGCTCAACCAATATTTCGCAAGGAGCAAAAGGCAGCAAGGCTTTGTCTGAGGTTTCGTTGATTTTGTTTGTTAGTTTATTTTCAATCTGTAAAGCACTCTGTGGCTACCCTGCAAAGGGCGCTATATTAAATATTAACTGATTGATTGATTGAACATCAGCATTTTAATGAACCCCTGAGTGCCATAGGAAGTTGCTGTTAGCAGAAAATTATAATCTACCCACAGCACTACTGAACTGGTAGCTTGCCCAAAAGCTGTGGGGAATGGGCATATGGGGGGCACATATATAAAAATGTATTATTCATTAAAGAGGTTTTAAATTTAACCATATGGTCCAGAATCTGAGTCTGCAGCTGCCAAACAAGCCATACAGCAACACATTTAAAAATGTAGTGGCTATGCTTAGGATATGAACAATATAATAAAAAAGCACAGCATAGATGTCATTCAAAGAGTCAGGGATGGCTGTGTTTTGCGAGCAGTAGGAGACTCCAAGAAAGGATGAAGCTTGTTTTTCAGATCATATATAGCTGGCCTGTCAAGTCTGAATCTTAGTTTCAGCTTGTAGTCCAGCAAGTCCAGATATTATACCAAACCCATTGTGATATTTTCTTACTCCTTGAGTTCTCATCTCACTGCATAACAAGCTAAAGTTCTCCCACCACCATTCATCAGGGCCTTCAAAGCTTGCCTGTTTGATATGTGATGCATATACTGTATAGAACACCAGCATTTCATCTTTTATGAATAGTGAGGAAAATACCCAGATTCAATTGAAGAGGTTTAATACCGGGATAATATTTGTAGGGCATATCTGGAAACGCACTAAAGAATTCAAAATAAAACCTATACTCTTGTGTCTGTTGATTTTGTAGTTCAAGGATCCATGACATTATCTTCCTAAAGCAAAATAAATTACTATAAATACTATTTAGAAATGGGTTTCTAATGTGTTATGTGGGTTTTGTCAGGATCAACTATTGCCAAATGATTGAAAGCAGCAAATAAATATTTAATTATTGACAAAAAAAACATGCAGGACCCTGGCTGAAAATGATCACTGCCACCCAGCTGATTAAACTGCCTTGTGGCTGTGAACAGGCAAGGTGAACAAATGAACTCTTAGAGGAATCATTTTGATTAGATCCTAATATTGGGATATAGTGGAGGTACTGTATTTGGAACAGAGTTGCTA
This sequence comes from Amia ocellicauda, assembly GCF_036373705.1. Classification (NCBI taxonomy): domain Eukaryota; kingdom Metazoa; phylum Chordata; class Actinopteri; order Amiiformes; family Amiidae; genus Amia; species Amia ocellicauda. The sequence goes on along the minus strand of NC_089862.1, from coordinate 14,088,867 downwards.
AATATCGTAGAAATAATATTAAATATAAGTATAAATATTTTAAACATAAGTATAAGCAAAGTGTAAGTAAAAAGTCAATATGGTAACTTTGTGGAGTTGTCACAGAAATACATTTTCAGAAGTGTCCCATATGTCAGCACAAAAATAAGACGGGGAAAACTTTGTGTTTAGCTTTGATATGGTGTACTGCACATTATTCATACTAGTATAACCTTATCTGGCAGTATGTTTCAGGAACAAAGCTGGAATCTGTACAAACAGGACTAAGGCTGAGGCAAAATCAAACCTTGGAACCACCTGCCAATCACAAATTAAAAACACAGTACTTGACGACAGGTTTGCATTAGGTACAAGGAATAATCTTTGATTCATAAAAAAATAGACCTTCAAGTACTGCAATTGCAATTTGTTATTGATGTATGGGTAAATGTTTTGACCAGATTAAATCAAATCAAAACTTTGACCCATCTGCTAATAGCAAACTACACACCTATACATTATAGCGGTTACATTTATGATTAGAAGAAAGTGGCATCTTACTAAAAATGAGTAAAGTTCTCTAGTTTTTTATTAGCAGGTGAGTCAAGGTTTTGATTTAATCCCAGCCTCAGTTCATGCCACAAACTGAATAAAATAAAATAAATAAATATATATGTATATATTAGGGATGGCTGGTATACCTTTAATTTGAGGGTATTTACATCCATAAAACATGAACCATGTAGGAATTACAGCCCTTTTTATACATAGTCCCCCTGTTTTTAAGGGATCAAAAGTAATTGGACAAATTAACAATCTTAAAGTCATCGTACAGTATTTAGGACTTGTTTGCAAATGCTTTGCATTTGATGACTGCTTGAAGTCTGCAACCCCTAGAGATCACCAGATGCTGGGTATCTTCCCTGGTGATGACCTGCCAGGCCTGTACTGCAGCTGTCTTTAGTTCCTGTTTGTTTTGGGGCATTTTTGGCTTGTCATGTCTTCAGTAAGTGAAAAGCAAGCTCAACTGGATTCAGGTTGGGTGATTGACTTGACCAGTCAAGAACATTCCAGTTTTTAGCCATGAAAAACTCCTTGGTTGCTTTAGCAGTATGTTTGGGGTCATTGTCCTGCTGCAAGGTGAAGTGCCATCCAATGAGTTTTGAGGCATTTGGTTGGAACTGAGAAGATGAGATGTTTCTGTACACTTCAGAATTCATCCTGCTGCTGCCGCCAGCAGTCACATCATCAATAAAGACAAGTGAGCCAGTTCCAGTGGCAGCCATACATGCCCAAAGCAATGACACAATGTTTCACAGATGAGGTGATTTGGTTTGGATCATGAGCAGTTCCTTTCGTTCTCCACACTTTCCTCTTTCCATCACTCTGATACAGGTTAATCTTCATCCCATCTGTACACAAGACATTGTTCCAGAAGTCTGCAAGTTTTTGTTATGTTTTTAAGCCATTCTGTTCTTGTGGCCTACCAGTAGTTTGCATCTTGTGAACCCTCTGAGATTATGCTGGTGTAGTCCCCTCCTTATGGTTCTCTTTGACACATCTATATTCACATCCTGTAGAGTATTCTTGATCTGTTCGACAGTTGAAAAGGGGTTTTCCTTCACAATTTAAAGCATTCTTCGGTCATCCACTACAGTGGTCCTCCGTGGTCTACCAGGTTGTTTGCTGTTGCTGAGCTCACCAGTGTGTTCTTGCTTCTTAACAATGTAACACACGATTGCTTTTCACACACCCAATGTTTTGGTTATGTCTCTGATTGATTTATTCAGATTTTTCAGCCTCATGATGAACTGCTTTACTGGCATTGACATTTCTTTGGTCCTCATTAGAGCCCCCGATATAGGTTTTGTTGGGTCTGATACCAATACTGATAATTGAGGAGCAGAATATTACGTTTACCGATATATTTGCTGATATATATATATATATTTATTAGCATGCAAAACAGACATTTTCTAGCATGGTATTGGTTATAATAGTAGGGGAAGCACTGTATATAGAGAATATAATACTCTCTGAGCAGTCTCCCTTATTTTGGAAGCTCAATGTGGACACTGGACATGCATTTGTAGAACTCAGCTCTCTTACTTCTTGAACCATCGCCCTTCAACACACTTTCCTGTTAATCGTCATCACCGCAATTTGTGTTGGAAACAGTGCTATTTGGTTGGTCATTAGCAATATCTGCTTCCAAAGGAGGCAATGAGATTTCAATGCTTGGCAAAATACCTGATGAAGACATTTTCTAAAATGTATTAAATATAGACCTACTGCATGGGTGTATTTTGGATTTGAGAAAAAAGACGACATAGTGTTTGAAGATGGTGTTCCTTTTTTTAAACACATCAGAGACCATCACCTTGTAATTTATGCAGACATCTCAAAACGAACTTATATACAGTTATATAAGCAGAGTTGCTTGACTTGTTCCGCTATGCAGAGATTCATTTTAGCAAAAATTGATTAAATTCATATATATATTTTTTTATATTAAACATTAGCAAAACTAAAACTCACCTTGCATAAATAGGTGCCATAGCTATTAAAACAAAAATCAGGTATGTCATGTTACATAATTCAAAAACAAAATTATTCAAATCCACAAAGCCAGTCATAAATCTAAGAAAACACATGTCCCATGGCTGCAAAAGACTTGAATAAAGTGTTGACAACATCTGTTTAGCTTAATTATTTTAGTTAAAAGAGAGAGAGAATGTTAAAAAGGAACAAAACATAATTATGATGAAAATAATGGGCCAGAAGTGAAAGTTCTTTTAAAATATAATAACATAATTTGATGTTTAAAAAATGACCACTCCTACATTAAAAGACAAGGCCTGCATCACATCAACTTGGCTGAAGGCGTATGCTAATAAATAAATAAATAAATAAATAAATAAAAATAATAATAATAATAATAATAATAATAATAATAACTTGTATTTCTGCTGTCACTCCCTGCCTTTAAAGCTGTTAAAATAAGCTCCATGGTATATTAAACAAGCTGAGCATTTTATTTTCTCTAAAATATAGTAGATCTATAGAGAATTAAGTAGCATGATTTATACCGCAATATACCAGTTACTGTGGAATTTTTGCTTACAGTTATCATACCGTGGAAATTGTATACCGTCCCATTTGTTATGTATCTGTCTAGAAATAAATAATTTACAGTTTTCTGTTAAGATATATGCAAGAATGCATTACAAATTCAAGATTCATGTAGATTTTTTAAACAATATGATACAATTTCCACAGTGAAACTGAGATAGTATTATTTATAAAAGGTGACAATGGTCACACTTGTCATTTTCCATTACTCTCCAGATTTCATAGCTTCGAATTATGTTTTCTTTTTTCTCTATGAAAATCCACAGTATGTATCAAACCAGAACTTGATTTAACTGTATCCCCTAATCTTTTTACCCTGAACTGAACTACAGCTCAACCACAATTTCGCAAGTAGCAAAAAGCAGCATGGTTTTGTCGAAGCACAATTTCCTTCTGCCGTTTTCCATCAGCTAAATGATACTGCAGAGATCTCACAAACCACAGGTCTTTCCCATTTCTACCAAATCCAATACTATGTCCATGTACTCTGCAATTAAATGTTTCAGTCTGCCACATTTTGATAAGGCAACAAAACGTAGCATTGGTGTTCCTGTATCTGTACAGTGCAATATCCGCTCTACCACTTTCCATCAATTTGAGTGGAGAAAGGTTAGGTATAAAAATGAACATAATCTCCAACTTGTTTTCTACTCAAAATAATGTATTTTATGCCAATATCTCTATATGTTATTACAGTCATATGCATATATATGTTACATGTTAGTTAGATGCTTAAAAAATATACATATATAAAAGTATGAAGCATGAAACAGAAGACACATCGATTAAATGGTAAAAGTAAACTCATGTACTGACAGTCACAAAAATATAGATAGTAAGGTATTACTGGTTAAACAGTAAATAACAGTAACAGTAACAGTAATCTCAATGAATTCTAGATCATGAAAACTGAAATCCTACAAAGCAGAGTCTGCTAATACACAAAATAAAGCTCGCCTGCTTTCAGTTATTATCAGAGGTGTAAAAAGTAGTTGGAAGTCATACTTGAGTAAAAGTAAAAATATTCTACCAAAAACTTACTCCAATAAAAGTAAAAAGTCTCCCATTCAAACTACTTGAGTAAAAGTAAAAAAGTAGCTACTTTCAATAGGACTCAGGTACCAAAAGTAAAAGTAAATTGTGATTTTAGTAATAAAGTGAATGTGCTTGTGTTTGTGTGTGAGCCTTATGAAGAGGCACGCAAGAGATTCATTTGATGTTTTAATCCAACATTTTATTTTGCATAAATTATCAAGCTATTTTATTTTTATGGTTCCTCAATTTTATCTTGAAGAAAACCACGTCCAACAAAAATAAATGTTATTTAGGCACATATCTGGAAGTTACTTTAATTTGTATTCCATATTAACAAAGGGTAACATTGGTGGATCTATATAATAGCCTATTTTGAGTTTTCTTAGCAAACTCACTGTTCACACACACACAGACACATCCCAACGAGTTGTATAATAAAACACAAAACAAAATAAACAATATAAAATATGTACCCCTGCAGTGATTACATTTGTTATAATGTAATTTATTGCACTGTGGTGCAGGGGACTGGGTTTGAATCTCAAAACTCCCCAGGATGTTACTAAATATACATATATAAATATAACTTAAAAGCATCCGTGCACTGCAGTGTCATCACTCCCATGAGGTGCTGGCCCAAATAAGGCAAAAATATATAATTAAAAATTGATTTTGTAGCACCACTCTCACTTATTAAGTATTTAGACAGGACTTATAGAAGTTTCATTTTATTGAATAGCAACACCTTTCCACACTACTGTGTCTTCATCTGGGCTATAAATACCTAATAAGTGAGAGTGTGGCTATAAAATCAGTTTTTCATTATATATATATATATATATATATATATATATATATATAATTATAAAATTTGATGTTGTCCTTACACATACCATCTTAAAAACTGGAACAAATTCCCCAGCGATGTTGTTGACGCTGAAAATTTGGGAATATTTAAAGTCAGACTGGATAGGATCCTTGGATCACTTAGTTATTAATGGACACCAAACGAGTACGATGGGTCGAATGGCCTCCTCTCGTTTGTGAACTTCCTTATGTTCTTTTTTTATATATAAAGTGTAAACATCACCATGGACATGATTTTGGGACCTTTTCTCATATACAATAGTACTATTTACACAGGATGTACAATAATCGATATTACACTTGCACACACTGTTTTTGCTGAGCTCTCAAGTTTTCAAACAATGCATGAGATTTGTCACAATAAGCATAAAGCAGAAGTTTGGGGCAGATGCTTCAGGTTTGAGGGGCTGCGTGAGACTGAGCTACACCTCTACAGGAGTACAGGTCACTGCAGCGCTACAGCACGGACCACAATCACCGGCTCGAAAAAACCATATGACAAGGCTGCAGCCTATGGCAAGCCAAATGATCATTTAGAGATATCTCTAAATCATTTAAAGATATCTTCAAATATTTCAAGATATCTTCAAATAATTCCATATATCTTCAAATATTTCAAGATATCTCTAAATCATTTAAAGATATCTGCAAATCTATTAGAGATATCTGCAAATCATTTAAAGATATCTCATTTAAAAGTACATTTAGAGATATCTTCAAATCATTTAGAGATATCTGCAAATCATTTAGAGATATCTGCAAATCATTTAGAGATATCTTCAAACGACTTCCTGTATGTAGCCCAAGATTATCACTTCCTGTTAACTTGTTCATTCATTTCTATGTAACTGAATAAGTAAACAGGAAGTGATAATCTCAGCGAAAATACAGGAAGTCATTTGAAGATATCTCTAAATGATTTGCAGATATCTCTAAATCATTTATAGATATCTTTAAATATTTGAAGATATCTTTAAATGCATTTAGAGATATCTCTAAATGATAATTTGGCTTGCCATAGCAGCAACATGCACAACCCCCATCGATCTACTGCCACACAGAGCAGCTGCCAATGACCACAGCAACCCCATCCAACACAACGCTTTTCCAGTCGCGGAAAGAGAACAGCACTGAGCCCCGCACTACACGCTCGGCCGCAGTACGCATGCGCGGTGCGCGTCCTGTTTCTGCGCAGCTCTGACTCGGCGGCCGACGCGGCTTCACACGCAGTGAGCGCCTGCGCCGCTGTTCCGCTGCGCCATTACTAACGGCGCACAGTCTTTCCGTGCAGCTGCGCGGTGACGCTTTTTTCCCGTTGTGGTCAAACTACTTTGACGGCAAACCTAAATGGTCAAATTGACCCGCCTTTCTACCGTGTGAAGACCGATCAAAATACGTCTTTTCCCCAAACGGTAGACCGTGTGAGTGACGTGAGCGATGAGTAACAGTAGCGCAGTGGTCTGTGGAAATGTGTGCCGTGAAAAGTACATTATTTTGATCATAAATGTAGTGGAGTAAAAGTAAAAGTAGCCACCAATAACACATACTCGAAAAACGTACTTCAGTACAGAAACGAAGTATTTGTACTTCGTTACTTTACACCCCAGGTTATTATTATACCTATAGACTATAAAAACATACGAGGCATTACAAAATAAATACATCTAGATCAACTATATTTTCTGCTACTTTTCCTGTTTTCTAAATGCAAGTTAGAAGCTCTTTTTAAACTAAAGGCTAATATTGCTTGGGTCTGTCTCCTCTCTCTTATCCTGCTTGCTCTGTCCTTCGCTCCCTTGATTCAGGCCAGTGCTTTTTTATATCTATGTTTGTTTTGAAGGCAAATGCTTCAACAACAGACTTACTGCTGTCAATTCAGAGCCAGATTCTGTCCATGCTGTCCATTCTGTCCACATTCACACTGTATATATACACTCACCTAAAGGATTATTAGGAACACCTGTTCAATTTCTCATTAATGCAATTATCTAACCAACCAATCACATGGCAGTTGCTTCAATGCATTTAGGGGTGTGGTCCTGGTCAAGACAATCTCCTGAACTCCAAACTGAATGTCTGAATGGGAAAGAAAGGTGATTTAAGCAATTTTGAGCGTGGCATGGTTGTTGGTGCCAGACGGGCCGGTCTGAGTATTTCACAATCTGCTCAGTTACTGGGATTTTCACGCACAACCATTTCTAGGGTTTACAAAGAATGGTGTGAAAAGGGAAAAACATCCAGTATGCGGCAGTCCTGTGGGCGAAAATGCCTTGTTGATGCTAGAGGTCAGAGGAGAATGGGCCGACTGATTCAAGCTGATAGAAGAGCAACTTTGACTGAAATAACCACTCGTCACAACCGAGGTATGCAGCAAAGCATTTGTGAAGCCACAACACGTACAACCTTGAGGCGGATGGGCTACAACAGCAGAAGACCCCACCGGGTACCACTCATCTCCACTACAAATAGGAAAAAGAGGCTACAATTTGCACAAGCTCACCAAAATTGGACAGTTGAAGACTGGAAAAATGTTGCCTGGTCTGATGAGTCTCGATTTCTGTTGAGACATTCAGATGGTAGAGTCAGAATTTGGCGTAAACAGAATGAGAACATGGATCCATCATGCCTTGTTAGCACTGTGCAGGCTGGTGGTGGTGGTGTAATGGTGTGGGGGATGTTTTCTTGGCACACTTTAGGCCCCTTAGTGCCAATTGGGCATCGTTTAAATGCCACGGCCTACCTGAGCATTGTTTCTGACCATGTCCATCCCTTTATGACCACCATGTACCCATCCTCTGATGGCTACTTCCAGCAGGATAATGCACCATGTCACAAAGGTCGAATCATTTCAAATTGGTTTCTTGAACATGACAATGAGTTCACTGTACTAAACTGGCCCCCACAGTCCCCAGATCTCAACCCAATAGAGCATCTTTGGGATGTGGTGGAACGGGAGCTTCATGCCCTGGATGTGCATCCCACAAATCTCCATCAACTGCAAGATGCTATCCTATCAATATGGGCCAACATTTCTAAAGAATGCTTTCAGCACCTTGTTGAATCAATGCCACCTAGAATTAAGGCAGTTCTGAAGGCGAAAGGGGGTCAAACACAGTATTAGTATGGTGTTCCTAATAATCCTTTAGGTGAGTGTATGTTCAAGTAATCAACTCAACGGGAAAAGCAAATAATGTGATAACTAAAATGTTCACTCAGTGAAAACTGGTTACATGCTTTACATATAACACCTCAAACATAGTTTAAAAACAAATTAATTATTCTGAAAAATAATAGTAGTAAAACCTAAATAAAACCTGAATTGGGGCTCCTTAGAAGAACAGCTATGTGTCGTGCTGTGTTTTGTCTTGCTGCGATCCATTGCCAGCTGGGTTTATTCACAGTCTCTAGTTTTGGGGTAACATTTTGAAGAGGAGCAGCAGTCTGCTTAATAGTACATGTTTTGAAGGATGTAAGTACATACTCGTCATCCCTGCTGTGCTGTTAGAAGCGTTGGAGATGATTAAGTCATGTTGATACCAAATTGAGGTGTATGAAAAGACAGGGATGTCTGTGAATGTCAGTAACAGCAAATTGTATTCTATATATATATATATATATATATATATATATATATATATTTATAACAAACCAGACTTCCTTTAGTCATAATTTACGATTTATGATTTTTTTTCTCACTGAAACAATGTTGCTTCCTGGCAAAGTAAATAGGAACGTACCAGATTTGTATCTCCTGAGAGAATGAATTTATCTTAGGATGCAACCAAGCTATTTGCAGTTTGTTTCAGTTCCTACACTGCTCTCTAGAGCTCCATTGGTTGTTAGACATGTAGGAACCTGCATTACAAAAGGTGCCAACTTAAACTTCAGCAAATCCCTAATAAAATCATGGCTAGACTTGCTTTTTATTGGACCACTCCTTAGCAGAACAGGGTTGAAATAGTTCTCCCCTGGTTGTTGTTGTTGTTGTTGTTGTTGTTATTAAGATTATTATGATGATGATGATGATCATGATGATGATGATTAAAATATAATAATATTAAACAAATAAAAATACTAAATATGTTTTGTTTATGATTACTAATCCATTCATAAATGGAAAATAAGCATTTTGGACTGTTCTGTGAAGGTGATACTCAGTCAATTGTAATTGTCCTCTGTTTGTTTTCAAAATAAACTTATTTGTGTTTTAATATGGGACTATGGTTTGCCTGTTCTCGTCTAAATCTTCATTTCATAAGCAATTGCTTTTAAATAACAGGATACAATTAGAGCTTATCCAAAAGAGAAATTATGCAATAGTGTACATTGTTTGAAGCTTCTTAGATTACACATGGCTACAGATTGTGAACATCAAACAGAGATGTACTAACGCAATTAGAGAGACACCGACCTGACAAGTTAAAATGTAAATAAAGAAGCCAAAGGCTGAAATGGGAAATAGTGGTAAAAACTCTTTCTGGGTGTTTCCTCACAAATATATGTATTTTTCTAATACTCCAGATAACAAGGTGTATAAAAATTATGCATTTACATAGGTTACATAAACAGCTACAGTTACATAAAAACCTACAATCATGTCACAAAAATCTAAATAATGCTATGCAATTATCGCTACATAGATCTTCGTACTTCTGAAGCCACGCTTCAATTAGGGTGTTACAACAGGATCATGGACATCAATCATAGTCAAGTCATAGATCAACCAAAAACTGCACTTGGAAGAACGTTCATATAACACTTGCTGAGCTTGTTTAACATTATCCTACCTGAAGGGCTAATGAAAAGATGTCCAAGCAGCCATGCACAGCCAGGGAACTATCTGGATAAAAACATCAAATACATATATTTGAAATCATGTCAACAACTACTGCAGTGCTACATTTCCACACATTATCTAAGATAATATAAGTAAGTATAAGTATAATCATAAAACATAAGGTGTGAGGACACTATTGACTTACTAGCTATATTTAGACAACAAACTCTAGATGTGAGTGGATACCTCTATATCTCTGAATATGAAGAAGATCTGAGTATTTCTAAACATTGCAAATATGACAGTAATTCTCCCAGTTCTTAAATTCTAGAAAAAAATGTAATTATATACAGCTTAGTAATGTACAATATCTGGTACCAATTGCTAGTAATGTAACATTGAATTAAATCTATTACTTATGTTAGGTCAACAAGTATTATATAATGTATATTATATATAATACGTTAAGTAATTTTTAAAAAGGCACAAGTAATATTAATTTATAGCTGATAAGTAAGTAATCTTGGTAATGTACTTGGTTTAAGCAATCCTGATAGAATAAGTATATCCAAGCACATTTGCAGTAATGAAAAGTAAATCGGTTATTCGTAGTAATATGATAGGAAATGTTTTAATAGTTGTAATTAAAAAAATCAATGAATTACTAAGTCATTTATTGTGCATGGTTTGTTACATTGTAACACGATATTATTGTATAAACGACAGACCTCCTGGCCAGGTTGCTGTGACGTTTCTTTTTCAATAAATAAATAAATATAAATATCTGAAACATCACCGACACAGTACCTGGACACATCATGCACATCCACAGTTTTTTCCACCATGTGTGTTTGCATGCACAGCGCCCACAGTAAGCGCTCAAAACACGCTTCTGTTGGTTTCTGTTTTATAGGTGTATCTCACCTGAGATCCGGGGAAATAAATCCATCACAGAATAAAACTCGCACAGATGGTCTTTACCCCCATCACGTTTGTAAAACTCAACCTTGCAGTAGTTCCTCTTCTAAAAAGATTTCAACTTTCTGAACTATAGTATCTTCTCTTCCCGTCAACAGTCATCTCTGATTCCTCCCTTTGTAAATGATCACACCCCCCCGCCCCTGCATGCACAATATAAAACTTGAACGGCACAGGAAAACAACCACCTGTGCAGATCTATGGGCTGAGTAGACAGGGAAACGCACTTAATCTTGATAAAGGATAATGTAAGTGTTTTATAGCACTGGCATTACTATTATAAGTTTGGGATATCTCAACATTTAAACATGCTAAGGTACACTGACATTGCTGGTGTGGCTCATTCGTAATCAGTTGAGAGCTGGCATAGTCATTCATAGAAAGAAAGAAAGAAAGAAAGAAACGCCTGCCTACTGAACCTAAAGCACTATAGTGGAAGAACAGCAATGTGTTAGGGATCAAAGAAAGTGAAAGTGTTTGAAAAGGTAGCCTGCCATAGATAAATACAGAGATTTAAAATAAATATACAGGGATGGTTGCATGTGTTGCACAGAAATTCAGAGGTGATGGTGAGTCAGAAGAAGAATATGGTGTTCACTGTGTTGCAAGTCAAAGCTTGAAACTGAAACCCCCAGGCTACAAAAAAAAGTCTGTCATGTATTTAACCATTCATGTGGCCAAGGTTTACAGAAAATAATGTAAATGGAAACAATATTTCCAATTTGAAGCTGTGTTATTGTAATGGAGTAGTGGTACTATTTTTTTTCTTTTTCTTTGTTTCTGCCCCCTCACGTGTCCTATATATAGTGCAAAAGTATTCACCCCCCTGCAAGGCTTCCACATTTTGTTGTCGTCTGAGTTTGCAATCATTCAACTTTCAGTAGGACTTCATACAATCTACACAATCTATTCCAAGCTGATTAAGCTACAAATGCTTATATTATGTGAATAAGTTAGATATTCAAAGAACATTCAACCCCTACAGCAACCCTCAATCAGTTCAGATGCAAACGTTCTCTGACAGGTTACTAAATTTGAGTTATTTTTTCTGTCTCTGTTTAATCAAAGTGGTTTAACTTGACTTCAGAGTAAATGAATCATTATTTGGTAAGTTTTAAATGTTACAGTTTTAAAAGTTGCTTAAATGACAGAATCAATCTGGAAGACTGGTATGTGTTTTACATTTACACGATAACAACACAAAGACACATACAATTTTGATTTTTGGAATTGCGCCACATATGTTTAAGTGGTAAACAGCATATTTCTTAAATCACAATAACCAATGTGAGCTACTGTGTGTCCAAGTATGAGAATGCACATCATTTTATTCTGCAATATATTAGAGAGTTGATGAATGATCTATATATTGTCATCATCCAATGTACTTCTGGGCAATGTTATATGGATTTACTGCATGTTGAACATTTATAAGTATTAGGATCTGAACACACTAATTTACAAAATCTAATCGCCTGCTCTATATACCAATTAATTGTTAAAATATAAATCTGAAATGTGAAAAACTATGCACGCACCATGATGGAATACTTTACAATACACATTTTATACACATTTATTGACACACACACACACACACACACACACACACACACATATATATATATATATATATATATATATATATATATATATATATATATATATATATATATATATATATTCTAACTGAATTTATATAGCTTATATTTATATCATATCAGCAGGACTGGTGAGTGGCTAACTTGGTATCATTAAAAATAATATAATACACACAGAATGGAAGGATGAGACATGGCTTACATTTAGAAAATCTGCATTTTTAAGAAGGTAAAACCCTTATATTTCACACTACAAAGTTATTGATAGTGTATCTTTAAGTGTTATCTTTGAAAAGCTATAACACCAACTCAGATGGTGTAAAGATAACATTCTAAATCTGGAATGTATCTCAGATCATTTCATTGTTGTACTTGAACTCTGCCAATTGGTGGAGCACAGAAACAAAAATTGCAACACATTTCTGATTTCTTTCAAGTTAAGGTTGCTTAAATGTAGAATACTTTTTAGACATTTGAAAACAGTAATATGTTTGATTGTAGATAAATGTTTTAAAATATTTCCGGAACAATTGACATTTGGGGACAGTCATCGTGCTGAGATACCTTTTCAAATAAATGATTTTATTGAGCATGTTGTCTGTTTATAAATGTCTCTTGCACATGAAGCACTCTCTAGATAGCTTTTTTATCACCTCTTTGATGAGGTATTTTACACTCTAATATCTCACAGGAAACTGACAGCCTATTGTGGTATCTGTAAGAAGAGGCACATTGTGTTAAATGTGTTCTCCGTATTAACGCTTAATTGTGTCTCAACATAATACTTAAAGTTTAATTATATATTTTTTCACTTAAGCTGTTTCAGTTTTTATTTTTACAAAGCCTTGTGAATGAACTAATTGTACACTTATATATGTTAGGAGTTTGACTGTATGCTTTACAAGCTGATACATGTTTAACTGCTGTTATATAATTATTAAATTCTGTCTGAGATTGAATTGGTAAACAATTCAATGCTCTCACTACAAAGCACAAATATGCCAACACAACTGTTTAGAACAGATAACTTACCATCCTGAAGATCTGTTTCTGCCGATATATTTATCCGATTTTCCAAAAAGCACATTGAAAGGAACTCTGTACTCAATGTGACAATATATTGTAATTATATATTATACAAATATACATGTAATTATGCATGTATGTTGTTGTTTTTTGCAAAAATCCAGTTACTTGCAAACAGTCTCAATGCAATTGTACACTGTCAATAACTCTTGCTTTATAACTTAAGTGCACTTTTAGTTAGCACAGTGAATTTCCTATATGAAACCACATTTAACCACGGATATCTGGCAGTTAGGTGTAAACTCCACTTTGTTAACACTTTACCTACCACTATCACCAGCTCATACATGGGGAAGAAGTGGGATAATCATTCTTGCTTAATGGAAAATTACTTTATGTTTTAGCTTTAATTGTATACTGAGCCACAGAGAATGAGAACTGTAAGATTTATTCACAGCAGGTATGACAAGAAAACTAGAAACATTTCTGCTGAGAGACTTGTTACAATGTATTATTTCAAATTTTAAATTTGTGTTATTTAAACTTAGTACTACTCACTACTATAATATAATAATAATGGTAGTTTTTTTATTTTATTGACATTATAACTTCTAAATATTGGAGGGCAGTAAATAGTGTGCAGTAATTATTTTCACCAAACTTTCAACCATCTAACAGCAGTTAATGATAAATAAAATACAAAAATAATCAAGACAGCAACCAGAAATTGCCCAATAGATAAAAAGATTGGATGGCAGTAGAAGCATGTGTATTAAATTGCATACATCATACACCATTCCAGGAAATGTAATGGTTAGACTACAAGGAACATAATGACTAACTTGCAATCTTAGGATTAAAACAATTTTTATTGCTTAGCAACAAAATCTATATGAGGTTTGCTACGCCTTAAGCAAATTCTGTGAAACACTTCCAGGTTCACAATTTATTTTACAGATAAAGGAGCTCATTATTCCCTTAACAAGGCTAATCATTCATATGCAAGACAGTATGTTGTTTTCAACAGCACCAAAAGTGTTTACATATTAAAACATACTGTGCAAAATTGAATTCTAATTAAAGAGAGTTAAATATAATTTAGAAGTTCACAAAGGGCATTAGTACATAATAATTGTAATGAATTGGTGCACAAAACACAGTTATAACTTTAAAAGATTGAAAGACATGAACATATAGATATAGACAAATTAATAAAAGTGGCATTCAGGAATACATTATATACATAGAATGAACTTACTCAGGGTGAATCAAAGCCTGGCCTAATGGGGGTACTTTTGAAGTCCTTATTCTTACATGCATAAGTGCATAAGTGCATTTTACAGAAAAGCTGTAAAATGGCCTCGCAACTGCATCATTGTTATTGTCTGTTGTGTCTACGCAGTAAAATGTGTTATTTGAGTCTTTAGGGAAGCAGTGCAAACAGAAGGGAAAAAAAAACGTTTTGAAAACAACTGAATGAAACTGAACAAAAAAGCAGTTGGGAAGTATTTAATTTTATTTAACTGAGATCTGGATTTCCTGATAATGTCCTGTCTTACAGTAAGGCCTCAGCTTGAATTATGACTCTAGTGGTGTTTGTGCCAAGTCAGTACGGGTTTAAGTGGTGCTCAGATATTTTCAGTTTCCTAAATTCTGATTAAGGCTAGAGATAACTGTAACAAATACAGCTGATTGACATAACACAAGGGAAGTCCAAACTCTTCACTGCTATTCCATAAAAATCAATAGAGTGGAAGTTGAAAGTTTACAAGCCTTAAATGATCCACTGAGTGTTGTTGCTTACTATTTGTGTCTATTCAGATGTTGCATTATAGTGCATCTGGATGTAACTGGAGTGTACTGTGTACATGATGTTCATTGCTGTGTTTATATCTCTATTCAGCTTTCTGGGATACACTTCATCATTACAATAACAAGGTCTGTTCATTTCAAAAGTCTTTGGTGTTTGGCTAATTCACAAAGGAGACCTCCACATTGAAAATGAATGCACTGTGTATTTTTGGAGAATTGTGAAAATGAAAATAAATTGAAAGCTTGTGGTCTGCAGTACTTTGCATGGCCACATTCACCACAGACAAGAGATTATACAATCTGGAGGTCAAAGAAAAGGAAGATAACCTTAGCGTAGAATAAGGATTCACTTCTGTACAGAAACTGTACAGTGTATTGTACTGTCGTGATTGTCACTTACAAATGCAACCTTTGTGTTCAGTCTAAACAGTTCCTTGAATTCCCTAGCAAACTTATTTTGTTCTGTATCAATTTTTTTTCCTAAGAATCTTTGCTGATCTCTCTTTCCCAAACTGGAGTGGAAAAGCTTCAGCAGTGCATTAGCTATTTGAAATGAAGAAATACACTGCAGTTCTAATAAGCTGTCTCTCATGCCATGAGGGATTTAATTTCAAACTGCATCTACACACATTTGTATTTTGTGAAGATGTGGGGCACTTGCATGTCCCTTTTTGTAGTTTTCTATTCATTTAAGGACCTTCTCCTGGAACCCATTATGCAAAATGTTAGCACACAGCTTAAAGGAAAGTAGACAAGCCTTGAGAGTAATTTGGAGGAATGGCAGATATAAGGAAGCCAAGGGTCAAGGGTCAAGGTTGTCATGCAGTTGCTCTAGACATGCATTCTTCTGGTACATGCATACCACTGTGTGACTTCATTTACTTTTCTTTTAGTCTATAACCTTCACCCAATGCTTTTCATTCTTTCAATTATGATATATCAATTGTGTTATTATCCACTGCCAATTCCCTTCTGCTGCTCCTGCCCCCTCCTGTGTTTTCGAATGATCTCTTACAACTCCAGCTCATTGGCTTTGTATGTCATTACATTCATAGCAACCTCTGCTACACAGTGCACTGTAAGCTTTAATTACCATAGGTGCTGTTTGTTTTCTGTGCAGTGTAGTTTGACACTAATCTTGCTCTGCAAATAAAAACATACATAGCCATTGTGTACAGGGCTCCCCGAGGTGTTTATTTTGTTCACACATTTCTGTTTGGTTCACATGCAAAGATGATTCAGTAGCAAGTTTATTCTAAAGCTAAGGGACGATGGTGAAAGGATTGTATAGTATAGCTATTTGTTATAATTGTATAGAATGAAAGGCCCTTTAAATATTGAGACCTCAATTCAAATCAGAACCGATTAAACTTTAACTATGATCAATGATTTAGAGTTTTTGCCCAACTTATACTTCAGCTCACGTCTTTGAATCTTACTGAATTGAACTATAAAACATAACATTATAGGCCCAGCAGATGATTAAGGAATGACTATAATTAGAATTGTTACTTCTCTCCAGCAGAAAACTAAGACTCTTTCTCATTCAACAGAAGTTGGAAAACTAAGACTGAATGCAGTGTAACATAAATGATAATTTACTTTATAGTATCTGTTAGCATCTGTTACAAAGACACAATCAGTAAAAATAAAAATAAATGTAAAATTATATAAATTAAGTTGATATTTGTACACAAAATAATACCCACCATTTTCTCTGATGTAATTGTAAGCACTTGCATGTCTGTATTGATAGTTTAATTATTGTCGTGATGACGTGTAATGTAAACCTCAACATACCAGACTTTTAATCTGAAAAGCCAGAAGATTCTCACTTCAGTTTGGTTTTATACTTACTTGCAGGCATGGTGATAGCAAAGCAGTGTATTATAAATGAATAGGAGTGTGATTAATTGTATGTAATTTTATAATTAGATCAATCAGTTTAGATTCATAATAATTAAGAAAAAGATGCGGGAATTAAAATGCAGCACAACACCATACTCAAAACTGTTTAAGAATTCTTGCCCATGTTTAATTCATTGTATTCATTCACATCATTCAGACTTTAATTTTTTTGTATTAAGAGCTAACATTTAATTTCCTCTGAGATTCCTGGCTTAATATTAGAGGTTTAAATAGTAATGATACTGTCTTTTACGAAACATGCATTACACCTCAGCATTTACTTTGGAATAATACAATATCAGTTTAAGCTTTCATAAAACGTTAATTTATTGGTTGAGATTCATTATTTAGTTCTAACGGGACTTTAAACATAGACTATTTTTCTCTTCCCCAAAATCCTTAAATAAGGAACTATTACAGAAGAAAAGTAAAATAACCATTAGAGAATTACTCCTTTTGGATCCGTGCAAAAATGTTTAGCTAATGCAAACTCTATCATGACGCAATTAAAAATCAGCAATGTTATGTTTAAAATACATTCATCTGTAAGAAAAGCACCTGTATCTTGTGAATTATGTCCTGCACAAGGACTCTCTGGTCTTGAGACACACCTACTTGTCACCCTAGTAACGTTTTATAACAAGTAATGGCAGTAAATAGCAACTGGCATATCTATAGCTGATGCTGATGCCAATTAAAAAACACAAAGTTTGTTTTCATGTAATATATTGTGTAATTCACACCAAGGTTAGAACAGCAAGTGGAATTCTACATTGAGGAATAATTCGGAGATTTATTTTTACCATTATATTAATTGAAAAGTGGTATTTAAATAACAATGGAGCAGTGTGAAAAGAAAGATTCAGACAGTGTGGACCTTCTTTTAAACTTAATTCAGCAGAAGAACCGACAGCTGAAAACTCTTCTCAGTGCAACAGAGAACTGCAACCAAGGAGATGCAATCTGTGAGATCCGGTCTCAGCTTGTAACTCTGGTTAAAGGTCTGAACATATTATTTTCTGAAAAAGTTTCAATATCTAAGGAGACACTTCAAATTACATGTGAAATATTTTCATCTGAAATTTACTGGGAGAACCAAGTTTCCTCCAGAGAGACAGGTATGTTGCTCTTTTTTTAAGCATTTAAAATATCCTATCTTTAAGAGATCCTTTCAAAATGTATTCATTTGCTTGAGGTCATGTATATGTTTTTCTCAAGCTCTGTTTACATAGGTTTACATTATACATCAATATCAATATCTATATTAATGTTATATTATATGTTATATTAACTTCTAAATTAATTTAAAAAATAATGAAAACATTTAAACAAGCATGTTGAATCTTCCATATACAGTTAATTTATTTTTTAACAGGAATTTACCATGTGTATGTACTGCAAAATTTTCAACTATTTGTCAAAAAGTTTGTATGGTGGGAAAAAAACAAAATACAAAACTGAAATATCATAATTGGAAAAGTCTCCACTCCCCTGAGTTAATACTTGATAGCAGCACCTTTGGCAGCAATTGCGGCTATGAGTCTGTAGGGATAGGTCTCTATCAACTTTACAAACCAAGATTTGGCAATTTGATAATTCTTCTTTACAAAACTGTTCAAGCTCTGTCAAGTTCCTTGGGGAGCGTTCATGGACAGCAATCTTCAAGTCATGACACATATTTTCCATTGGATTTAGTTTGGGACTCTGACTGGGCCACTCAAGGACATTTACCTTTCTGTTCAGTAGTGACTCATACATTTGTGCTTCAGTTAGTTGAAGGTGAACTTCCATCCCAGCTTTCTTGTAAAAAGTTCTGTATTAGTTTCATTAGACCACAAGGCTTCATGACACATCACTACAGAATCAGAACGGCTCCAGCATTCTTCAAACAGGATTCAAGCTGCGCTTTCTTTTGTATCATACAGGCCAGATTGTGGAGTGGTTGGGATATCGAAGTCACATGCACACATTGACCAGTCCTGGACATAAAAGCCTGTAGCTCTTGTAAAGTTGCCATTGGCCTCTTTGGCAGCCTCATGATCAGTCTCCTTCTTGCCCGTGTAGCTGATGTGATTCGAACCGCGCACCACCAGCGCCCCTCCGAGCGCTCCGTACCGCAGTGGCTCCAGCGCAGTACAGCGTTAAGCCCTCTACGCTAAAAGGTTGGGCCTCCTACCACGGGAGATTTATCCTGAAATCATGTGAATCATTACAATATAACACAGATGGAGGCCACTTAACTTAGTTTGATTTTGAAGGTGATTGCTTCCCTTGAGCTAATTTAGGTTTGCTATTACATGTATATTAAATATATTTTAAATATATACTAAATATGTTGAAATCATGGATTGGTCCCAGTGGTTCAGATTGGCTCTATGCTAGTCGATCATAACAATTCCCCAAGTGGAGGCAGATAATTGGCTAAGCATTGCTTATGTTCAGAATCAGTCACTGTTTTCTCGGCTTGCTGTGCAACAGCGACACCTGTGGCTCGATGGGACCCGGACAGCATTCAGTGGACTTTTTGAGCGCTTCTTCACTCCTGTGTTAGTACTAGAGTCATAGATAGCTTTGAGTTGATGGCTGAGTCCAACATGTGCTAATATTATATATATAAAAAAATAAAATAAAAAAATGTATGATTTCAAAAGTTCTATTTCTTTAACACAAGGTTTAATCTCTTGTTTTATTTTCAGAATCTGTCCTCCAGGATCAAGGACTCAGCATAAAGAATATTATGCATGATGTTGTTGATGGTTTTAAAACTATTGAAAACAGCTTGCACGAAATGAAATGTAAGCTGGATACAGCAGACTCATTAAACATTATTGACAAAGAAGTAACTACTACATCTTTGGAAGTAAAAGGACAAAATGAAGTTAATGTGCATGGCTCAGAAGCAGATCGACAAGACCAAGAACAGCATTCACACAAATATATTTCCTCTGAGAAGGAACAACTACAGCAATTGGAGAGAGCTTGTGCTAGTAACTCACCCACTACAGACACGTTGTCAGACGCAGAGACAGATCGTAATGTAGAAACATCTCTTAAATCTGAAGATGAAAAACAGGCAGTAGAGTTAAAACATGACAACAAGTCTTCAGAACTGAGAGAAATAAATGACATGCAAGAGACTGTCAAAACTGATATGAGTAAGAACCAAACTGTCAGTGATCCAGCAGTGGATAATGGTTACCAAATTACAAAAAGCACTAGTCCTTTGTTTGAAGAAGGAGCAACTGAGAGTGATAATGGTCACACTGGAGCTGAAAGGAGACATGGCAAAGACACAGGAGGAATGTCAACTAAAGTGTAAGTGAATTATTTAATAGAAGCTATGAAAATGTATTAATCAGAGTAGTGTGCGCCAACTTTAACGGGAAAAAAGTCTGTGCACATTATGAGGAATATCTTCTTGGAGCACTAGCTTTACACATTCAATAAAAAAGAAAAAGAAAAGTTAAAGCTTATAAATTGTAGGAAAGGTGGCATGCTTTACTATTTTTCCATTGTGTTCTAATAATAATTAATATAAAAGATTACATTCAGAAGCTAATTGTGAACTTCGCGATTCCACACGGGTCGTGTTGACGAGTCTTGGAGACTTTATTAGTGCGGCTGCAAGAACAGACATTTACTCTACGGCTAATTCAATATGACTTGTCAACCTCAACCCCTGTCAGATACAGGTGTTGATTAACCGCAATCGTGACACGACCGTAGCTCCCTGGTTGTGTTATGCGTTTAAAACAAAACAGCATGAGAAATGAAGTCGTGTGAAAATGACACAACCACCCTGAGTTCGAATATGACCTAAATGTCAGCAGGTGCCCCCCCATATTACTGGGGAGAGTGGAGGGAGGGCTATGCCCATGCATTGCAAAAGGCTGGGGAGCTAAAACTTCAATTTTTATTTTTGGAAAATGAATTAACTATGACAAACAACACTAGAACTTTATCAGCATAGGCCTGTTTATTTTTAGTTGGTTTAGCCTAATTCTAGGATTTAGTTTGCTAGCTTGCTGCTATTGTTATCTGTCCTACATGATTGTTTACCATTTTTAATTGGTGACTATATTAATATATATTTAAGACTCTGAGACACTGGTAATAAGAAACCTCCTTAACTTTCATATTATAATTAGTTGATTCTAAAAAGTAAAGAATACTCATTTGTGCGTTGGATTTACGTGAGGAATATTACAATTAAATCACTAGTAAAACTTTGTCTTTGGGCAACCAGGTATTTTAAATAAGAATATTATTACTATACTTAATTCTTAAAAACTGATACAGAAAGAGCAAGCTTTATCATATTACTTTATTACTGTCCTCAGAGGGGTAATTATATTCCTACTCCTAATATGCTGACTGATCCCCTGGCTTTCCAAAATCACTGGGGGAGTGAGATTGCTGGCAGGGCAGGTATATAGTCAATCTGCGGAGCACCCCCCTGCACCTTTGAGTCTGAAGCAGCACCCAGATCCAGGTGCATCTGAGCGCTTTTCCAGAACCCTACAGGGAAGAATCGTGACAGAAAGAACCAGATCTGTTCCACAGCAGTCAAGGGACGGCCAATATGTCAGTACTACTTCTTCTGGAGGTACCCTTGTGTGAGGCTCTAATAAGGATCTTACCGGTGTGTCTGAAGGGATCCTGGAGGCTTTTGAGAGAAGTATAGCAAGCCGGAACTGCAGAGAAAGACTTCAGAGGTCATCCAGAGAGGTAATCTAGTGCGCCCATAGCCGAACATGAGAGCTGTCAAGATGCACTCTGTTGAATCATGCTCTGCTGAATGGTACGCTAGAAGAACAAGGGACAGATGATGTTTTACATCTGCTGATTGATCGCTGTAAGGATTGGCCTGCTAGCTGGCTGGCATCCAGTTCAACTGCTCCACAAAGCGGTGGCTCTGGAAATGCAGCCCCCCTGGTTGCTGTGGAGCTCCTCCAGGAAGCTGAAGCAGGAAAACATGCCCTCCTGGAGCACATTGAAAACCATGGTTCACTTCATGAAATTGTCAATCGTCAACAATAGCTTCCTGAATCGTCTCTTCTCAACACAGTACTGATTTACAATATCTACACTATTTGTATACATTTTAAGGAATTGACACTACACATATGAAAAACAAATATAAATAGATAGACAGACACGCAGACAGATACAAATAAGTAGCACCCCATTGTAACAAAGCATCAATGTTTGTTAGGCTTCAAGGATATATTCTGTTACACATTGCGTCTGAATGTCACCAGATTAATAAGTTTTAGTCTCCCTACACAATAATGAAATGCCTCAAGGAGATGTCTTTGTTGTTGAGTTCATGTTATGTCAGACAGACTGGTCGTCCACAGTCATCCAATCCTGATCTTCAGACTCTCGCTCTCTACATAATTGCTGAGACAGCCTGTCAGAAGATATCTAGTGCATCTGCTTGCCCTCAGATCATGATCCTGGAGGCTTATTATGCTTTCTCTTGGTTGCATTTTTGAGGCTGCTGTGTAGAACTAAAAACATAAAAAACACTGATAACAGGCTTTGTGATATTGATCTATATTTTGCAGGTCATCATTAGATCAGGTCAGGTCTTGTGTTGCAGCCTGTTAGCATTTGGTATACAGTAATTATTTCCTATAGCAATGAGAAATGTTTGATGTTATCTGTTCTGCCTTTCACATGGCACCTATTTTTATCACAGTATTTTGTATATCTGGATGATGAGTGTGGTCATGCAAAGGTTGTGGTTTGTGCCTGTTTCACTTTTCAAATATAATTTTATTTTAGTCACCAGACACCAGCCTAATCATCTCTAATTGAAATAACCACTTGTATCACTTTCTAATATGTAGTTTGCCAATAATAACATTATGAAGACTTATTAGATTTCAATGTTTATTCCTGCTGTATGTACCTGGCTATAAACCTGTAATTAGCATTGTTAATCGCTGTGCATTTCTCAGTCAGATCTGAGAGCATTGTTTTAATGTAAATAAGTATTAATTAATGGGAGATTTGTCATCAGATCTCTGAATTAATTGAGAAACTGACATGGATTTTCAAGGCAAAATACATTTTGAAAGGTAGGTAGGGAAAACATTGAAAACTAACTAGCTTAATTATGAAACATACAAACCAATCAATAGCTATTGAAAACAATCTTAGTAGCTAGAACTTACATTATTTTGTGGATGTAGGCAATGTCATTGTTTTCTGAATTAATGGAAACACTAACCTAACACTGTTCGGTATTGGCAATCAACAGCATACATGTCAAAATCAGCATTGTTATAGGAACCAAAGTGGTGTTAAAGAGACACAGTCAGTGCTTTGACCTTTCTATGAGAAATATTTACAGTACAAACTAAAAATAGTTAATGTTTAAATGTACTCTGTATTTTGTTTCAATGACCATTGATCATTTTGAAATGAATCATCCAACTGCTTCATCGCAACATGTAAGGAGAGAGGGTATACTGAAACAAAATGAGAGTCAGGAAGAACTCAATATTCACTTAATCCCATTCCTCTTGTAAATCAGCAGGAGTTAAACAATAATGTACCTAATAATTAGAATCCTATTTATGTTCTCAGGCTTCCTGTAGAATCAGAAGACCCAAATGATCTTCAGCATTCTTGCTATATTACTGCACCCTGCAATATGATCCAACAAATGACCTGCAGGATTGTGAATGACATGAGTCCACTAATTATAACAGACTCAGAAGAACTGGTTAGCAATATAATCAGAATACAGTGTACAGACACCAGGATAAAAATACCATTCCCAATCACGATTGCGATACCATTCAGTGCCCGCTATCGAGGAAATTACCGTGATATCATGGTGAAGGTGATTGATGATGAGTTACAGCCAAGCTACATACATCCTTTTTCCACTGAAGGCACCTATGGAGGACAGAAGGTTTGTAAATATGTTGTTGAATCTAATTTTCTTTTTTTTTTCATTCACTAGTGTGTCATTTAAAGTTGACATAAACTGAATATTGTATACCCTTATAATATTGTTTCTCTTGTTGCTCCTAGACTTTAAATGTGCTCTTAATTGCAAACTATAATTGATCTTTTATGAAATCCAGCTATGTGTCTTCCACTTTGATTAAACCCTTCAAATATTCTTAAATTAGATATCATATTGTAAATCCAATGAACTGCTAGAACAAGAACTAGCAATTCTGTAAACATTGTGTGAAGTAGCCATACATTACAAACTACCTATTATTATGATTTATTTATTTTTACCTGTGTAGAACAAGTACCATTTGTACTAGTCGTCATAAAAAAGTGAAAGTGAAAGCGAAGTGAAATTATAATATAAGTGTGTTTATAATTCAATACATTTCTGAAATATGTTCTACAGTAATAACGATGAGAAATGCCCATGTCTTCTTTTGTTTCAGGGTTCATTTGCAGAAGTAAAGGTGTACAAGCTTGGCATATTTTCAGTTGTGTCATGCTTACATAAGGAAAATTTCACTGTTCCCAGAAAAGGACTTTCTCTGAAACTGAGCATGGATGCCAGAATTTCCCTTGATTACCCGCCAGGGTCTTTTAGTGCTCCTGTGATTGTTCAGTCTATGGTAGGAGCTGTTTTCATTCTATTTTATTTGGTATAGAATTCATCAGTTAGTCAACATGTCCTTCTAGCCATAAAATTGTATCTTTTGTAATAAAAATTTTTGCATTTCGATTTAAAGCTAACATACACATTCAACATGTTTTTAGCTTCTGTATAGTTTAAAATGCCTTCTATTATATTTTTGATAAGTGTTAGTCTTTGGGTTTTAAAGTTAGAATGGCATTTCTGTTACATACATTAAATTACCTTTTGTAGTGGATCTAGCTGAGCTTCAGATTTTGGTGTTAGGGATTCTGGCTTCTTTTAAGATAACTTTTATAGCAAAATTAAGATTAGGGTACACAGTAGGTTTAAAACAAATTGAGTTAAGCTTAAGGTTAGGGTTATATTTTGTAGCAAACTTTGCCTACCATTAGGGTTAGAATTACACTTCTAATCATATAGTAACTCTAGTGGTCCCAAATATTGGTGTTCACAAGCTTTGTGGTACATAATTCAAACACAGATCAATATGGAAACTTAATACCAGTATCATTCCTTTGCTTTTTGTTTACTAGGTCCAGCCTATTGATGCATCACTCATAGCAACACTGAAATCTAAGAATGATTCATACCACTTTGTTGTTTCTACAAGCCCTCTAGTTCATATTGTTCATCCCTCAACACAGTCCTTCCGGAAACCCGTCACTGTCACTCTTCCTTGCCCCCCAAACCCAAACAAGAAGAAGCAAGGAGAGGAAGTAGAACACACAAGACCAACCAGTGCATCAGTAATCAGAAACACTTCCATTCATCGTGTAAGGTAATCAAACTAGTGGTATTGTTTGTTTTTCAACCAATAAAGGCAAAATAATTGAAGAACGTTATGGGGAAAAGCATGCTGACATGCTGGTCATGTGGCTGTTAGTACATACAGGAACATTATCTAGGTAGTCCCTGAAAGATTCATGCCTCCCATATAAAGTGTTGATTTGTTATTTTCTTATTTGCAAAAGTCACAATTTTATTTGTTTTAACACTTTAAAACTTGACAATTACAATTGAAAGTGTTTGTACTGTAGTTTTTCTATTATTCAACTTAAATGTCTACAGACAACTATATATGACTTGTGTGTCCTCCTGAACAATTTCAGGGCAATGAGCGCCTCTGTGAAGAATTCAAGAAAGACAGCTAATGAATACCTCTCCTTACTTGGTTATAAATCCAAAGAAGACCAATGGCTTGTCATGGAAGATGTGGCAGTAAGGAATATGCAGAATGGACTAGTCTCTTTCGAAATGACTGAACATTTTGAAAAGTATGTGGATCATATTTGTTTTTATAACTTTATTATCATATCTATAGTCATGTGTTATAAAACTGCCTGCTTAGAAATTGAATATATTCTAATTTGTGTTTCTGTTTTCCTGTTTTGTATAGATTTGTTGTTTTACGACTCGTGTCCTCAATGAAACATTCACATTTGACAGCTTTAATTCATGACATCGAAGAGTCTATCTGCAGTACTATGGTTACCATTGTCTTGTATCGAAAAAAAGAACACCCAAACAATGCTGTGGTTATAACAGTTCCCACCAAAGACCTGAGCTGGGAGCTGATGAAGCTTCGTGGAGAAGGATACTGTAGTCCTCCAGACCCATCGGAGGAAATCAAAATGCGAGAAGGAGAACAATTTGTTTTAACATTTAGTGGAAATATCACATCAGCAGGTCACACAATAAAACATAGTACTAGCTAACATTTTGTGTTTATAATATTTGAACACAATGAACTGGTTGTGATTCTTAAATACATTTTGCTTTAATGTCTATCCCATTAAATTTATTTTAACAATGAAATTCACAGCTTTATCAGATAATGCAGCATTTGTATATATTAGAAATTAAACCCATACAAATTAAAATACATGTTTTATTTGTGAAAGTACACTTTGAGACATTAATTTGTGTTAATGTCCTTTGAATGATGTTCAGATGCTACAGCTTCAACTAAATGTGGAAAATGGAAGGGCACTTTGTATTGTATTATGCATGTTACCAACTAAAATGGGATCATTTAAATCAGAAGAAATGTCTAGAGTATTAATTAACAGAGTTGCTGTTCTCGTTTTCAATTCACACAATGGCAAAGCCTTGAAATTAACATTTCTACAAATCTGCTTCTCATATTACTTGTAGGGGGAAAAAGCAATGGTCCCACACTGCAGAGAATAACATTCCATTCCCAGCGAAAGAACAGGCTGGATCTGTGTTTAAAGGAGGTGGATGAGTTTGGCAATTACTGCTCACCGCATTACAAAGGGACAGCAATATTTTATAAAGTCACAAAGGAACAGATTGCTGTGTGTGGGGATATTGAATGTAATCTTCAAGACCCCGTGTGCAAACTCCCATTAACCTTGCCCAAGGTGAGCCAGACAGATGATTTGAATGCTTTTAAATATTTGCCTTCTGCCTGTTTTTGCAGTCAGTTTGGTTACTTTATTCTGCATGTGACACAGTTTGTATAATTAATTTTAATTATTGTATTTAAACGTTGATATTAACCCCTTGAGCGTATACAGAATAACATTGCATACATAGCAATTATCCCCACTGGTCTCCATATATCCAGTTTTTAACTGAAAAGATCCACAGTGTATTGTAGTCCTCCAGACCCATCAGAGGAAATCAAAATGCAGTGATCAGTTTTTAATGATGAATAATTTCTAAAAAGCAACTTGGAAATGGACCTTAGTGAAGACCTTTAGTGCTCACTCTACTGCAATTCTACTCAGGGGAAACAAGGGTTAATTTCAGACTTTTGTACATACTGATTATATATACATCAAATTCAGTTTAAAACCATAGACCAAATACTATTATAGAATGAACTGCACTGCATTAAACTGAATTAAAATACACTATTGATGAATGGATATACAACATCACCTTGTCAGTTTTTGACATGCTTACACAATTATTCTTGTTTGTTTGCTTATGTTTTCACTTTCCTGAGATACACCTCACCTAAAACAAATGATTCACCACACAATAATACTCCAACCTAACCAAAGGACTGTGTATAGTACAAAGCTTTAAATAGATTGAACAATGTGCTGTATATGTACTGGGGAGTAACTCAGTAATCACAGCTGTACATACAATAGCAATCCTTTCATACAACCTTTGCAATGTATTACTGTTTTGGTTTGTTTTTGACATTTCCCCCTATCAGTCCTTATCTCCTCCCTTTTCATATGTATACTGTTGCACTGTTCTGCTCTCTCCAGACAAGCTCATCCCATAATATTTCAATGGGGGTAAAGGTTCATGTTCATTGCAAATATCTCAAAACTGGTTGGGCTTCCTTTTGATTTACATTTACATTTAGTCTGGCGGGGTGTAGTGTAACAAGCAGCATACACATGCCCTGGGATGAGGATTAGGACTGAATGGACAAAAATAAATGATAACTATACACAGTGTAGCTGTGATTGCAACCAGATTTAAGATATTTAGATTCATATCAAGATTATAAATGGTTGCAGTAGAATGCCAGCACAAAAAATAAATAAAACTGCCCTAGTTATAATCTTCTTTTGAGAAAGTGCAACATATTTATTTCTTCTCAATAACTATATCATTTGTTTAATGCATTTAAGATTAATTAAATTAACTATATTAAATTAAATTATTCTTTTATTGTGTCCGGCCCATTGCCATTTGAACATTTTTACTCTTACAATTGTTACTTTTCTTTGTTCTTGGATCCATTTATTTGCTTTTATGGCTCTTCTTGTTATTCCAAGTATGCATCTTTTCACTGTTGTTTGCTGTTTCTATATTATTTTTGATATTAAGTGACCAGGTAGAAATAATTAGAAAAAATATGTGTGTGTGTGTGTGTGTGTGTGTGTGTGTGTGTGTGTGTGTGTGTGTGTGTGTACATAATTGGTTTATAGCTACCTTTGAGAATAATATATTACATATATTGTTTAATTTTAGAAAGAGAGAATCATCAGCCGCCCTGTGAGTGCTAAAGTTGTATTTCGCGATCAGTCAGGTACGTTTATTTATATGATTAATATCTTTTAAGTAATCTGTCAAGTCCAATGAACACAAACGTGGAAAAACATGACATGGAAGCAGAACAGCTGAAACTCTGTAGCTGTAAAAAGGTACTACAGTGATAATGTATGTATGTTTATATATTTCTAACTTACACTATAAATAAGTTCTACCTAGTATTGTATTGAAACATATTTTACTTAACTTTTAAACACACAATTTCCAAGGAGATATTAAGTGATTTAAGTTGACTAATTTAGAGGAAAGTATTAAATGCCAGTACATCTTCACTCTTACTCTTCCAGAGCCCCTCTCAGATGCCCTCCTACTCTGGCTGTCAGAGGAGCTGTCAGAAGAGGACGCAGCTCTCCTGGTGCTCTGCCTCCGAATCCGCCGCAGCTCCATCCAGCTGGTCAAACTCAAAATCCCAGAGAACCTGCCCCAACAGATATTTGAGCTTCTTGTCATGTGGAGGAAGAGTCTTCCCGCCAGTGCTGACAAAATCAGTCTACTCTCACACTATCTCTCTAAGTGTGGTAGAAGCGATCTGGCAAAAGATTTGATTCTACAAGAAAGAATCCACAGTGATCCTGAGGAATAAATACTGACATGCATGCTTGCTCAATTCGATTTAAAAATGCCATGTGTTTTCTCTTGATTGAAAATATGAACAAAATCTGTTTGCAAACCTGTTATCTCGTGGATTGAGAAGCATCTCTCTTTACAAATTGGTGGTGTCTTATAAAATACTAATCAGGTAATCCTCACTGAAATTTGTTTGTTTGTTTGTTTTTTTGCATTCATATTTTTATACTAAAACTAAAAAGGGCTACTGTTGATATCAATAGAAATAAATATGTGCAGAAACATATGCAGTTCCTCTCTTGTCACACATGAGGGCATCCATAGTCTGTAAAATAATTTAATGGTCCATCAAGGTCCATGTTACGGATCTTCCTAACGTATTTGCAGTTTTATTTTATACTGATAAACCAGTTTCTAACAGGTGACTGTGTGCATTTTCTGTTTATAAAATATGTTTGAGTAAAGTTTGATTGAAAGCAGATTAGAAAAATAACATGGGAGATTGCAGTGCAGTCTCTTGGGCCAGATCTGATTAGCTGATTAACCAACATGATATGTGTTTGCATAAACGATTGGTCAGTAAGCTGGTCATACCCCTTGTAGCTGCCTTCAACTCTATTAAAGGCCAGGTCACAGAGAGTGCAAAATTCAGCTCAACTCTGTTTTGTTTTGATTTCAAGGTAGTTTGTAGTTTGCATAGTTTGAACTCTGTTAATTGTAGTCTTGTTTTGTTGTTTTTCATATTGTACTGAGTTTGCATGTCCTACGAATGGTCTGTTGACTTAAAAAGATAATGTTCATTTAAATAAAGTCTTCCTTCCACTACAAAGGTGTATTTTAACCTCAGATATACGGACAAAGAACAACACAAAAAACTAAATTGGGCATAATAATGTGCTGCACAATTAAAAAAAAAAGAGACCCAGAAAACCCAGAGAATTTACATGGTGCTGTTGCAGATAGCAGTCTTTACTGTCCTGATGTACTTTATGTCTGGGATAAATATATATCAGGAGAGGTTTGTGTTAATTAAAATATTATAATATAATGCAACAATAGCAACAGGGTAAAAAAAAAACACCCAAGCAGGCTTTTTTGGGGGGATTTCCTAAAAACCAAAAAGACAACAATGATAATAATAAAAGGGTAAACACAAAATAAAGAACTCTTGAACTCTGAAAGTGCAGTGTAGGCATGACTCATACAAATACTATGAGATTTGTATGAATTGTATTTTAGATTCAACAGGGTAGTAATAGGAACAACAAATATGCAATCAAATTGGGTTTCTGTTTTAAATATGTCTGCTTTATTGAGTTTGACTGCCATACAAATATTTGAGAAATTTCTAAACAAAAGTATGAATTACATTTTACTGGGTGTTTTTAAAAACAAATGAAAGGTTACAAATGAGTGTAAGCCTCTGTGCATGTAGAATATGCATCACATTCATATAAACAGCTTCCCTGCACTTTTTGCTGTGAATGCTGTTTTTTGTGTTTTTTTTGCTTACTTCCTCTTCTCGTTAAACAAAAGAGTGGACCAGAGATGTGAAGTACACCTGGTGCTGAGTACTGTGAGGTTGTTGAAATAAAGCATACAGCTCTGTAAATATGACATGAGTTTAAATACATATACCAAACACTAAAAGGGAATAGGGTATGCACTGGACATGTCAAATAGCACAAGACATATGAAAGTATATTTTAAAATTACATTTTCACCTATTGACATGAATATTGTACATGTGGAAATGAGTATTTCACTTACACAATGAGTATGACAAGCTTTTGACTAACTATACCACCTACTGATGTGATAATAATCAATAATATATGTAATCTATTTCTGTCCTCTATTCTTGCCAATACAGTATTTAGAATTGGTAAATAATACTTTAAATTATGTTACTATGAACAAATCTATCACCTTTATATACAGTGCCTATAGCCCCCTTGTACTTTTGTCACAGTTTCATGCCTTTAAATTAGGATTTTTTTTCACTTATCTACACACTATAATCTGTTAAGGGGAACGTTTTTTTTTTTTTTTATTATATATATAAATACAAAAGTGAAATATTAGTATTGGATAAGCCCCTGCTGCCTTGGAGGAAGCACCTTTGGCAGCAAATACAGCTGTGAGTCTGTTGGGATAGATCTCTGCCAACTTTGCACTGCTAAATTTGGCAATATTTTACCATTCTTTACAAAAGTGTCCCAGCTCTGAAGCTCCATGGGGAGCATTGATGGACAGCAATCTTCAAGTCATGACATATTTTTTCGATTGGATTTAGTTTGGGACTCTGAAGGGCTTTAACCTTTTCGTTCCTTAGCTACTCCAGTATAGTTTTAGCTGTGTGCTTCAGGTTGCTGTCATCATAAAAAGGTGAAATTCTGTCCCAGTTTCAGTTTTCTTGCAGAGGGCATCAGGTTTTCCTCAAGGTCTTTTATGTACTTTGCTCCATTAATTTCCCTTCTATCCTGGCAAGTGCCCCAGTCTATGCTGATAAGAGACATCCATATAATATGATGCCTCTACCACCACACTTCAAAGTAGGGATGGTATTTTCTGAGTGATGAGCTGTGTTGGATTTTCACCAAACATAAGGCTTTGCATTGCATACTTCAAATGTGATTCAAGGTGGGCTTTTTTGAGTACCATACAGGGCAGATTTGTGGAGTTCTTGGCATATTGTTGTCACATATGTAGCCGATGCAGGTCAGAGCTCCTCGCTAGGGATTTGAACTGCACACCACAGCCGCTCCTCTGAGCACTCCGCCCCACTGTGACTCCACCACAGTAGAGTGTTAAGGCCAGTACACCAAAATACTACGAATTTATCCTGAAATCATGTAAATCACAAAAATATAACACAGGTGGAGGCCACTTAACTTTGTGAGTTTGAAGGTGATTGCTTATACCTGATGTAATTTAGGATTGCTATTACAAGGGGGTGGACACTTATTCATCTAAAATAAAATATATAATTTACTTAATATTTCTAGAATATATTTTACACTTGGAAATTGAAGGGTATGACTGTAGACATGAAAAAAACAGGCCTACAGTTTCTCAGATGTTCGTTGTCACCTTTCATGTGAAGGAGAATGATGGTTGCGTTGTATATGTATATATACACGCTTCCTGGAGACATACACTGCCGGTCAAAAGTTTTAGAACACCTACATTTTTCCAGTATTTATTGAAATGTATGCAATTTAATGTGTCATTGTATTCTGAAATGAAAGCATAGAGCAAATAAGCAATTGGAGATAAAAAATAAATCATGGAATCCTTTTTGTTTAACAAAATGTAACCGCTTAAGCTGACAAACCCCTCTTGTGTTGTTTGCCAAGTGTTTGGTATCCCATGAAAGCTAAGACTTTCAGCATTCTAACGATATGAAGCATTCTCTGATGTGAAAAAAATGTTTTTTATACTTGGTCTGAGTAGGAATACAAAATCTCAGATAATATTGACAATTATGACATATTCTGGAACCAGACAGTCTACTGATCAAAACAAGACCATCCACGTTTTTTGGTAGACGCAATACACACCCATAAAGAGCTCAAAATGTCAAGATGGAAAACTGTTTACAGTGCACTAATACACAATGATTTTACACAGGCCCGGTTCTTGCCAGCTATGGAAGGGTGGGCGGGCAGATATCTTGGGTGGGCAATTGTGGGGTTAAATTTAATTTTTTATTTTTTTTATTACAGATCATGATTCTCCCATTATTCTGAATAGACAACTAAATAAAACATGTCATTTACTAGAGTTTCTGTCAAAATGTTAATTGCTGCGGTCAAATTTAAGAATATTTCATTAATTTGAATTATTTTTTTAATCTGTTTGAATGAATGATTCAATGACTCTCTCATAAAGACTTCACTGGTTTCGTTACTGGATAAGTCAGTGTTTTTGAACAAATCCCTTGAATGAATAATTCAATGACAAATACGTTTTTTAACAGTCACTTGTTTAACAGTTACTGGTGTAACAATGTAATTGATACAATTGTTATTTAAATCGTCAACTTACTTCCAAGAAAAGATTTACTCTATTTTGATCACTACTGTAGACATCAGTGTTTATATCCGAACTATACACTTTTATCTCTGTACTTCTGTGATAATTTGAATTATTGTAACATAGAAATAATGATACTGTGTGGTTGAAAAGACTTTCTGAAACTGTTTTTCACATGACACCTGCTCTCTCTGGATTAGTGGCATCGCCAACGCAGATTTGAATGTTCACTGTGATCGTAATCATACTTATAGATAGATAGATAGATAGATAGATAGATAGATTTTTTAGATTTTTTTAAAGATTTTTAGATTTTAGATTTTAGTTTTTTTCCTTCATTTTATATATAATCGCATTAACGCTGTATTCAAGCCATGGACGCAAACAGTATCATCCAGCATTAAATGACCGTGATATGGACCCAAATGCACGTTTGGGGTAGCTATTTAATATTGGTGCGTTAAATTTAGGTCCAGTATTTCGCTGCCACTGGCATCGTGATTTGGGGGGGCTGAGGTGGAGGGAGACAATTTCTGAAGCGGGAGCTGGGGAAGATGGAGTTTGTGAAACAACAGTGGGCACATCACGGTCACTGCTAACTAACTAACAGACTTCCTTATAGGCACCAAAAATCTCTGCATTGCTGGCAAATACTGCTGCTTGTTAATGTTATCTCTCGTGTCGTGTCTGTCAGAATCCGCTGCTCCGCTACTGAAGGTGAGTTGTGAGTGTGGAGTGCAGTTGCTTTCAGACAATAAAAACATAGAAAAATACTGCAATTTTCTGATGTAATTTTTTGATTGGTTGGGGCAGTCTACAGCCCTCCCTCAAACTTCTCAACACACAGCCCGCCTCAGATTGCTTTTAACCAATGCACAAATCGTAAAAAATAAAAGATTAATGCTGTCTTTGCCTAAATTCTGATTGGGTGGGCAAGACAGACGTTTGGGTGGGCTCTGCCCACCCCTGCCCATGCCTAAATCCGGCCCTGATTTTACATAATTGGATCTGAACTTCTCTGTATTTGATAGAACTTCAAATAATATATATTGGATTAATCATTAGGTTGTCCTGAACAAAACAGAAATCCAATCGAAACTGAGTGATCTGTGACTGTCTGAATGAGACCCCCTCCCCCCCAGAGCAGACTGCACGTTTACCCCAGGGCTCTGAATGACGGCGGGCAACATGGAAACTGTAAATTGGATGTGTTTGAGAATGAAACACGCTCTTAGCCAAGAGAATAAGCTTTCAAACGATGTGCACATTGTAGGAATACAGTGTAACTTCTATGCACAGGAGCTGCATGTAACACTCCCAAATAATACTTAAGAGGGTGTAGTAACAGAGAGGGTGTAGTATATAACTTGGACTTGAACTGCTTAAATTTCAATAACAACTGGAAACATTGGGGTGTTCTAAAACTTTTGACCAGTAGTGTGTATTGTTAAACATAGCAAAGAAAACCAAAGTAGAAACAGTACATTTCTAAAATGTCTAAAGTAAAAAATATTTGGAAAATTAATTATACATTCATATCCATAATTTACTTTTTTTTGCAGAAGAAACATGTGAAGGCAAGACGCTTAGATAGGAGAAATAGAAAAGGGCAGGCAGTGTCTTTTATTTAGTTTTCCTTTGTATTTGTGTATTATTCCATAGAGACTTCTATGGTAAACCAATAAAGCAATAATTCTTAAATATGTATTTAAATAAGATGTATTCCAACTTATTTGGTGTCAAAGTTGACTAAATGTGAAACTCTAAACCTACTGCGATGGGGGCAGGGGGAGCTGAATTGGCAGAAACTCCCCACCGCCCTATGCAAAACTCCGACTACTCCACCCCGAATTTTGGTACAGGCTGGGGACCCTCGACTCCATCAGCACCAATTAGCCGTCCCCACACAGGTAACGTTAATCTTGGGACCACCACAGGATGGACTCTGGAATTCAATAAATATTGTATTAATTCAACAGTTGTATGCACACAATTCAAAAACAAAAGATACAGGGAAAGGAGGGTCAATGATATCCACAAACCCAACAATTACCTAACCCTTAAGTTTTTGTCTGCTGCAACATTCTGTAGCAATATTATTATTATTACTCAATAATATATAGCAGACACCCTTATCCAGGGTGACTTACAATTGTTACAAGATATCACATTATTTTTTACATTTTACCCATTTATACAGCTGGGCATTTACTGGAACAATCTAGGTAAAGTACCTTGCTCAATGGTACAACAGCAGTGTTCACATTCCCTCCTCCGATGCTCCATTCGCTGCCCAGCTACTCTGTTTCCATCAGTACCAATTAGCCCTCCCCACACATGTAATGTTAATTTTGGGACCACCACAGGATGGACTCTGGAATTCATTGGAACTCATTACTGCCCAGTCCAATCCTCTCCAAAACGTCTTCCTCAAAACACAAATCAATTAATGCAATTTAATGTCACTCATATTCAGGACAAACTTATTCAGTAGATACTGTCTCTATTTAAAACTATGTATTGCTCTCTCTCTTGTTCTTCTCATTCTTATGAAAACAAATGAATAATTATCACTTAGTCCCAATTACCCCGTCACCTCCTGTGACACTACCACTATGCACTTCAAAATAACCACAATAATATTTTTTAAAAACATTCAGTCAGCAGCTACTCCCAAATCCATTTACTTTGTTGAAACACAACTCTCACTTTCTTGGAAGTCAAAGTTGATTAAAACCCTATTCCTATTCCTAACCCTATTTCCCATTCCCATTTGTTTTACACTGCTCTCATACTCCACCAATTTAAAATTCTTCCCAGGTCCTTCCACCCAGATAACTCTCAAACCATCTAACTAGTCATTATTATGACTTTCCCATTGCCAAAAGTGAATGAATGAAATGTATTTAGGTACGAAGAGTTTGGGTTGAAAATTGGGGCAGCAATGCCTCTTAACATTAAGAATTACAAGATTCTACAAAGCTGTTAAATTAAATAATTGGAAATCAAGCAATTAGTTGATGATTAAATTCAAAATATGTAATGAATCATTGCACATTGGTGAATTAAATCTCACATATTGAACTAGGTGCACCTTGTAAACATAACCATTACTTACCTTGATATTATTTAATTTCTACTGCACATGATTAAATATTGTTCTCCCCAGGTAAATATTTATTGATAGCGGGATAGTACATTGTACTATAATCAGAATATTAAAGTAAATATGCTTGTTTAGGAAACATTAAATGGCCACCCTTGCCTATAAGAACAGGAAAGAAAATACAGGTTTGTTAAATTGAGTTTAGCTTCATGTGTGTATTTCAAATAAATGTGTTGTTTTCAACCAGAGCCATATATACAACAGAAGTAACAATACATTGGCATGTTAACGACAGAAATAATTATTGGCCACAATGAACTTGGGATTTCCAACAAGAAAATAACAATCTCACTCTGAGCAAACCAGTAAATATTTAATAGCCTTGACAGAGAAGGGAAACAGTTGTATAGTAAAAGAAAACCTGAGAAATAAACCTGGTCTCACCATTGCAAAAAAAGAGACATGTTCAGAAAACTGGCTTTTTACAAATAAAATGGAGCAAAGGTCATGACTATCATTTAATATGCTGTGAAAAACATTGTGAGTAGATGTAACAAAAGAATTGATTGTCAAAAGACCACTGGTATATGTCAAAAAGAAGAAAATTATAATGTGGTGCTGTGATGGTCAGATTATAGCAAGCTTGGCAAATGCACAGTTCTCAAGAGGCATTTGTACAGAGGAAATCTGATGAATATCTGCTTTCCAAAGGTCTGCATGGATCTGTTAAATGCAGCATGTATTGGCATTCTGACAGGTTGGCACTGTTTTGCATGGATGAGTTACTAAAATGCAAAAAAAAAAAAAAAAATATATATATATATATATATATATATATATATATATATATATATTGTTGTTATTTCCATGGTTCTCTTAGTGGAAAACCTTAGCAAAGACCAACA
The DNA here is from genome assembly GCF_036373705.1 of Amia ocellicauda. Lineage (NCBI taxonomy): Eukaryota > Metazoa > Chordata > Actinopteri > Amiiformes > Amiidae > Amia > Amia ocellicauda. The sequence continues at coordinate 14,051,465 of NC_089862.1, read as the reverse complement.
CAACATACAGCTCTGGAAACAATTAAGAGACCACTGCAAAATTATCAGTTTGTCTGGTTTTACTATTTACAGATATGTATTTGGGTAAAATTTACATTTTTGTTTTATTCTATAAACTACTGACAACATTTCTCCCAAATTCCAAATTAAAATATGAATGGAATGGAATGACTGCCACACATGTAGAGATGCTGATTTAAGAAAAATGTGCAGTGGTCTCTTCATGTTTTCCAGAGCTGTATGTTATAGCTATCTAGCTAAAGTCCTTTATAAATATTGTAGCATTTTTGCTGGCAAGTTATGTGTGGTAGGCTACAGGTTTATTTCCCTATAGGAATACAGTCTAAGGCTGAGCCCATGTCAACAGAAAGCAATAAACCCTGTCACACGATATCATTCACTCTGTCTAAATTACCAGCGCAGTTCATTCATTCCTCACTCTGTTGCTTCTCCCAGAGGATGGGGCCCGGGGCACCCCTATATATTACCTTTAGCCCTCGTAAGCCCCACTTCCAATCACTACTTCCCTGCTGTCCCTGTGTGTGGTTAATATAATATATACCAACAACTGGTTGTGGCCTGAACCTTGTGTCTGTTTAGTACGTTTTTCCATTAATGCTGTATCATCTGTTTCATATTCCTTACTAATAATTAAGAGTAACTTGAAATATAACTCCTCTGTATTATAAATGTACTGTATGAAGAGATTTGTATTCTTTCTCTCCCCTGTAGATTGTTCTAGTACACTTTACATAAAGTTTACTAGATTTCAGTGACAGAATATCATTTAACACATTTTTAAAAAGAAGGTATGTAAACCACATTAAATTAATAACACCTAGTAATATGAAATACATATGTACAGTATTCCTACTTGCTACTTCAACTTTTTTTTTCAAAAATATATAAATAAATAAGTCTGCCTTTTTCTTATGTGGAAATCTAAGTGTCATTAACATTATTTATCTACAATGTCATACTTTTTTTGAATAATTGGACATGCTAATTAGTTAATCCTTCTCTTGCTGTCATCTAAATGGCACAGGATTATGTTTAACGAACTTTTGAGTGCTTTCTCAATCACAATTAAGAAGTTTTGTTTCAATCTGCATGAAAAGAAAAACTACAAATAATGCATTTGATTGGAAGTATTCATTGTGTTTGACCACCGTGACAGGAGCTCACAGCACTATAAATTAAATTAAATCCAAGATTAATGAGGTAGTGAGCAAACAGATCGGCTTAAATTGATTATGAATTTGAAAACGGCTAAATACTTATTGGAAAAAGTATCTCGCTTATTGTGAATTGTCTATCTGGCAATCAGCAGGGAATGTCATTAGTGCAGTTGTGTGGCTTGCAGCAGTGAGAGAGACAAAGTGCTCAGCTGCTGTTAAATGTCATTGGAGGGACTCAAACTGTGAAAAAAAATAATTTCAGAGCAGCAGGATGCCCACAACCTTTAAATTCTAAAAAGGCCATACTCAATAAATGAATAGGACACGTTTTTATTAAGACGGCTACATTCACATTTTCATTACCCTTTACTCTAAGGATGAGGAAGTGATTTGTGTTAAAGAAGCAGAAGAGAAAATTGCAACGTTTCCATCCTGCCACTGTACCTTTGCCAGTGAAGCTCTATTCTTAAGGACAGAGGTTACGAAGTAGGCTGCCTTATACCACCAGGCCTTGGAAATAGTGATACTCTGATTGTATCAATAAGACAGGACCATATCCACGAGAGAGAGAGAGAGAGAGAGAGAGAGAGAGAGAGAGAGAGAGAGAGAGAGAGAGAGAGGGAGAAATTTGGGTTAAAAACATGTTTATGGGAAAACAGTGCATATACAAAGTCATATCAACCTTGAGTCATTGTATTAGCATAACATGTATAACTGTTTCTTTTCTACATTATATTTAGTAAAAATGTATTCTAATGGTTTCTTATAAATTACCTGAATTATATGAATGACATTCATGTTTTTTTCTTTTTCTTTATTTTTTTTAGGAAAAAGCTCCAGTTCTGTGCTGTGTTACATTTTTCTTTCTAGTCTTACCTTCTCTGATTGTGTCTCAAGTGAATTGTAAAGGAAAGCAACTGGTGCACTCAATTGGTGCTATTCATGCCTATTCTCCTCAAAGGCATTTCATTGGTTAAAAGGTCACTACACAATGAACCACCTTGACATTAGAAAAAAAAATGATAGAAAAATAGGGGACAGAAACCTTTATAGCTGCAGATATCCACAGCACAAAAGCCAGCATATCTTCAGAAAACATCAGTGTCCTGCAATCCCCTAAAAGCTCAAAAAATACAGAGTGTAACTGCTTATACATATGTATACCTTGTATCTTTGTAAGGTATTCAGCAGAACATACCCGGTAACATCTCTAGCAAATAGACACTTTCCAGCTTGGCTAATGCCTGAATCAACTGAGAATGTAGCCTTGATGCATCACAGGGTGGATCTATACATATATAGACAATATACTAGTGTGTCTCAGGTATGGGGTCACCTGGAAATATTTTTGAAATTCAGCCATTATAGTTAGAATCAGAATAAACTATGCATTCATTATTCAGAGAGAGAGAAAGGAAGATAGATCAATCAATCGATCAATCGTTAGAGAAAAAGATAGATTGAATACTCTGAAGCTGAGTTTAACAGAATTTGTAGTAAGTCTATTAGCCTATAACTGGGATGACAGGACAGGACTGATATTTGGCATTACTTAGAGGTGTACATGAGATTGTGGTTAAAATATGAAAAGTGTTGGACCACACATGCTACATGAGCAATTTTATGTATCCATGTCACCTCTTGTTACTAGTACTGTCCCCCTGGCCAACTTACTACGTTTCTGGATGAACTGGTCTTCTTCTCTCCTCCATCCCCTCACTATCATCTACCATCCTCCTGGGCTTCTTCAACATTCAACTTTCCAAACCCCTTCCACACTGCTGGATTTCTTCCCTCCTTCACTCACAAGGCAGGCTGCCAGCTGGACCTCATCTTCACCAGAGCCTGCTCCCTCTCCACTCTCTCTGTGACTCCTCTCTATATCTCAGATCAGCACTTCATCTTGTTCTACCTTTCACTCCCCTCCCTTTCTAACCCAGCTGGTCCTGCCATCACTCTCCCTGTCCACCCTTGTCTCCACTGCTCTCACTCTCCTATCTCTTGACTCCTGTTTCCAACTCTCTCTTGACTGTGGTACTTCCACCCCTTTCTTCTCCCTTGATTCTCTCTGCCCTATCACCTCTTATTCTGCCCATCCCTCCCCTCCTTGGCCCTCGATAATCTCAGTTCTCCGCACAGCTACTCCAATCTGCTGAAAAGAAATCGAAGAAGACTCCCAGCTGCCCTTGACCTCTACCGTGCTCTTCTGTCTACATTCTCCTCCTAACTCACTTTGGTCAAGAAGTCTTAATTACATCACTCTTTGAACAGAAGTATTTACAAGTTGCCACAGACAGACACAGGAGAGTGCAGGTGAGAGGCAGCCATATTGTTGTTTTCCTAGTTTCAGATCAGTCTTAGCATTACTCATTTTGTTTTAACTTTGCCTTAATTGAAGTTAATCTTGTCTGTAGTTTGTCTTAATTGAAGTCATTTCAGTTCAGCTGCTGAGTTGGTGAAAGTAAATAGGTTGTAGAAAAGAGATTTAGTCAAGGACTAGAAGGAATTCTGTTGCAGGAGGAGCCAGGTGGGGCCAGTTAGGTGTGAATTGGTGGCAGGTAGACAAAAGCTACTTAAAGCAGCTGTTGAGAAAGAGCTGTGCTGTTTCTTGGTGACAAAAAGTTAAGCAGTTGAGTAGGGAACAGGAACCAAGAGACTGAAAAAAATGTAACATTTAGAAGCATGTGGCCACTACAATGTCAGGTTTGCAGAATGATTGCCTTCCTGGATGAACCCATCAAAAAAGATTTAATTTGTGAATGTTGTCTGCATGTTGAAATCCTAGAGATCAAGGTATGTGATCTTGAGGCTCAGCTTGTTGATCTGCACTGTATTAGTGATATGGAAGAACTGGTCAACCAGCCCATGGGAGAGATGGTGTGCACGCCAAAACCTAGGAGAGTTGAGACCTCAGAGGAGGACAGCGTAGAGAACTGCTGGGTTACAGTAGGTCGTAACCCCAGAAAATAGCATGCACATCACTTAGAGACATCCCAAGAGCTAGACACCAAGTTGGAAAGTGACAGCTCAGAGGGTGATGGGAGGGCAGTTGAGCACCAGAGCACCATGGTGCCCACACACCCCCAGAAGAGGGAGGTAGTTATAGTAGGAGACTCGATTCTTAGAGGTGTAGATCACACAGTGTGTTCTAGTGATAAGGAGACCCGCATGGTATCTTGCCTGCTTGGTGCTTAGGTTGCAGATCTCCCTAAACTAGTAGACAGGCTGCTGGCCAAAGCCAGGGGGAATCCACTGGTCATGGTCCACATTGGAACCAATGACATAGGAAAAGGTAGGGCAGAGGTTCTGCAAGATAAATTTAAAGAGTTAGGAAAGAAACTAAAGAGCAGAGCCTCCACGGTAGTTTTCTCTGAAATACTTCCGGTACCACGTGCCAGGCCAGGGAGTTAGGCAGACATTAGAAAGTTTAACACGTGGTTGAAATCTTGGTGTATGGAAGAGGGTTTTAGATTTATGGAGCATTGGTCTTTCTTCTGGGATAGATGGGACCTGTACAGACCAGATGGTCTACATAACAGAAGAGGGGCTAATGCACTGACAGAGCGTATGTGCAGAGTAATTGAGATTAGTTTAAATTAGGGACTAGGGGGGCAGGGAGTTCTGACAATGGGAGATGTTCCACTAAGGAAAGAAAACAAAGGGAAACTGCTAGTAGGAAAGTCCTGAAATGTTTGTACCTCAATGCCAGGAGCATAAGGAACAAGATGTTAGACCTTGAAGCCACAGTGCTGGTGGGTGACTATGATATTGTAGGAGTGACAGAAACATGGCTTACAGAATATAATGGGGATAAATACAAGTTGAAAAGATACACACAGTTTAGGAGGGACAGGCAAAATCGAAGAGGTGGTGGGGTAGCATTATATGTGAAAAATGACATTGAGGCAGGAGAACTAAAATTAGATCCTAGTTATGAAACAGAATATTTGTGGGTTAAACTTTTGAATAAAAGATCCAGAGATCCAGGATTAGTGGTAGGAGTGTGTTACAGGCCACCCAACTCAGATATTCAGAAAGATGTTGCATTGTACAGTGTAATCAGGACTGCATGTAGCAAGGATGTGGCTGTTATAATGGGGGATTTCAATTTCCCAAACATATACTGGGAAAGCTCAGTTGGGACTACAGAAGCAGAAATAGAAATGGTTGAGATGGTAAATAACTCAATTTGTCAGGAACCAACCAGAGAGAGCACATGCATTGACTTGATCTTTTCAAATGACCAAGATAGAGTCAGAGGGACACTAGTTAAAGAACTAATGGCAAACTGTGATCACAATATGGTTAGGTTTGAGGTATACGTTCAAAAAACTCAAAAAAGTCTAAAACAATGATCTACAATTTTAGAAAAGCAAACCTTGAAGGTATGAGGCGGCACTTAGAAGACTGGAGCACACTGGATACAGATTCAGTTGAAAATCGATGGTTATAATTTAAGAATATACTACTTAAGGCTCAGGAGAAATTTGTACCAAAACTTAGCAAATTGAGGACCAAAAAACATTGGCCAAAATGGTTTAATAGAAGTATGCAAAAAAATATCAATAGAAAGAAAGTGTTGAATAGCGCATACAAAAGGGATCGAGACAAAACAATATACAAAGAATATGTTGAACTGAAAAGAGATCTTAAGACAGGGATAAGGAAAGCAAAGAGGGAAATAGAAAGAAACATAGCTCTTGGAGCTAAAACTAATGCAAAGAGCTTTTTTCAATACTACAATTAGTAGTAATATAGTATATAGTATATAGTAGCAATATGACAATAAAGCAATAAAGCAGGAAGTGAAACAGCTAAAGGGCAAAAATTGAAGTATCTTGGAAAATGAACAAGGTGTGGCAAATGTTCTTAAATGAGTATTTCACAGAGGGTTTTACAAAAGATAAAACAGATAACATGCTACAGGTTAACAAACAGTCCAGTCAAACCCTAAGAGAGATCAGGATAAATGAGGAGGAGGCACTAAAGGGACTAGCAGAATTAAAACAAACAAATCACCTGGGCCAGATGGTATATTTTCAACAGTACTTAAATAAATGAGGGAAATTATTTATAGGCCGCTAACTCAAATATTCCAAATGACACTTAGAACAGGGGATGTGCCAACTGACTGGAAGACAGCAAATGTCATACCAATCCACAAGAAAGGGGACACAACTGAGCCAGGAAATTACAGACCAATCAGTCTCACCTGCATCACCTGTAAAATGTTGGAAAAAATGATTATCTACAAAATAGAGGAGCATCTTAATGAAAACCATATTCTTGGAGATAGTTAACATGGGTTTAGATGAGGCAGATCATGTCTTACTAATTTATTTGAGTTTTTTTAACACACAACTGCAGCTGTAGATCATGTGAAAGCATATGATATGATAAACGTAGATTTTCAAAAAGGTTTTGATAAGGTTCCACACCAAAGACTGATCCTCAAATTGGAAGCTGTAGGCATTCAGGGTAATGTAAGTTGATGGATTATGAACTGGTTGATGTCTAGGAAACAGAGGGTGTCGATTAGAGGAGTTGCTTCTAACTGGAGTGAGGTTGTTAGTGGAGTTCCACAGGGATCAGTACTAGGGCCTTTGCTTTTTCTAATCTATATTATTGATCTGGACTCTGGGATAGTTAGCAAACTTGTCAAATTTGCCAATGATACTAAAATAGGTGGCTCAGCAGATACAATCTTGGCAGCACAGGCTATTCAAAGGGACTTAGATAATATTTAGTTGTGGGCCGACACCTGGCAGATGAAATTCAATGTGGACAAGTGCAAGGTAATACACGCAGGTAAGAAAAATGTCCACTATAATTACATTATGGGAGGAATAGAACTGTAAGTAACGCATGAGAAAGACCTTGGAATCTATGTGGACAAACAATGTGGGGAAGCAATAAAAAAGGCAAACAGGATGTTAGGGTCTATTATCAAAAGTGTAGAATTTAGAACAAGGGCAGTAATGTCAGGTAGCACAGTTGTGCAGTGGTTAGCACTGCTACCTCACAGCACCAGGGTCCTGGGTTCACGTTCCAGCTCAGGGTGCCTGTCTGTGTGGAGTTTGCATTTTCTCCCCATGTCTGCGTGGGTTTTCTCTGGGCACTCCGGTTTCCAGGAACATTTGAAAATAGCCTGGATAGTATCCTTTATTAATTAATTAGTTATTAATGTAAACAAGCACGATGGGTCGAATGGTTTCCTCTCCTTTGTAAACTTTCTTATGTTCTAATGCTCTGCCAAAAACCCCTGCAAAACTCTTCTCCACCTTCTTCTCCAGAGGTGCAAGTAGTTTTGAATTCCGGTACTGAAGGAAAAAACTAACCAAAAAACAGACAAGGATGGCCGGCTTAACAAACATGAGCATTATTACCAACATATTTGCCAGTTTTATATGCAAGTGATTCATATTCAGCAGGGCTATTTTAAATAGATGCTGGGGACATTTCACGTTTTACTTACTATTAAAATTGTATAGCCTTAAGACCAAATTATGATATTTGGTATTCTGTCCATTGAGCTGCTACATTGATGCCTCTAGCTGATACAAGTTTTAAATTACTCACTTAACTGCAGGTTGAGCATATTCATTTGTCGAAATGTATGAATTCATGGTTAATTACCACAACAATATTTTTAACTTTTCTTGAAAGTAAAGCTATCTTGCCAGTATAACATAATATAATTATTCTCGGTATGGCATACTGGCTTACTAGCACCACCTCCTCACTCTGTGCACCCCTTCTCAGCACTCTAATGTACATTTTTATTAAACTATGCTCTTGTTAACATGTATTATTAGCACTTTTTAGCACTATCATTTTATTGCAACTTCTCCTATGCCTATCCCTCTCTTTAGCACATATCTAGGACTTACCTGTATTTATGTCTACACTTCTTAGCTCATTGTATTAGGATCTATGCTTATTATATTTCTTACTGATTGTATTACTGCACTTTGTAATGCTTTTATATGTTTCTTGTGTAAACTGTAAGTTGTCCTGGAGAAGGGCATCTGCTAATAAATAGTAAGCTTTCATAAGAGCTATTTCTCTAAAGTACAGAAAACATGTTTCACCACAAATCAAAAGTTATGCCAAGTAATATTGCTAATGCAACCACTGTAACCCAAGGAAAAGCATGTGACCAAAATATTATATTGCAATGCAAATCGTGCTCGTTTGTGCCAACTTTGGATGGCAATTTGCTATCTACGGTTAGTGCTTTGCCCCATGATCAAAATGTGGCCTGTAGTGTGAAATCCTGTTCATTTGTCATTACACAATACCCAAGTGTCTCAGTGGGATATACAGTTAGGTCTATAAATATTTGGACAGAGACACAATTGTCATCATTTTGGCTCTGTACACCACCACAATGGATTTGAAACGAAATAATGAAGATGTGCTTTAAGTGTAGACTTTCATCTTTAATTTGAAGTTAGTTACATCCAAATTGGGTGAACGTTGTAGGAATTACACCCATTTATATATGTGGTCCCCCCGATTTTAGGGGCTCAAAAGTAATTGGACAAACTAACAAAATCATGAATTCAATTGTGAGTTTCAATACTTGGTTGCAAATCCTTTGCAGTCAATGACTGCCTGAAGTCTGGAACCCATAGACATCACAGATGCTGGGTTTCCTCCCTGGTGATGCTCTGCCAGGCCTGCACTGCAGCTGTCTTTAGTTCCTGCTGTGGTGGTGTACAAGGACAAAATGATGACAATTGTGTCACTGTCCAAATATTTATGGACCTAACTGTATTCTGTTGATTTATATGTATTTTTAATCTTGCTGTGTCATTCTTTTGTTTTATTTTTTCACTTTAAGGGAGTTGTAGACTGGATCCGGTCATTTTTCTCCAACATTGAAATGTTGCTACTTAGACTTAGTATTCTATGATTTCCCTGCTGCTTCATTTTAAAATAATTCATGTATCACAATCGGCTTTAACTCTACCCCCATATGCATGCTATGTATTACTTTTAAAATTGAGTGGCTCCTGTTTTTATTTATTTATTTATTTATTTATTTTGAATTGAGAAAAAAAATGCTTAGAATATACAGATCTTTCTCAAAAAATATGCTCTATAGTACATCAATTTTCATAACAATTTATATCCTGGCAATGGTGGTTATTTTCTTACAAAGCATGGCAGGAATGGTGAGGGTACTTTTCTAAAGAGTATGATTATTTCTTAGCAGATGCTCGTATTTACCCAGGGCGAGTTACACTTGTCAGAGCAGTGTTAAACACGTGACATGACAAAATGAGAACAAATTATCTAAATTATATATATATATATATATTCTTAAAGACCTCACCTCATTACATATATATTTCATGTCATTCATATAAATATTTTAGACTTTAACATTTAGGCAAGCACTATCTACGTGTCTTTGTTATCAATCTAGAATTTTGGAATCTGTAGAACCCTCTCGGAAATAAGTGGAGAAGTCGCAGAGATAAAGCAAATAGAACTTTAATCGAGCCGCTCGGAAGCCCCATGTCAGGAAAATTCCTTCAGTGAGACTTAATGTTTACAAACATGAGTGAAACTTTATAGGAAAATGATGTAACATCTTATGGCCGTTCATCCAATCAGAAGATACAGGTCCGGGTCCGTTTACGATCTGTCCTCCCGTGGAGAGGTGATGGATCCAAAAAGCAGATGTCTGTCTTTGATGTGCACTAGGAAGATGCGATCCCATGGTCGTCATTTACCTAGTGTCAATCGCTCATTAACAGAAACAATTCCTGCCTATCTGGAGAAACGATTAAGTCATAAACAAATTTTCAGCAGACAGCTGTAGGCTATTTCGGCACTGTGTGATCTTTTATTACTGACAGGAATTTCTAACAAATGAACCTTGTTGATCTTTTGCTTAGCCTGCTAAAGCTAATCTGCTCAGTCTGTATACAAGCTACTTCTAATGCTAGTATTAATATTAAACATTATATAATTATCACAAAACACTTTCTTCAACTTTTCCTATAGAGTCTTCAGAATCTGACGTGAAATGCTTACAGTGGAAGAAAAGTGTTGTCACTCGTTGTCAACCCTCCCCAAGTGCAGTCCTATTGGGCAGATTTGACATGAACAAAAACTTGGTGCTTTTTTGGCTCCCACCTAAAATAAATCAAACATCTGTTTGTAGCACCATTGCAAGCTACATCCATTTGCAATGCTATATTGTGACATTCGGAGAAGGTTATCTGTAGGTTATGGGTTACTTCTCTTTTTATTAGGGAAGGTGTCATTTGTAGGAAACACTAGATGTGTGAGAGTGTCATGTATATTTAATGCAGCATGTGAAACCCTGTCACAGTTCCCTTCTACCCCATGTATGTCTCATTGGATTCATTTAGCACTCACATTGTACTGAGAATCTTAATGACATTCCAGTTCTGACTTTATTTATTTAGTATTTAGTGATAGTAACATTTGAATATAGTGCTCTATTTCTTTCTTTTTTTAAGGTTTCTATAAAAAATGCATATTGTTCTAGGTAATATTAAAGGTCTGTCTGCAACATGGCTTAGTGTACATATCTGCCTGTGGTAATGTCACTCTACTCTATTCTCTAGAGTGTAAACCTCCCCCCTCACCAAGGACCAGTGTTTTGGCATAGTGGATTTGTTGCTTGTTCAGGCTGTGTGGTTTGGGTGTGCCCGTGACACTAGTTTGAATCTCAGCTACTGCCTTTTTATCCTTGGCAACTCCAACTAATTAAAAGGAGAAACAGGTGTCTGAGAATGGGAGCTGGCCAATGCTATAATCAGTGTAGGTTTGCCTTCCTTTAGATCAGCAAAAGAAAATGTGCAACAGTTAATTAAACAATAAAAATAAAGCAAATAAATTCAAGTAATGAAAACAATTGTGAAACATATATATATATATATATATATATATATATATATATATATATATATATATATATATATATACAGTGAGGGAAAAAAAGTATTTGATCCCCTGCTGACTTTGTATGTTTGCCCACTGACAAAGAAATGATCAGTCTATAATTTTAATGGTAGGTGTATTTTAACAGTGAGAGACAGAATAACAGCAAAAAAATCCAGAAAAACGCATTTCAAAAAAGTCATAAATTGATTTACATGTTAATGAGGGAAATAAGTATTTGATCCCCTATCAATCAGCAAAACTTCTGGCTCCCAGGTGTCTTTTATACAGGTAACGAGCTGAGATTAGGAGCTCTCTCTTAAAGGGACTGCTCCTAATCTCAGCTCGTTACCTGTATAAAAGACACGTGTCCACAGAAGCAATCAATCAATCAGATTCCAAACTCTCTACCATGGCCAAGACCAAAGAGCTGTCCAAGGATGTCAGGGACAAGATTGTAGACCTACACAAGGCTGGAATGGGCTACAAGACCATCGCCAAGCAGCTTGGTGAGAAGGTGACAACAGTTGGTGCAATTATTCGCAAATGGAAGAAACACAAAATAACTGTCAGTCTCCCTCGGTCTGGGGCTCCATGCAAGATCTCACCTCGTGGAGTTTCAATGATCATGAGAACGGTGAGGAATCAGCCCAGAACTACACGGGAGGATCTTGTTAATGATCTCAAGGCAGCTGGGACCATAGTCACCAAGAAAACAATTGGTAACACACTACGCCGTGAAGGACTGAAATCCTGCAGCGCCCACAAGGTCCCCCTGCTCAAGAAAGCACATGTACAGGCCCGTCTGAAGTTTGCCAATGAACATCTGAATGATTCAGAGGAGAACTGGGTGAAAGTGTTGTCGTCAGATGAGACCAAAATCGAGGCCGTGTTTGGAGGAGGAGGAATGACCCCAAGAACACCATCCCCACCGTCAAACATGGAGGTGGAAACATTATGCTTTGGGGGTGTTTTTCTGCTAAGGGGACAGGACAACTGCACCGCATCAAAGGGACGATGGACGGGGCCATGTACCGTCAAATCTTGGGTGAGAACCTCCTTCCCTCAGCCAGGGCATTGAAAATGGGTCGTGGATGGGTTTCCAGCATGACAAAGACCCAAAACACACAGCCAAGGCAACAAAGGAGTGGCTCAAGAAGAAGCACATTAAGGTCCTGGAGTGGCCTAGCCAGTCTCCAGACCTTAATCCCATAGAAAATCTGTGGAGGGAGCCGAAGGTTCGAGTTGCCAAACGTCAGCCTTGAAACCTTAATGACTTGGAGAGGATCTGCAAAGAGGAGTGGGACAAAATCCCTCCTGAGATGTGTGCAAACCTGGTGGACAACTACAAGAAACGTCTGACCTCTGTGATTGCCAACAAGGGTTTTACCACCAAGTACTAAGTCAAAGGGGTCAAATACTTATTTCCCTCATTAACATGCAAATCAATGTATAACTTTTTTTAAATGCGTTTTTCTGGATTTGTTTGTTGTTATTCTGTCTCTCACTGTTAAAATACACCTACCATTAAAATAATATACTGATCATTTTTTTGTCAGTGGGCAAACGTACAAAATCAGCAGGGGATCAAATACTTTTTTCCCCCACTGTATATATATATATATATATATATATATATATACATATACACACTACCAGTCAAACATTTTAGAACACCTACATTTTTCCAGTATTTATTGAAATGTACGCAATTTAATGTGTCATTGTATTCTGAAATTAAAGCATAGAGCAAATAAACAATTGGAGATAAAAAATAAATCATGGAATCGTTTTGTTTAACAAATGTAACCCCTTAAGCTGACAAACCCCTCTGGTACCCTTAAAAGGGGACCAAATCCATGTGCTTCTCTTTAATCCCATGTGTGCTCTTCACTGTTGTGTTGTTTGCCAAGTGTTTGGTATCACATGAAAGCTGAGACTCTCAGCTTTCTAACGATGTGAAGCATTCTCTGATGTGAAATATTTGTTTTTTATACCCCCCCCCACCACTGAAATGGGGGGGTGGGGGGGATACTTGGTCTGAGTAGGAATTCAAAATCTCAGAAAATATTGACAATTATGACATATTCTGCAACCAGACAGTCTACTGATCAAAACAAGACCATCCACGTTTTGGTAGAGCAACACACACCCGTAGAGAGCTCAAAATGTAAAGATGGAGAACTCTGTTTACAGTGTACTAATACACAATGATTTTACATAATTCGGTCTTAACTTCTCTGTGTTTGATAGAACATCAAATTATATGTACTATATACTATTGATGATTAAACAAGCCTATTTGTAAAGAAATCTGATCAAAACTGAGTGATCTGTGACCGTTTGAATGAGCCACCCCCCCCCCGCCCCAGTTACCCCCCAGGCTCTGAATGACGGCAGGCGACATGGACACTGTAAACTGGATGTGTTTGAGAATGGTGGTAGCCAAGAGAATAAGCTTTTTCAAAGCATGTGTGCATTGTAGGAATACAGTGTAACTTCTATGCACAGGAGCTGTGTGTAACACTGCCAAATAATGCTTAAGGGTGTAGTAACACAGTATATAACTCTGAAATGTACATTATTTTTCAGTTTCTGGTAACCTAAACTTTTTTTTAACCTCTGGCAGTTTACCTTTGTACCATTTCAGGTTATTCACTGGACTTGAACTGCTTACATTTCAATTAAAACAGAAAAAATGTGGTTCTAAAACTGTGGTTCTATATATATATAAATTAAGAAACTGTGTAACCATTTGAGCAATAAATAAATGACATTAAAGCTGAACCTTGTCACCTCGAGAAACACTGACTTCAGAAAAAAGGCCTTGTAGAGTACAGGAGACAATGAACAAGCCTGTGATCAAGTTCAGGGTACCTCACTGACATCATATAGTTGCTTGGCAACCAAGGGAATAATCTTCTGTATGATAGTATGTTCATTAGAAAAGTTTTAGACAAGTTTTCCCAACTGGCCATTTCCAGAGTGCTTTGTTATAGAATAAATTACTTTGTATTATTCTAATTAAATTGGGCCCTGAGTGTTCCATATCTGCCTATCTATCAAGGGAGTAAATGTATCCCTATCACTATGCCTGCAGGTATTAAAGGTATTCACACCTCGCGTGTGAATGTTATTCGGTGTTTGTAAACTTTGGACTACCTCAGGATTGATTTCCAAGGAGTGACAGTTTACATACACCCTGTCTTAACACCTTATCGGATTGCACAACTGGAATCTTCACAAGTTTTGCATTTAGTTAGATACTTTTCAAACTGAATATGCTGTGGGAAGAAAGTCACAGAATTCTATTGGGGGGGTAGGAGATGGCCTATTTGTATTTGCTTGATGCCATGAATCTTGAAAAAAATAAAATAATAAAAAATATATATACACTCACCTAAAGGATTATTAGGAACACCTGTTCAATATCTCATTAATGCAATTATCTAACCAACCAATCACACGGCAGTTGCTTCAATGCATTTAGGGGTGTGGTCCTGGTCAAGACAATCTCCTGAACTCCAAACTGAATGTCTGAATGGGAAAGAAAGGTGATTTAAGCAATTTTGACCGTGGCATGGTTGTTGGTGCCACACGGGCCGGTCTGAGTATTTCACAATCTGCTCAGTTACTGGGATTTTCACGCACAACCATTTCTAGGGTTTACAAAGAATGGTGTGAAAGGGGAAAAACATCCAGTATGCGGCAGTCCTCTGGGTGAAAATGCCTTGTTGATGCTAGAGGTCAGAGGAGAATGGGCCGACTGATTCAAGCTGATAGAAGAGCAACTTTGACTGAAATAACCACTCGTTACAACCGAGGTATGCAGCAAAGCATTTGTGAAGCCACAACACGTACAACCTTGAGGCGGATGGGCTACAACAGCAGAAGACCCCACCGGGTACCACTCATCTCCACTACAAATAGGAAAAAGAGGCTACAATTTGCACAAGCTCACCAAAATTGGACAGTTGAAGACTGGAAAAATGTTGCCTGGTCTGATGAGTCTCGATTTCTGTTGAGACATTCAGATGGTAGAGTCAGAATTTGGCGTAAACAGAATGAGAACATGGATCCATCATGCCTTGTTACCACTGTGCAGGCTGGTGGTGGTGGTGTAATGGTGTGGGGGATGTTTTCTTGGCACACTTTAGGCCCCTTAGTGCCAATTGGGCATCGTTTAAATGCCACGGCCTACCTGAGCATTGTTTCTGACCATGTCCATCCCTTTATGACCACCATGTACCCATCCTCTGATGGCTACTTCCAGCAGGATAATGCACCATGTCACAAAGGTCGAATCATTTCAAATTGGTTTCTTGAACATGACAATGAGTTCACTGTACTAAACTGGCCCCCACAGTCACCAGATCTCAACCCAATAGAGCATCTTTGGGATGTGGTGGAACGGGAGCTTCATGCCCTGGATGTGCATCCCACAAATCTCCATCAACTGCAAGATGCTATCCTATCAATATGGGCCAACATTTCTAAAGAATGCTTTCAGCACCTTGTTGAATCAATGCCACGTAGAATTAAGGCAGTTCTGAAGGCGAAAGGGGGTCAAACACAGTATTAGTATGGTGTTCCTAATAATCCTTTAGGTGAGTGTATATATCCCATTCACTTCACTCAGTCATGAGTACAGATGGAAGAATTGCCTTAGTAGAAAGAAGACGAACAGACTGGTGACAGCCCAATTATTTAAAATGACTGAGTCAATTATGTTATCAGGCTTATGTTGCATAAAGAGTTGGAATTTTATAAAACAGAAGTGGATTAAATGCCATTGCTTTGAAAACAGCTAATTACATCAGTTTTAACATATAAACAAAAACCCTTAATCTCTTAAATGCAAAATAAGTACCATTTTCTGAGATCAGGATTTGGTTGAGAGAGTTGCAGATTGTAGATGTGCTCTGTATACTGTTTCTAGTGCCAAGCCAAGAGTATGTGGCAGATGAGCTACATGACAGATCTTTTAGGCCTGTGAAAAGACTCAAGCTGCTTGGCTGTTCTCCATCAGTTTGGTAGGGCAGATAAACCCATTGTCGTCTGTTCTCATTTGTCAGAATTTGGCGTAAACAGAATGAGAACATGGATCCATCATGCCTTGTTACCACTGTGCAGGCTGGTGGTGGTGGTGTAATGGTGTGGGGGATGTTTTCTTGGCACACTTTAGGTCCCTTAGTGCCAATTGGGCATCGTTTAAATGCCACGGCCTACCTGAGCATTGTTTCTGACCATGTCCATCCCTTTATGACCACCATGTACCCATCCTCTGATGGCTACTTCCAGCAGGATAATGCACCATGTCACAAAGGTCGAATCATTTCAAATTGGTTTCTTGAACACGACAATGAGTTCACTGTACTAAACTGGCCCCCACAGTCACCAGATCTCAACCCAATAGAGCATCTTTGGGATGTGGTGGAACGGGAGCTTCGTGCCCTGGATGTGCATCCCACAAATCTCCATCAACTGCAAGATGCTATCCTATCAATATGATTATTGAAATAAACCTACCTAATTCTCTTTTGCATTATTCACTCTATAAGAGGATATGGTATATTATTATTATTTTTTTATTTCTTGGCAGACGCCCTTATCCAGGGCAACTTACAACATAAGTGCAAAAATACAGAGAAGTACAAGGCATCAATCATTACAAATTCAACTTAGCTAAAACATAGCAATTAAAAATAATACATTTTACAAATTCCAATTACAATTTACACAAGTACAGTAAGTGACTTCCTACATCCTGGACGGTGAAAGCTAAGTGCTGTCAAGATGTAGGGTTACAGACTAGGGCTACGGGAAAGGGAGCAAGGAGGAAAACAATCAAGAACACAAGGAGCATAATATGCTGAAGTGCTATCTAGCAGGGATAGAGGACTAATATTACAAGTGCTGTCGGAAGAGATGCGTCTCGAGTAAGCGCTGAAATGAGGTCAAGGACTCTGCTGTTTTGACTTCGGTGGGCAGGTTGTTCCACCACTTAGGGGCCAGGGATGAGAAGGAGCGGCTCTGGAGGAAGGAGAGTGGAGAGGAGGCAGAGTTAGCCTTCTGGCACTGGAGGAGCGCAGTGGTCTGGAGGGGATGTATGCAGAGACGAGTGACTGAAGGTAGCTTGGTGCAGTGTGGTCGAGACAGCGGTAGGTGAGGGTCAAAGTCTTGAACTGAATGCGTGCCGCTATCGGGAGCCAGTGAAGGGAGCGGAGCAGTGGAGTAGCGTGTGCGAATCGGGGCAGAGAGAATACCAGACGAGCTGCAGAGTTCTGGATGAGCTGGAGCGGCGGGTAGTGGATGCAGGCAGGCCGGCCAGGAGGGAGTTGCAGTAGTCCAGGCGGGAGAGGACAAGTGACTGGACGAGTAGCTGAGTTGAGTTGTCAGTGAGGAAGGGACGGATCTGGCGTATGTTGCTCAGGAAGAATCTGCAGGTGCGCGTCAGCGTGATGTGCTGGGAGAAGGAGAGTGCAAGATCGAGGGTGACTCCTAGATTTTTAGCGGAAGAAGAAGGAGAGAGTGTGGTGGATTCCAAGGGGATCGAGATGGGGAGGTCAGCAGAAGGTGAGGAAGAGTGGGGGAAAAAGAGGAGATCTAATTTGGAGAGGTTGAGCTTGAGGTGGTGCGAGTGCATCCATGCGAAAATGGCAGACAAGCAGGAAGAGATGCGTGAGGGGATGAGAGGGTCAGAAGAGGGAAAAGACAGGAAGATCTGGGTATCATCAGCGTAGAAGTGGTAGGAGAAGCCATGGGAAGCGATGAGGGGGCCCATGGAGCGAGTGTAGAGAGAGAACAGGAGCGGGCCCAGGACGGAGCCTTGGGGAACGCCTGTGAGGAGAGGTTGAGGGGTGGATGAGGAGCCTCGCCATGTCACTTGGTAGGACCGGTCGCTGAGGTAGGAACAGAACCAGGTGAGAGCAGTCCCAGAGATCCCAAGGTCCCAAGTATAAGCAATCTAAATCTTTAAATTCAAGGACACATATAGCTTTTGTTTTGTTTTAATGGGGTTTGATTGGTATAAAGTTCTAGCATTTAAATGTAGTGTTTTACGTGTGAATACTTAGTGTATAAAACAATGTTAGATTTGAAGTGCTTAATACAACACTTTTGAGAAATATTTTCTTATTTATTCATTTGTACGAGCAGAGTTGGTTGGTTGACTTAATAAATGAGATTTGTTCTTAAGGGAATTTGGAAGCAAGGTATTAATGTATCTATGCCTTGCCCTCCCAAGGCTTTTGGTTTTATGAAGAAATCCTGCAGATGCCAGATAAATTGCTTTTGTGCCTTTCCGAAAACAAATAATAGTGTCACTGCCTGAGTTTCTTAAAAGGGTTTTAATAACTTGTCATCTCTGCAAGTGCTTATGCCACAGTTTACATCAAATAATATAAAAAATATGAAAGGTTGTTTAGTGTTAGCTAAACAAAAACTGTTAACCATTTTAATTTGTGAAGTAAAATGTGAGAGGGTTACATTACGATTACAGTAGATAATGAATGTTTTTCTTTGGCTTTTATAAGCAGTGTGGGAAATAATTCTAGTACTATAACATTATATCATCGTAAGATTCCATTTATGTAATTCTAGAATGAGCTTTATGAATCCAAAATAATTGAAAAAGGGCAAGACATCATTTGTGTTTTGGTTACCTTCATTTGGTTGACTTGATTTCTTTTTTCCCCCCCTTTTCTTTATTTTAATTAAATACAACAATCTCCATTGCTTGCCCTGCTGAAAACGATGATTAGTAAACAAACTAAAACTGAAATAAATAAATATATGCAGTCAAGTCAAACAATAAGCAATCTCTTCCTGTTTACTATGAATATGCAGCAGTCAAATGTATGGGGTTTCAAGCAGGCTTGGAACCTGACCTTTAAGAGCCTCCAAGGACGGAAGAGGCATTAATGTAATTAACTGGCGTAGACACAGGAGTGCTGCCTTTTATGTGGAGGCGGCAACTGTTCAGGGCAGCAGTAGTTATTAATCATGAAGTCGTTTTCATTCAGTATGGATTTCATGTTAGTTTTGAGATATATTCATCTACCTAAAAGACAGAAGCAATTAAATATGCGGTTCTTCTACTGTCATTTTAAAAATATTTTCTTACACAATCGTACATGATTGAATGCAAACAACATCTACTGAGAATTATTGAGACCAACTGCAGGGGAAGCATTATGTCATTAGTTTAGTGTTGTGCTTGGCTCTAAAGGTTTTAATGCCATTCATGTCAGGGACTCTGGCTGTGTTGTTCTTACCACTTAAACAAGTTTAACTTGATCATAACACCGGGTGGATGAGTACTGCGACATACAATTGTGTATCTAAATTAAAAATGTAATTGGAAACTAGTCTACCTCTTTTTCTCTATAGAGCTTCACAAACATGCCTGTATGTTTATTTTTGTCCTAACAAGGATTTAAGGATCCATTGTGGAACTTCAAGGCCGATATGTCTTCAAAATTATACTTTATTTCTTCCTGGAGTGCATCCAAATGCCCACAGTACACCAGTAAGAGATTGTCATTGCGTTGTTTGCACGCCCAAGCATGGTAAATTATGGAATTCTCTAGGGTCAATATGCTGCTGGTATAGACCCAGTTTAGCAATGAAGCTGGATACAATGCTCACACTTTGATCAATGTTATTTGACTCCATGCATTTTTTATTTGCCGCATTGAGATGGCCAAAACTGTCTGTCAGGTATGCAAAGTTCTGACATGGTCTTGGAAAGATCGCCAGCTACACCTCAAAGGAATTCTACTACTGATTCTACTACTGAGTTCGTAGTTTCCCTTCTAACCTCAGTGTGCAATAGTAGACATTCGAAATCCTCTTCATTGTCAAGGCAGAGCTTTCGGAACAGTCTGTCATTCAATGAGTTCTCCTTTATTTTGTTTACAGCTCGTATCACACTGTTCAAGATTTCATGTAATTTTCTGCTGAGGTTTTTGGCAGCCAAGTGATATTGATGTATATGTATGTATCACACATGTATCACAAATACACCAGGAACAGCACGTTTGAGATATGCTATGAAGCCGCGTTGCATACCAACCATGGCTGATGCCCCGTCAGTAGCACAGGAGACAATGTTTTGAATTGGAATTTGTTTCTCATTAAAAAAAACCTCCACAACACTGAAAATATTTTCTCCTTTAGTATCTGTTTCCAGAGATTGATTAAATACCATCTCATTGCCTCTTACAAAATGAATGTAACACAGGAGAAGAGCTTAATTGTTGAAAACTGAATTTCATCTTCAATTCCTTGCAGAGCTGTTTCTCAACGTTGGCACCCATTTAATCAATATGTCTAGTACCTGTATCGTTGCTCATTGCTGTAGACGACAATACATGACTAGGATCTTGATCAAGAACAGTCTTGATCACCTCCTTCACAGCTGGCATTATTAGTGTCTTGCCTATTGTATTGGGCTTCCCATTTTTTGCAATCAGGAGGGATATGGCCTAGGACATTTTCTGGCCGGTAGTTTCATTGAACATATTGTTTACCGTGTTTCTCTTTCCATGACGTTTTCTCAATCCTTGGAAAAAACAATATCTGCGTAGCCTTTTCTGGATGTTTCTTAGTAAAATGCTCGCTCAGATGGCTTGGCTTCATTGCTTCGTTTGAAAGCAACCAATTACATAGAAGACACATTGGCATTTTTTTCCTCGGTGGCATAACTATCTGTCAAACTCAAACTGTTGAAAACGTCTATAATGAAACAGGAAATGGAGACCAGAGCTATCCATATGGCCAGAGAGATACTATTGCTTGCCCCTCCAACGCAAACAACTGCCCAATGTGTCTTCATATAGTGTAGGAAAATGCATGTTGACTCAGCATGCACGCCGTTAGCAGAATAGACTAGGTCTTGGTGTGAGTCTGGTGTGATCTGATTGGCTGAGCGAGAAGCTGGGGTGTGGTAGCATGTGGGACTACTTTATCAATGTCATCAACAAATATAGCTCTATTTCCCCCATTACCATTCATCGCCCCCCCTTTACTGTTCACCCCCTTCAGTCAATTATGACACTCACTGCTCCCCCCCCTGAATCCAAGAACATGCCCTGGGGGGGGGGCGCAAACTCCCCTGTTGAGAGCCAGTGCTATAAATAAATGTATATTCCTGAATTAATTAAATAAATCAACAATAACTAACATTGTGTATTAACAAAAATAAAATGTGTCTTACCATTGTACAGGTCTACAACATGGCAAACTTTGGCTGCAGCAACTTTTTCTGATCTTTTCATCAGAACAACAAATAATTTTGGCTATTGACTATCCTTCTTTTTACTTATACTTTTACTTCTTTGGAGAACATGTTGCAAATGATAGGGCCATTAAAATAATACTATTAATAATCTGTTATCTTTGTACAGACCCAAAAGTTCAATATTATAAAACAACGTCCAGAATTTTTACAATTGTGTACAATTTGTTAGCTTTGTGTTGTGATTGCTAATGTTTGCCAGCTGGAGGAACTGTGACTTAAAACTCCCTTATCTTTGCAAAATAGCTTAAAGCTCAAATAAAATACACAGTCTGCAGATTTTGAGTAAAGTAGCCAAGGTATATTAATCTGTGGATTCCACTTAATACTAGTAATTTGCAGATGTAAAACGGTGCAGCATACAATTCAACATATGTTTCTCTAATCATCACAGGTATACATCTGATGATTTCAGCTCTTACTCTTAAAAGTGAGGTCAAGTAGCAGTAATCATAAAAATCATATAAAGCTGGTCGAATGGTTGCCGGATTTATAATACAGTACCTTGAATTAGCTGCCATTGTATTTCCAAAATCTCCATCCTATTCATCTGCTGTTGAGCCTTATGTAGGATTGCATTTTGTATAAGAAGCCTACCATAAAACTTTGGTACCTAAAAACATATATTTCAGCTGAAGAGTAGAGATGCCAGTCAAAGCTGAGCGCTGATAGTGAAGTGTACTGCACATAACATATTATTTACTTTCCATTAATATGGAAATCATAAGTATTATCTTCCCTCAGGCATTTATTTGTGCATGTTATTAAAATCAAGAAATAAATAGATACAATTTTAACTTAAACTAATCACAGGTGATGGTTGTCTACTAAAAAAAAGAAGATCTTTTGAAATCTAGTAGTATGTGCTAATGTAGGCTAACATGTGCAGGTCGGAGCACCCCATGAAGACTTTACCTCTCAACTTTAGAAGCTGTTTTTGAAGCATCTGGTATGCTTCCTCCTTCCAGTGTTGCAGCCTCATTAACCTTTTCTATGAGAATTTAATCTGTAACCATTGTATCAGTGAGGTTGGGCTGGACCTGAAATTAGATGGAATTATTTGTATTATTTAACTTCTTAGCAGATGTGCTTATCCGATACATCACATTCTATTTTACATGCAATTAACAATTTATACTGTTGGATTTTTACTTGCTCAAGGGTACAACAGCAGTGTACCCCACCTGGGATATCCCCCACCACAACCCCAACTATACACCTACTCACTACTCCACGACTTCCACAGCAGTTGCTCTTTTAGTTCAATGACTCTGAACACTAAATACTGAGCGGACTCTTTGGGGTCTTGGGAGAATTGAGAATTGTTTTTATTGTGGAGAGGTTGACTCTTTATCTCCAACATGTCATGTAGGTGAAGGCCAGCATTGACTGCTCTAATTACTGCCTCAGTAATGTCTGTTTCTGAATGTCCTTTATGATTTCCGGCTTCAATCTGATGGATTAGTGTAGGACATCTTACCCTTTTGTCCCCCCTCTCCAATCTGTCCACAGATTCTAAACTTGCTCCTAAGGGTCACTACAGAAATGGGTAGCGACATGGTCTCCATTTTTATATTTTATTTGTTGCTGTTGAAGCTCATTCTCTCCCCTATCCTCTTGATCTCCTCTGTTAACACTCAGTGGGCATCTTCCTGAGACTGCTGCTGCTGGATGTACTTCTCATTCAATTCCTTCAACTGGTCAATGTCTCCTTGTTGTGTTTCTATGTCTGACTCGCCTGGTTTCAGTCCCCAATGAATGAATCTAGATCTCTTTAAGATACTGGTAAAACCTCTCATCCTCCTCTGTGCCCTCCACCTGCTCGAGTGTCTTATCAGCTATCCTGAAGAGTCCTCATCTGGTTTTGAAAAGGAAACCTGCATCTTCTATTACTGAGCACTTCATATACTGGCACACTTCAACAAGATGAGACCTCTCTAGCTGCAGTCGTGTCACACTTACTTACATAGCTTACTTACATACATACATAACATACACATACACATACACAAAACCATTTTTTCTTTTATCTATATGAATTACAATAAAACCTACTATTCTTATATCAATCAAATTAAAGAACAAATGGTCTTTAATATAACTTTTCAACACCAACAACCAAAAAACGAAAGTTAGAAAGCAGATTTGCAGCAATGATGATACTGGCCCTGTCACTCCATTAGCATAACTGTCAGTCAAATAAGTTATAACCATTAAATCCCCAATATTAGCAATTTCACTTATGTCACCTCGAAATATATATTGTGACACTGTGTAGGGCTTTACAGTAATAATAACTTTAACAAAGAAGTACGTTTCTTTTGCGATCCCGTCTTTTCAACGCACTTTTCATCACCAGTCACCAGTGACAATTCATCACCAATTTGCATTTTATTCACCACTTTGCATATTCACTTACAAATTAGATACTGAATGTTTTTTTTATTTAGATCGAATATTTCTTAAAAGTCCTATGATTCAAAACACCCTGTTATTAAATCCCACAGTTACCCGTTTCTTTCATATTTGCAATGTATTTTATACATCAGTTTATACAGTTTTATATACATGGAAATTAACACAAAAGTAATTGGAAATTATCCAGTCATGTTCCCAAACAATATATTTTACCCGAATAGTTCAAATACAATGTTTGTGCTCATTCCTTCCACAACGCTGACTACCTAAAGTCCCGGATCATGTAGCTATATCGCCACCAGCTGGTAGAAATTGTGCCTACAAAATCTCAACAAAACAAGATCAGGGTAGAATGTCTGTCTTCTCCGTGGTAAGGTATGCAATGCACATCAGGACCATAAATGAATATGAAGGAATGGTAATGGATAATGCATTCGGTTATATTGTTTGTGGTGAGCAAGCATTGTCTGAGCATTAGCAAAATGTCAAGAGCTGCTGGAATGCTTCAGAGCAGAATCTTCCAAGGTTATGAACCCACACAACTGAACGTCTCATAGAAAATGAGCCACCTATTGTCCTGATTTGACTAAGTCCAAAATAACCCTGATTTGCCCCATAGTAGGCATTGGAGATGCACTGCCTGTTACTGGTGACCAGTGCTTGTACAGAAGACATCACCACAATCATTGTTTTTTCCATGACCAGAGCTCACACATAGTGATGGTAATGTCCTTTCTGTACATCAAGGTGTGCTTAATCACTATGATGATTGATCTGTGAATCATCCATGACTAGGAAAGGGTATGTTTGCTGCTTTTCCCCAAAAGCTCTGGTTGTAAATTGACATGATCGACTGCTCATCTGGTTAAGATCTTGTATTCACCCATTTTTGACAGTTTTAAATGAACATTTTTTAAATCATTTTAAAGCATAGCATAGCATGAAGCACCTATACCCACATATTTCAGCTTACTACAATTGTTAGATCATGTAGTGTTCATTAGGTAATAACATGAATAATATATGACTTTACTATAATGGTCTGCACATGCAATGTTCATTAGGATATAACATGAATAAGTCATGACTTCAAAATAATTTGCTGTAAACATGAAGTGCATGTGATTAGCTTGTAAATAAGCATAATTCTTTACAAGAAAACATAACTTGGCATAACTTGGCCGATTATTGCAAGAATTTTTTATTTTTTTTAATTCAAAATTGTTATTTATATAACCAGTTCGGATTTGTACACGTGATTAACACCTTTTCTTCCAAAGGAATTAGGCATGAATTAATGAGGAACATACTGGAGAAAAAAAGACCCTTAACCATGAATCATAATTAATTCATACCCTCTTAGTCACTCGCCAGGGGGTTGTGAAAAATATGAATTAATGTGTGAAGACATGATTTATATATATGATCAACTACATTTATTAAAAAGGAATTCCATATGAATAAGTGCCTTTAAATCATTATGAATTCACATACTTGAATTACAAATTAATTTCATCTGAGTTCACAATAATTATGTCATGTATTCATGTGTTTTTGCTGTGTTGTACTATCAGAATTCATGAGGAATGAATGCCCATTATTGTAAAGTGTTACCGAACATGCTTTAATATACCTGATCTACGGAAGCATACAAAAAAGCACACTCCTTCGCATAACACATAGCAATTCACAACAATCATTTTCAACATATGAGTCAGCTATTCTTATTGCATTATTCTGTTTTCTTTCCAGCACATCAACAAGTAGGCAAGGAATTTCCATCTAAATTAGATTTATAGAATAAAGAGCTGCAAATTTAGTTGAGGGAAACAAAAATAGATCTACATTTCCAATGGAAAAATGTACTTTTCTATTTCTGACTGTTAATTCCACAATCAGAAATGTAACTACATTTAGGCTGTATCTTAAAGCAATGTTTGACCTTTCATTATTTAATTTTTAGCAACAGTAAGTAATTGCTGTATACCATTCCCTCTATGCATGTCTTCAAGTGAGCCCCTGAGAACAATTACCAACACAATAGTGCCCATAGCCATCTGGAAACATTCCCACTGATGTCTGTAATAAAGTCTTAGATGAAAGCACTACTGCAGCCTATAGCCCTGTAAAATTATTCCTCCAGAGGATGAAAGCAGGAATGACAGAGAAATGTTATTTATCTATATTGTCAGCTGAAGGCATCCTTTATAAAGGAGGCTGGCTTAGTGCCAGGTTCAGCTAGATGAGCTAGATGAAAAACTGCTAAAGTAATAATACATACATCTTCCATATATCTGTGACATTATATACATCAATGTTTTGTTTTTTAACAATCGCAACATAATAGAATACATTTAGCTCTGTAGAGATAGGTTTTTGTTAGAAAGAATGTGATTCTATAGAAATCTCCTGTAATTTGCATGACCACAATAATATATCTGTTTAAGCATATGTTATAAACACAATTGGCTAGGGGAAGCTGACTCATCCACATTCTGACCTTTCACAAGCAGTAGGGGGAAAAAACTGAAAAACATTAATTTATTTATTCTGAGGTTTCTAGTTCACATACTCCTCTGCTGACTAATTGAACATGAGTATTGCAGGAAAGAGGCATTTGTAATTTGTGGCCATATTTAAGATGTTAAATCAATGAGTAAAATGTTAGTTGACCATGTCTGACAATTGCATTGCACAGAATAGTGACATATATTAGTTATGGGTGACCTGGCTTAGAGTCAGATCTACTCCCCCAATCCCCCTTCGTAAATTAACTATTTCTGATTTAATCAGAGTGGATTCATTATTATGCTTGATTTCATCCTTCAAAATATGGAAATAGTATGAATTGTTGTCTAAGAACTGTTATTTTGACCTACTTACTCATTGATGCATATCTGACCCTCAAAATGGACGTTTGGTGGTAAATCTTATTTAAACATCACTCTTATACCTCGTCATATGTTCAGTAGTTTTTAATCAGATAAAATATGCCGTTGGAGATCATGTGTGGCATGAAGTTCCCCAGCTAGAAACATATATCCATTCCTATGTTTATAAACTCACACCAAGGATCTTCACTACAATGAAATACTTTAGTGTAAAGGAAGGACTATGTTTGAAAGTATGTCTTGAAGTACATGTTTTGTTGTTTTACTACCTTCATTCTTTCCTGTTGCAATTTATTTTTAATATTGCATGTGCTAAAAGTATACAGAGCAGCACAGAGGCTCAGTGGTTAGTGCTGCCACACAGCTCCTGGGACCCAGCTTTGATTACGGTTGTTTATGTGGACAGCCGGTTTGCATATCCTGCCCTTGACTGCATGGGTTTTCACAGGGTGTTCCAGTTTCCTCCCACATCTCAAAGACATGCTGCTTAGATTGAAATACACTCACCTAAAGGATTATTAGGAACACCTGTTCAATTTATCATTAATGCAATTATCTAACCAACCAATCACATGGCAGTTGCTTCAATGCATTTAGGGGTGTGGTCCTGGTCAAGACAATCACCTGAACTCCAAACTGAATGTCTGAATGGGAAAGAAAGGTGATTTAAGCAATTTTGAGCGTGGCATGGTTGTTGGTGCCAGACGGGCCGGTCTGAGTATTTCACAATCTGCTCAGTTACTGGGATTTTCACGCACAACCATTTCTAGGGTTTACAAAGAATGGTGTGAAAAGGGAAAAACATCCAGTATGCGGCAGTCCTGTGGGCGAAAATGCCTTGTTGATGCTAGAGGTCAGAGGAGAATGGGCCGACTGATTCAAGCTGATAGAAGAGCAACTTTGACTGAAATAACCACTCGTCACAACCGAGGTATGCAGCAAAGCATTTGTGAAGCCACAACACGTACAACCTTGAGGCGGATGGGCTACAACAGCAGAAGACCCCACCGGGTACCACTCATCTCCACTACAAATAGGAAAAAGAGGCTACAATTTGCACAAGCTCACCAAAATTGGACAGTTGAAGACTGGAAAAATGTTGCCTGGTCTGATGAGTCTCGATTTCTGTTGAGACATTCAGATGGTAGAGTCAGAATTTGGCGTAAACAGAATGAGAAAAAGGATCCATCATGCCTTGTTACCACTGTGCAGGCTGGTGGTGGTGGTGTAATGGTGTGGGGGATGTTTTCTTGGCACACTTTAGGCCCCTTAGTGCCAATTGGGCATCGTTTAAATGCCACGGCCTACCTGAGCATTGTTTCTGACCATGTCCATCCCTTTATGACCACCATGTACCCATCCTCTGATGGCTACTTCCAACAGGATAATGCACCATGTCACAAAGGTCGAATCATTTCAAATTGGTTTCTTGAACATGACAATGAGTTCACTGTACTAAACTGGCCCCCACAGTCACCAGATCTCAACCCAATAGAGCATCTTTGGGATGTGGTGGAACGGGAGCTTCGTGCCCTGGATGTGCATCCCACAAATCTCCATCAACTGCAAGATGCTATCCTATCAATATGGGCCAACATTTCTAAAGAATGCTTTCAGCACCTTGTTGAATCAATGCCACGTAGAATTAAGGCAGTTCTGAAGGCGAAAGGGGGTCAAACACAGTATTAGTATGGTGTTCCTAATAATCCTTTAGGTGAGTGTAAATAATATGACATAAATAACTTTGTACAAATCATGATGTTTCTTGTAAATAAATATGATTCTTGAAGAAAATTTTAATGTGTAAGTTTGTCAGAGGTAAGGTCAGCTTGTCTGCACTATTGAAAAATCTAATCTTAGTTCTTGACAAAATTATATGTACCGTCAACTGCTTTTAAATGATAGACAAACACCTGCTGTAAATCATATTTTATTTTTATTATATCCAGATAAATTACATACACATTTGATAGTTGTCTCTTTACATTTAATTCAATGTCACAAGTTGTTTTCTTTTCCGTATTCATCATGTTGTCTTCTGCTATTTGTTTTGCAAAATCATGATGACAAGTGCAGCATTGCTTCTTATAATAGTTGAATGACTCTGCTATTTGACCTCAATTCCCCATGACAGTTTAATACAAGTCTGATTTAATCCAAGAAAATATTTTCAAAAAGATAAGTGCACAACATAATTGTTACACTTTTTGAGAATACCCTCCACTACAGGTATTGTACCTTTCATTTTAAGAAAATGGTACCATTGTTTTCTTTGTAAGAATAAAGAATGTGAATAATGGACTGTCCTTTGTTTATGGATTTTTGGGTTGCTATTGTTTTCTTTAAACAAGAATACTAACCAATGGTACTGACTACAGACTCATTATGTTGAATTGTTTTGCTCCTGAAATAATGGCAAACGTTTTTTATATATAAAAATATATACTCACCTAAAGGATTATTAGGAACACCATACTAATACTGTGTTTGACCCCCTTTCGCCTTCAGAACTGCCTTAATTCTACGTGGCATTGATTCAACAAGGTGCTGAAAGCATTCTTTAGAGATGTTGGCCCATATTGATAGGATAGCATCTTGCAGTTGATGGAGATTTGTGGGATGCACATCCAGGGCACGAAGCTCCCGTTCCACCACATCCCAAAGATGCTCTATTGGGTTGAGATCTGGTGACTGTGGGGGCCAGTTTAGTACAATGAACTCATTGTCATGTTCAAGAAACCAATTTGAAATGATTCGACCTTTGTGACATGGTGCATTATCCTGCTGGAAGTAGCCATCAGAGGATTGGTACATGGTGGTCATAAAGGGATGGACATGGTCAGAAACAATGCTCAGGTAGGCCGTGGAATTTAAACGATGCCCAAGTGGCACTAAGGGGCCTAAAGTGTGCCAAGAAAACATCCCCCACACCATTACACCACCACCACCACCAGCCTGCACAGTGGTAACAAGGCATGATGGATCCATGTTCTCATTCTGTTTACGCCAAATTCTGACTCTACCATCTGAATGTCTCAACAGAAATCGAGACTCATCAGACCAGGCAACATTTTTCCAGTCTTCAACTGTCCAATTTTGGTGAGCTTGTGCAAATTGTAGCCTCTTTTTCCTATTTGTAGTGGAGATGAGTGGTACCCGGTGGGGTCTTCTGCTGTTGTAGCCCATCCGCCTCAAGGTTGTACGTGTTGTACATGCTTTGCTGCATACCTCGGTTGTAACGAGTGGTTATTTCAGTCAAAGTTGCTCTTCTATCAGCTTGAATCAGTCGGCCCATTCTCCTCTGACCTCTAGCATCAACAAGGCATTTTCGCACACAGGACTGCCGCATACTGGATGTTTTTCCCTTTTCACACCATTCTTTGTAAACCCTAGAAATGGTTGTGCGTGAAAATCCCAGTAACTGAGCAGATACTCAGACCGGCCCGTCTGGCACCAACAACCATGCCACGCTCAAAATTGCTTAAATCACCTTTCTTTCCCATTCAGACATTCAGTTTGGAGTTCAGGAGATTGTTTTGACCAGGACCACACCCCTAAATGCATTGAAGCAACTGCCATGTGATTGGTTGGTTAGATAATTGCATTAATGAGAAATTGAACAGGTGTTCCTAATAATCCTTTAGGTGAGTGTATGTAACAATAATAATAAATGGTGTTCAATGTTCACAACAATTAAAAATATATATATTAATAGAGTATAAATAACAACAGATGTGAAAAAAGTCGAAAAGGCGTATGTCTTCAGCATCAAACTCGAGCAAGATTGTGGAACTTTTATCACAGATTTATTTATATATTTTCCTGGGTACCTACTCTTGCATTGCCACTCTCACTATGAGTTTCAGTGTCAGACTCAAACTGTCATTTCGATCTATCAGAAACTATCAAAGTGTACTTTGGAAAGGGAACCCACTCACAATTGCTCAGCATTATCAACTTACCCATTCCTATGGTATTATGCATTGGACAATACAAACTAGACCAATCTGTTCACAAATCTGTTAACACCTACATACTTAATACATCAAAATATTAAAACATGTAAATACACAAAGAATACATATTGCTCCTAAATATAAAGAGAAACATATTAAGATATAAAAAGCATCAACGCTGTGGATTTCATCCCAACTTTGAGGAAGGAATTTTAAAAAATCGGCCATCTGCAGCCATCACTTTGATCACAGTGAAAACAAACGCATACATCACTTGACTCATCCCACTCACGTACACCCACCGGTTTGTATGAATTGACAAATGCACAGTAATGTATGTTACAGTATGTGTTCACTAGGTAAATAGTAAAAAACACACAAAACCATGATCATAGGAATAGGAATCATGCTTGTTACGCTTTAACCCTCACACTAACACTAACCCTCACACTATCAACCACATGTTGTCTATCGGTAAAATCCTACCACTAACCCCAACATTGAAATCTTTAATTTAACGATTGTATAGTTCTCTTAAATCTATTTAAGATGGGAAGTTAAAATAGATCATCTATATTACATGTATAATATAGCAATAAAGTAAGCTGATTTAGAATAAGTAACTATACACATGTAGCTGTGTGACTGTTCCTTGTTATTTAAATCTCACTAAACCCACAAAGATTTTATGTTCTTTAAGTGGAACTTAGTAATGAATATTAACAACACCGGTAGCTGAAGAGACCTTGGAAATAATGGCATTGATGCCACTGCTTTGCAAATAAATCTTCACATTGTTGTAATGAGTGCAATGCCAAACAGGCAGGCAATCTATCATTCAGATACGTGGCATGCACTCGATTTAAGCTTTGCATTACAATACTTC
Organism: Amia ocellicauda; assembly: GCF_036373705.1. Classification (NCBI taxonomy): domain Eukaryota; kingdom Metazoa; phylum Chordata; class Actinopteri; order Amiiformes; family Amiidae; genus Amia; species Amia ocellicauda. Next base: position 14,019,912 of record NC_089862.1, on the reverse strand, counting down.
AGACATGTTGGTTACCTGTTTGATAAACTGCCTACTTATTAGTTTTCATGCTTTTCTAAAAGATTTCTTGGCATAGCTTATTAATTGTCTCCTTACATTTCCATTGCTGACATCTGCAAAGTAGAAATTGTTTACTTGATGGAGACCAACCAAATCATTATTTGTTAACCTTTTGTTATCAATTCCAATGAAATAAAGACATCTAAAGGACTCTGCTTTTGTTTATATCTAGAAAACATATGGAACAATGGAGGTCATTATTAAAAACTGGTGCCAATGCTGAGTGGGAGAAATGTACAGGTAACAGTACAATAGGTCTCCCTAGTTACAGTGTATTAACATAGTAGGTACTCAGTAACTACATCTTAGTTACTCATAAGAACAGCATAATTATGCATTTGTCAACATGTACTTAATTTGTAAAAAAGATTAACATTATATGTAAGTACATATTTGTCTGTTAAGAATGCCTTTGGAGCTATACCGGGCATCATAGCTTTAGGGGGGGGGGGGGGGACACCCCCCCCCAATACTGACAGCGACCCCCAGTTCTGAAACAAAACCTACACCCCTGCCAGGCATGGCCCACTTTTTGCACATTAAAAGTACCTACTATGTTTTGGACGAAATTACTTTAGGTTGGGATTTAGCCCCAGGGAAATGTTACAGTATTTGGCTCATGTACACCATGTCATAATAAACATTAGGACACTCAGGTGTATCCTTAAGAAACAACGATTCTTTTGCAAAATGTTTATCTTAAATTAAGCAACACGTACATTTATTGTGCAAAGGTTGACATTTTAATTTAAGTTTTTCAACCAAACTAAATCCCATAATACTGCAATTTCACTATGGTAAAATACATTCAAGGAATGGAGGTCATATGTTCAGAAAATACATATATTAAGTTCAGCATGTGGATAGGCATGTTTTGTGTGTGTGTCTATGTATGTTTGTTTGATAATAATAATGTGTGAATGTTACAAATACTGTGTGTATGTATGTTTCCACCCAGGCTAAAACGATAGTCTGACAATATAAATACTGTGCATTTGTTCAGGATAATTCATATTGATAGCATGTGCGATGTCCCAGATTCAATTTGATCAACATGCTCTGTTTGTCCATGATCACATACATATTCCTGATCTTCAAATAGTAATGTTTGTAGGAGCCAATGTATGTATTAATAAACATTTATAATAATATATGTTTTGTTTAACTTGTATTTCTGTATGTTGCATTGAGTATACATAATTCAATTATTTTTCATTTGATAACTTGATAATGAATGTAATTGATAATTGGGTAAGAAAGGGGAAGGAGTGAAATAGTTCAGGAAATTGGATGGGGCGGGGGATAGATGGTGCATTGTTGGGTCACAAACCAGTTTTCAACCATCTGTACCTTGTTTTGAAGAAAATGTTTAAAAAAAGATGATGTAAATAATATCTGGATGCATGGACTTTGATTAAAGCGAAACGGTGCGTTGCTATTTTCACAGATATGTTCAAGATTGATTGTGTTTGTGATTTAAAATGTCATTGGATAAGTATTCAGTTAGTAGCAACCTAAAGTAAGTTCATACAAAATCCTCAACATCTGACATTGTTGTTTTGTCTCCTGTATTCTAGTTCAGTTTGTTATTATGTGACAATTCCCTATCACGTAATAATGTGATAATTCCCTAACATGTAAAAACGTGATAATTCCCTATCACGTAATTACGTGATATATATATATATATATATATATATATATATATATATATATATATATTTTTTTTTTTATGTGTGGCAGCAATACCCGTCCGTAAAAAAAAAATGAAATGCCATTTAAATATGTAACTTTGTACTGCATTACACTGTGATGTCTTCTTTCAAATGGATATCATACATTTGAGTAAAGTTTATGTACATCTTTCCATTTTTAGTAGGATCTTGGAAAGATTGCAGTTATTCCATAATTGTGACCCCATGGACACACTGTAGTTATGTGGGAATGTGGCATTACTGAGATTTCACAATATACTGGAGAATATTAGTTTTCTTTGATTTTAAATTGTATTATACAAAAATGTTGCAATGGTAATCAGGTGTGCAATAAATGCACTACATTCACCAAAGCCAGTGTAAGTGATATATCCCTCTCCTCTTTCTGTATTAATCACTTCACATACTCTTTAATACAGAATATACAGGTTTCACATTGTAATCCTAAATATTTTCAGACAGAAGACAAATTTAGTATTAATTTCCCAATTCCCAAAAGGATTGATATAAATACATCTTAAATGTGTAGGTTGATGATCAAGGTATAGTTTGTAAACACAGTGTTCACAAACAAATACTTATTTGGAATTACTTTTTAATTTTGATTATACAGTGTTCATAGTTTATAATACACCCTTCATTATCACAGAGGGAAACACTCTTTGAACTGCTTCTCTGATGTCTGAGAAATTGTAAATATGAATTCCTTGTTAGACTTCATGAAACCTGACCCAGACTTGAATAAAGGCAAATCAGGAGAAAGACATCCTGTATAACTGGCGTCCTGTCCTGGGTGTATTCCTGCCTTGCGCCCTATGCTTGCTGGGATCAGCTCTGGCTTCCCCAAGACCCTCACCAGGATATGCGGTTCCAATAAGGATAAGATGGATGGATGGATGGACATCCTGTATATAATCTGATGCCAGACCTGTGCCCTGTCTAGATGCCAAATATATTCTCATTGTAATACGGTTCCATCAAGATTGTGTAAATCATGCACAATTTTCAGCTCTGTGTATTGCTCCGGGTAGGCCAGAGTCAGTACAGTTTCTGTGTAGCTGATATTTAGAAAAACATTTTCATTCCAGGCCTTATAGATAGCAAAGTAAGTTTATGAACAAGTTTAGGTTATCTTAATAACCCCATTGACGTAGATGTAGTTGCTCAGCAACCCAAGGAGTAATCTTCTATATGATAGTATGTTCTTTAGAAAACTTTAGACGAATCTTCCTGACTGGCTATCTCCCCTTGAGAACTTCATTATTGTAGAATAAACTACTTTGGTATTATTCTAATTAAATAGGGCCCTGAGTGTTCCTTGTCTGCCTATCTATTGAGGGAGTAAATGTATCCCTATTATAATTGTATAGTCATTATCTCAGAATGAAGTGATTTTTTAACAGATCCAAGAAATATAATACATCTATTTTTTGTTGTGTGGTAAAAACATACTGTTGCTAGAAGCATGATGTAGGCCAGGGGTGACCAGTTATTTTCCAACGTGGGCCACTTTCAAAGAATGACATGAACCAACAAGTCAGACAAGAATACCCTTCTCCACAACGTGATGCCTGAGAGGGCATATCTCAAATATCCTGATTTCATAAGCCTTTGTCAGAAAAACTAATATCGGTCAGAGCTTGTTAAACAGATTAAGATCTCTCTATATATATATACATGTGTATGTGGTTTATTTTATTAATGTATATATGTGTGTGTGTGTGTATGTGTGTGTTTATATATATATATATATATATATATATATATATATATATATATATATAGTGGTACCGTGTGGGGTTGAACACAATCCTGGGGCTCTCAGGCAGGGTTCAAGGAACATGTAGACAGTATGGTGCAAATAAGTTTATTACAGTGCCAAAACAAAATAGACAGACAGAAACTGAAAGCAAAATCTAACGTGAGTCTACCTAAACACATGAAACAGATCCCTCACTACACTAATACTAATAATGAACAAACACACTATCACCTCGACTGTTTAAACAGGCTGTACGTGCGGGGGGCTGTCCCGCTTTCTCTTGCGCCGGGTGGGATTTGGCCTCAGGGGGTTCTCTTAAACATAACATGGACAAAACAATATGTGCTTCATTCTATATATATTTCTAAAACAGGTGACTGAAAGTGGATCTACGTTTGTCTGTCAGTTGTCTGGTCCCAGGGCAGCCATTTCAGTGGACTTTCACACTACTTTTTACGTTTTTCAAAGGTGAACAGGGAAAGAAGCATGGGTTATAATCCAAACTTTGTGTTTGACCAATTTAATTAATTAAAAGAAAGCATTAAACCCATAAACAATGGTGTATCTCTACTATAAATAGACAAATATAGGGGTTTATATCAATACATTTCTTCTAAATTTGTACTTATGTTAAAAATATTTAGACTATCAATCAGAAATTAGTAACTAAATTCTGTGAAAAATACAGAAAACAATCACAATAATTTAAAACAAAAGCATTTTACCTTTTTCATTATGTCTGAATAATCAATTTTAAGATATGGATTTGAATAGATGTCAGATATTTGAAGAGCAATATTCAAAGCAGGTGTATTTCACATCATATCAAGATAAATGACAATTTTTGCTCTTGGTTCCAAGTAAAGTTCTATAATAGTACTGATGTGCAGAACAGAAGAACATTGAGACAGAGCTTAGAATATGTCAAACTCATTTAGTATAACCTGTATAAATGTTGTGTCTATATTCACAGCCCTTGGACTATGTATATGCCAATCAGCAAGAATATCAGACATAAGTAAAAGAAAACTGTCACATTTCACGATAAAGGGAAAAGCTTGATGTTGGTCTAAGGTACAAAGGCTAAGAATGTGTGTTTGTTGTTTATTGAGATTATGTTCTGCTAAATATACATTTATATGTTAAGGGCTAAAAGGATATTTTCCACATTTTCTAATCTTCAGAAGGTGGGAGCCTTTCATTAATCCAGTACACACATTTGTTTGTGATAATGCGCTGGAACTTGCATAGAGCAGCTTTAAGTGTGGGCTCATACCTGGAAACTCATCATAGAAATGTCATGAGAGAGCACTATGTAAAACAAATATTTGCCACCCTTCATTAGCACTACAAAACACAATAAATTGAGGAAGCCCAGCAGTACAAATTATTAATTATTTAGCTAAAATCTAATCAACCCAATTGGAGACCCAGATGGAACATTTATAAAAGGGATGTATAAGAGATTCTATAATATAATTTCCTTTGAATTAGCCAGTTGTCAAAGGGTTTTAAAAGGATCAACAGAGACATTCAGCAGCAGGTATAAATTACAAGAATTAAGATGACTAATTAAAAGGGATTGAATTGACTGAAGTTGGAAATGCTTCCTGGTACTGTATGTTTTCCCAAATTATTTATGCCATCTGACGCATTCTCTGTTTTAGGATGAAGGGTTTCAGTTGTGAAATACCAATTTATGAAATCATTTAATAACCACTAAATGTACCAAAAACATTTGTTATTAATATTTACATAAGATACTATATATGATTGATTGCCTGGGACTTAATTTCTCATTTACACAAACTATATATAAAAGCAACAACAACAAAAAAGTTATGTATTAGTTCCTGCCAAATACAACAGTAAATAATTTAAGAAATATGCCTTCTTTTAGAAAATGTAATTTTTTTGCCGTTGTTTTTTTTTTGCTTGAAGGTGTTGCCTAAAGTGAGGCTCAAGTCATAGGGGCATTGCCTAGAGACACTCATGTTTTGTGGACAGTGTTAAGGCCAGCTGTGTTTACACTACAATTAGGATGGGTCTGTGCCGTCCCAGGGCCACGTCTCGAACAGGCCTTTTTAGGTTGGATATAAAGTCGACATTCTAAAAGTGGCCTGTCTAAATGCAGTAAACAGCAGTCTAATTTAGGCAAGTTTCCGTATGTGGCTAATCACAGCACATTATGAGTAAAAACTATTATTCCCATGCATGTCATAAGACAAGGAATTTTATAGGTTGACTCTTTATTTAGCCCAGTGGCTGCCAAAGTGTCTAAAATTAAATTATATATATATATATATATATATATATATATATATATATATATATATATATAATGTAGTAATTTCCTGCAATAACTCATTAATTTAATATTCATAAAAGGATTCATAAATATCAACTTAAGGCTTCCAGGCAAATGGCAGTTGTATGTATGTATATATATGTATATAAGTGATGTGGTGAAAAACAGCAACAAACTAATTTATATTTTGCATGTAAATCAAGCCAATACTGAGAAGACATTATCTTTAAAGTATATATTCTTTGTTAGTTGGAAGATGCACTGCTTATACAAGATCAGATAATTGTATTAATTTATATATAAAATTGATGACATAAATAATGTACAGCCATCTTCATTTACTAGTCTGCTATACATTTTGAAAGAGGTTTATAGTCACGCAAAATGCACAATGTATTGTATGACAAATTAACTTTAGAAAGCATTCGTTTAAAGTGCTTTCTCTAATTCACTTTATTGTAATAATATTATGTGCCTCAAACTACAGTGTGTTGCCCAAAGGATAATAATAGCCCTTTTCAATGGAAAATATATATATAATGATAAATAACTGAATCTTAAAGTTTACAAAGGACCACTCAATTCCTGGTTATAATCTTTTTGACAAAAGGTTGGGAATTAAAAAAAAAACAAGAAAGAGAAAGAGCAGCCTTAATGTAAAAACAATATATATGTATGCCAACGGTTAGCATGAATCAAGATAGCTTTAACATTCATATCAATAAGAGCCAAAATCAATCTTACTTAGAAAAGGATAATACATGTCATGCAACAGTGCAATTACCTGAAATGAAAGAAAGAAAGTAATATAAAATAGATTAAAAAAAGAAAATTGTACTGTGCTCTGTGCACAGCTACACAGTACACAACAACTGCCGCAGACACCCTAGGAGCCATCAGGAAACCACTAGATTAAATTATTGTATCAGTTAGTTAGCATACATCCCAATTGACTACATGGAATATGAGCCAACTTTAATAGGCCTCCTAATAATCTTTCTTATATTCGTAACTGATGACATGTCTTGTAAAATATGTCAATAAATATACCAGTTAGGTCATTAACATTTTGGAATTCATAGTTATGTTTGTTGTGAGTTGGTTTATTGACCTTACTTACATACTCCACAACACTGAAATACTGATCATTCGTTCCCATTTCTCCCTTTCCTATTCTATTAAAGACATTCTAAATACATATGCAAATTACCTTGAATGCCTTCAGAGTATTCTCACACTTTGAAGTATCTTTATAGTGAAGGTTTGTTCCCCATTAGTCAGAGCTACAGTGATACTATCCTTAAGTGTACAATCATAATCTTATACATCAGAGATCATGTCAGAAATAGAAAGATTAATAAATGTAATGGTTTAGCTTAAAATAATTGTGTTTAATCTGCTTTTATTCTAAGCATAAGCATTTCACTTTTGGAAGTTCTATATCCATACCCAATTTTACTACCTCTACTACCATAGGCAGACTGGCCATCGGGCAATTCTGGCAAATTCCAGAAGGGCCACTCCATTTCTTAGTTCAGTGTGCCGGTCGCTTCTCATGTGGGCCAGTCACCCCGTGTAGACACACGGACCTCACATCGCCAACATCCACACTTTTACAACCCACCCCGGGGACCGCACTTTATTGGGACCCAGACTTCACCAGCCATCACCCCCCTGGGTAAAAATCCTGGGACGTTTTCTGGTCCCAGTCCGCCCCTGTCCACTACTACTACTGCTGCTACTACACACCCTACTTGTGTATTTTACTCAATATTGCACATTAGTTCTACATCTGTAAAAGAAAATAATGTCCACAGAGCTCATTAAATCAACTCTTATCCACTTCAGACATTCTAGCTTGTGTTGAAAAAAGTCAAGGCTTGGAATTGTTTTTCTAAAAGCAGCAAAATTAAAATGTGTGGACTGAAACTAATGTGTTTAGATTTTGCAACTGTTGCAATTGATTGTTATTTGTTGGATATGTAATTCACTACAAGGATTGGAGTCAACATGTTCCCTTATTGCTAAAAAGTATGTATTCCTACTTTCAAACCAATGGTGAATTATGAAACTATCTAATTACAAAAACAATATCAAATAATTATACTTTACCTATTATTATTATTATTATTATTATTATTATTATTATTATTATTATTATTATTATTATTATAGTGCCAACTCTTAAATGTATCAATAATGCAAACTAAAAAATGTTAATTCAACTTTTGTGAGCTCTCTCTTGTTCCAGCTCTAAGTGAATGATGACAGTTCATCCAAAAGTTTTTAATAATAATAATAATAATAATAATAATAATAATAATAATATAATACATAATAAGCATTCACATTATATTTTGTATTATGAATTTACAACACACGTGTTTGTTGTGTTTGTTGTGTGTGTGTGTGTGTGTGTGTGTGTGTGTGTGTGTGTGTGTGTGTGTGTGTTTGCGTACATACACAATATGACAAATGAAATTAAATATAATATTCCCTCAGCTGGTACTGGACTGTAGAGTTTATTTTTGCCGTATATAGAGTACTTATAGTGGCATGCTGTAAATGCTGTTAGTATTCTTCAAAATGGTGTTCAGGTTAAGACAACTGTGTCAATATGCATTACAGCTTCATCAGACATTTTGTTTTGTTCAGTAACATCTGGAGTGTTTGAGTACCGTGTGTCACACTGCATGGTGATTGCTAGGAGAGGGTTCTTTTCATGCCAGGCAACCTGTTAAACTGTGATTTATTGATCTGTTTACAAGCCCTGCCATTGCAGTCAGCCTGGATTACTTGCTTAAACTGTAAATATGCCATGTGTGACTTATTTCTCTGTGCTTTTACAACAGTCAGTGGAGAGGAAGATAGAAGAGTTTTGTTTTCTTAGCACTGCCAAGCTAGAAAAATTGGACATGTGCTCCCAAGAGGAAATGCATCAATTTTAAAAAGACAATCAGTGATCTATATATCGTATATCCTTTTTAATATATATATATATATATATATATATGCATGATTTTGGCACATTATAACATTATTGTTATGACAATATTCATCCTTCCGACTTTTACCAATCATGAAAAGATCACACTTTCACATGCGTATTCATCCTTTGAAAATCTATCAATGGCAGCCACATTTGAGATTATTTCTTACATATGGGGATATCACATTTACAAAACATCCTGGGAACCAGAATAGGTGATATTTTATGTTAAATATGTTAGTGTTAGTAGAATGTCCATTTAATTTGCTGATATATGTAAGTTCATGCATGGATAGTCCTGATGCAGTGGGTGACAGTCAGTGATTAAGTATTCCTGTTTATTTCATGTTCTTATTTTAAATGCAAGTTTAATTAAAACTTACTTTAGCAAATACATTCTGTTTATTAATTACTCGAATCAGTTCACATTACATGAGCAACAATAACCTTGGGTCACGCACAATCACAAATAAATATTAAAACAAAATTGGATATCGCAGGGATTTTTATTTCTGAAATAGGGGGGTGTGCTTCTATTAGGGTATGTTCATCTATTAGGATGAATAAATATATACAGAATACAATACAAATCAAGTGAGACTGAGATAGAGAAACAATATTCAGTACATGACCCAGCATTATATGAGGACGTGTAGAACTACAGTAATTTTGAACAGTGAGCAAAAAATAATTAAACCAAACTTTGGTCACAGATCGTGCAGATGCTGTTTGCTAGCTGTGTAGGTAGGGGACAGAGAGGAAGGTATAGCTTGAGTAAATATCCAGAAGAAGAGAAGTGGACCAGAAGGAATATGGGGAGAGTGATGGACAGAGCTAGACGCACGGACAAGAGTTTTACATTTGGATGTGTGCAGAGATAGCCAGTGAAGAATGTGTAGAGGGCATGAATGAAAATAGTTAGAAATATATATATATTATTCTAATATTTACATATAGTCCCTTGGAAACTAATATTAATTTCCCTTGAAATGCTTGTTAATTTTTAAATGTATTTTTGGTGTTGGATAACACCACATGGGTATACAATAACTACAGACAGTAGAAATATGATCAATACAAAACTACAAAACAATCCATTTCAATCTCCAATGGAACATAAACCTTAAATAATCGTATTTAACAATTAATTGTTTAAGTGATAAATATATCATAAAAGAATACAGAAAAGAGTATACTCACAGTGCCAGTACAATTACTTAGCAAAATAATGACTATATTACTTCACTGGTAGGTAACAAAAAGTGAAAAATAATATTGCCTCTTTAATTCTCACAGAAGATGGCATCTTAGAAAAAGGATACAAATTATTACACTTTACAAAATAATAAGTAGCCTAGTTTATCTAAAAATGTAGCTATTTCACTCTATATCATGAACATTATTAGCAATGACAGCATTAATTAAGTTGACTTACATTTGATGTTTTTCAGAAAGAAGTAAACATCAAAGCACAGCTCAATCTAAGAATGTGCAATGTAGTTTTCAAATTTGAAATTGTATTGATGCACCTGGCACAGCAATCATTAAAGCTGTGTATTTGTCTCTCTTGCACTTATAGGAATATAACCAAGCACTGGTCAATTAGAATTAACCTCCTTTTTTTGCTGAAATATGAAAAATGCCTGCTATCTCATTGCAAATCCAGGCACACTTGTAATTAACTTAATGCTGTCTTGTGCAGGAGGTAAACCAGCCAGTCTCCCATGTCTTGACCCTGCTGGGCAAGATCCCATGCTGCAGTAGGACAGTGATGAATTCTATATTGGCAATGCAGGCATTGAGATGATTACATTAGCAATAACAACTTGGCAGGAGGAAATACTGAATCAGTAATGAGATGACTCAGACTCAACATCACTTACAGGAAGACAGACTGAGACTAAATTCCTATAGAGCTCCAGCCTTATTTTAATCAATTCCACCTTACAATACCCTAATTTGACAGTCTACAATTTAGTCTCAATCTCTGGAATATTTCTTATTCCGTTGCATTTGGATTACACTGCTGTCATGAATTGTACCGCAAATATTAACAGCATCATTTCTCAATTAAAAGGATTTTGATGGACTGCTTTTGTTATACAGTTCCCTCATGTAACTTTTAAATTGCTTCTTGTTCTGCTAAATATGAACATTGATGCTGAAGATTCCTTGATGTGTTTTTTTATTCCTCCTCAGATGTGTTGCATTTTTTAATAATTGGTTCCTTTATTTAGATTTACGTGCCCTCGCTCTGCTCTCCACAGCCTGGTTTCGCCTCAGAGATTGTCAAATGGACTGGAAATTGAGGCCAAGACCCTGTGCTTTAAATGAGAAAATTATGTTTCCTAATTACCTTGAAAGAAGGTAACTATACATATGTTTATCTAAAGAGTGAGAAAAAACAAATGATAATATACATAGATACATTTGATAAATATTAAATGTGGCCAGGAGTCTACATCTCTTAATATGAAACTCATAAATGATGTACAAAACACTGTCTTTTTTTTAAATCCAGCACTATCAGTAGATACTAAACAATATCGCTCAGAAAATATCAGCAAACTAAGAGGTAGATGTACTTAGGACAATGGAAATGAAAAGAAATGCAATTACATGCTTTTCCACAATATTTCACAAAGAATGCAACCTTTAAATCAAACAGCATTTCAATAATTCTGAAAATTCTGTTTATGTGATTTAATAACTATGTATATATCTTTTTATTTTTCATTATTTTTGCTACACTGTTGCAAAACATTATTATTAGTATCATTATTGCCCCTACATGTTTTACAAAGGTAGGTTTCAAAAAGTGATTGTTCTTTCTATTTCATGGCACAGAATAAAGGGACCAGCAATAAATACTTGGGACTTTAATTTGAAATTATGGAAACTTTTTAAGGGGTTGTAATGCCAAAAAAGCATTTTCGACAAGAAGAGTAGAAGGAATTCAATCTTCTTAAAAAAGTCTTGCTTTAGAGTGATGTGCTTGTGCCAAATGAATAATTTATAAGCCTTTTCTGGGATCATGTCCAATTTCTAAGTGTATTGCTTCACAATGCATAAATCGTACTTTTTAGTTGAAGAATTGTTTGTCTGTCACTACATACTCATACAATAGGCCGACAAAAATTGTAGGATCTGTTCTACCAATTGGTTAGGTATGTATGTATGTATTGAAGTTTCTTTGTATTTTTGATTTTGATCTGATTTCTCATCCTAGTGGGATTCTTATGTGGCTAAAACAAAATTAAGAAATTAATAGTGACACTACTGTCTAGAGATGGTAAACCAAGCTGAAGTGCTTTTTCTTTCTCTCTTTTTTATGGGACACATACATATGTTGTTTTAACAAGACATATATCACATTTATGTTTTCAAGTAAATTCATGCTATGCTTATTTTCATCTCTGATATGTCTCTCTGTCCTCTCTATAAAACGTGAATGTGTAAAATTAAACAATCTTCACATTGTGCTCATGGAGACCTTTTTTTTTCATTGCTAATAGAAACCGTCTCTAAGATTCTCAATTGAATCTATGATTGCCTTTAAATGTTATGAATCTTTATCAGAGCCCAGTGAAGTATTGTTTCCGCTTTCTTTACTAGAAGATATTGTTATCTAATTAATGGAATCCTTCCGTTATACTAGAAACATCCACTACCCACTATTCATGAACTAGCAGTTTTCACTAATGAAGCTGTCACTTCTGTTCTGGCAGCCACAGTTGCCAACAGGAAAAGTAGTCCAGGTGGTTGATTCTTAATCACAGTAAGTCCATACAATTTCATATCTGCAGTATCAGTAGCAGATATACCCTTATGAAAGCAATTATTTCAGTGGATGAAGGACAGACCACCAACATTGCAAAACATTTCCACTTCTCAAATTAAGCCTGATTTCATAGCTCGTATGACAAGAAAATTCATTTTTGAAATGGAAGATCTCTGTGTGCATATAGAACACAATTTAGAATTATACAATCATTTCACAGTGTGGCAACAGAGATGTACAGACATATTTGTTAATGTATTAGATGATACATTACTGCACATTATGCAATAAAGGCTCAATTATGGTAAAATAAATGCCAGATTCAAACCACCAATGTCTTGGCAATAGGGCTCAATGTGTGCTCTAGTGTAAGCTTTACCTAGTTAAACTACAGAGAACCTGAAATAAGAGAACAATCAAAGCCATTGTAACACATCAATTACTACATTTTAAATTATACTTGTGTATTAAACTACATGTTTTGTCAAACTCTTCAAGAATAAAATCTGCTCTAATGCTGAAAAGGCTATATCCAAATAAAATTGGTCAATCGGCTTAAATCAGAGATCGCCACGCACCTGAACACCAGGGAGATGATTTTACAGATTTTTAAAAGACACTTTGAAACCCCCTACCAACCTCATTCATGTCAGAACTGTGATACAAGCAAGATAATGCAATATGTAACTTGCATTATATGTGCTATATTGTATTAGGACTTAGAGGAATTATGCACAAGCAGAAGATAACTTTTTCCCAGACATAGTTGATCATTCTATGTGTTCCCATATGAGTTTAAAAAAAACGTAATGAGTTTGCCATGTTTAGTATTATACACTGTATGTAGAAGTTCCTTGATGGAGAGAACCCGCAGATTAAAAGTCATTTATTTGAAGAGGCAGGTAATAAATTACAAGAGAGTCAAATTTTGATTTACTGCTTTAATTATGTTGTATGTTTGTTTCCTTTTTTCGGCCTTCATCCACATATTTGTCATGTATTTTAACTGGATAATTGATTGTAGTCTATCTTAAATTGCCCCTGGTTTGAAAAAGCAGGATAGCCAAAGTATTGTCTGTCGAGTCCATCTGTGAAAGTGAGTCAAATCAACAGTAATATATATATATATATATATATATATATATATATATATATATATATATATATATATATATATATACACTCACCTAAAGGATTATTAGGAACACCATTCTAAAACTGTGTTTGACCCCCTTTCGCCTTCAGAACTGCCTTAATTCTACGTGGCATTGATTCAACAAGGTGCTGAAAGCATTGTTTAGAAATGTTGGCCCATATTGATAGGATAGCATCTTGCAGTTGATGGAGATTTGTGGGATGCACATCCAGGGCACGAAGCTCCCGTTCCACCACATCCCAAAGATGCTCTATTGGGTTGAGATCTGGTGACTGTGGGGGCCAGTTTAGTACAGTGAACTCATTGTCATGTTCAAGAAACCAATTTGAAATGATTCGACCTTTGTGACATGGTGCATTATCCTGCTGGAAGTAGCCATCAGAGGATGGGTACATGGTGGTGATAAAGGGATGGACATGGTCAGAAACAATGCTCAGGTAGGCCGTGGCATTTAAGCGATGCCCAATTGGCACTAAGGGGCCTAAAGTGTGCCAAGAAAACATCCCCCACACCATTACACCACCACCACCAGCCTGCACAGTGGTAACAAGGCATGATGTTCTCATTCTGTTTACGCCAAATTCTGACTCTACCATCTGAATGTCTCAACAGAAATCGAGACTCATCAGACCAGGCAACATTTTTCCAGTCTTCAACTGTCCAATTTTGGTGAGCTTGTGCAAATTGTAGCCTCTTTTTCCTATTTGTAGTGGAGATGAGTGGTACCCGGTGGGGTCTTCTGCTGTTGTAGCCCATCCGCCTCAAGGTTGTACGTGTTGTGGCTTCACAAATGCTTTGCTGCATACCTCGGTTGTAACGAGTGGTTATTTCAGTCAAAGTTGCTCTTCTATCAGCTTGAATCAGTCGGCCCATTCTCCTCTGACCTCTAGCATCAACAAGGCATTTTCGCCCACAGGACTGCCGCATACTGGATGTTTTTCCCTTTTCACACCATTCTTTGTAAACCCTAGAAATGGTTGTGCGTGAAAATCCAAGTAACTGAGCAGATTGTGAAATACTCAGACCGGCCTGTCTGGCACCAACAACCATGCCACGCTCAAAATTGCTTAAATCACCTTTCTTTCCCATTCAGACATTCAGTTTGGAGTTCAGGAGATTGTCTTGACCAGGACCACACCCCTAAATGCATTGAAGCAACTGCCATGTGATTGGTTGATTAGATAATTGCATTAATGAGAAATTGAACAGGTGTTCCTAATAATCCTTTAGGTGAGTGTATGTATATATATATATATATATATATATATATATATATATATATATATATATATATATATATATATAATCTTTTTATCGATTCAGTACTGAAAGAGTTCAAAGTTTTGAGTTAAAAAAAATTGTAGAATTGACACAGTATTGGTCTTTTTGTGACTTCAGCACCTAGTGTTATGAATGTGTTTTTGATCAGTGTTAGGTGGTGTGAATTATTAATGACTTATGTTCTCCTTAACAAAGATAATGTACAAATTATCTGAACTTTACAAGATACAGGGCAAGGAACTTTTGAATTAACAAGCCAATCCCCCTTCATAATTGAGTTACAGTACAGTGAAGTATATAAAAAAATGCTATTAATGGTACCTGCATCCTTTATGCTGTATTTATCAAACACAGTATTTGCATGGATGTTCTTTGTAACAGTACAATGCTTAATTGTAAATTCTCTAAATATATTATAAAAACTAATCACAAATTTGCAAGACCAAGAAACCAATTAATCCAAACTCAGCATAGAAAAATACTCAAATTTTATTGTTAATTTTTTTTCAATTTTAACAATTCTGTAATTAATTATTACATATTTATTTGTAATCTTTCATTTGTTCTTATGTAATTGTATCTATTCTACAGAAAATAATTACATTATAGACATTTAAATAGACTGGTCAGCTCAAGCTCACTCACTGATTTAACCAATGTCCATTTTCTGTAAAATAAATAATAAACAGTGGTATAAAAAATCTGAGCTTAGTTGATGATAAAAACCCAATACCTAGCAAATTTTCTTAAAGCTGATTACCTTCTCAGCATGGACAGCACTTTGCTGGCATTTTGAATGGGAATAATGCAACCTTCCAATACTATGAATAAACTCCAAACACAATCCTTTAGCTTAGTAAACTGAGTTTGCTGGCTTTCTTCCTTTGTTAAATTATAGATAGTTCTTCCAACTTGCACTCTACATTACAGAGATGGGAATGGATGTCAATGTCAGGGGAATATTAGCTAAGCAGTGTTGTTCTGCTTGTGTGAGCCAATTTATCTCCTGAACACCAGCACATTAGTGGCACTTCACAATCTAGGTCCCTAGGGCCTCTGGATGGGATAACTATTTTCATTCTCATTCTAATAATACACAGAAGAAAATTAAACATAAACAAACAAAACATATTTTACTCCAGGGCTGCTGGAAAGTGCCAACCTAATTTAGTTTTCATCAAGATAAAAGGAAAGGATACAACTGTGGTGTCACAAGAAATACATGAAAAGTGCAACAACTAATCACTTGCACTTTTTTGGTCATGACAGTTCAGCATCTCAATTTACATGTGAGTTAATTTAATGGAGCCCCTACTTGAAATCTAACCGTAGCCATTACAGGCCATCATGGCATCTAATTAATTTGTGACCAGTTTTTTTTCACTTGGTTATCAAGTGTGATCCCCATACATTGTTAGCCTTCTAATGATTCAAGGGATTTCTGGGAAAAAACATAAAAAATCTCTTTCAGATAACCAGGGTGGCATCTTTTATGTTGAAAATAGTTCCCAATAAGGGAGTATGGGACTGTGTGTACACAAGCTGTCAAGAGGGAGGACTAATATCAAACAAACTCACAGACACACAATGGAGCAGTGGGAGCAGCACGTTCGATCGACAAGGAGCAAGCAGAGGTACAACACCTGAGAAAGACCTCATGGGGCTTAAAACAACATGTTAGATGAACAAGAAGGCAGACTTCTGAACTGCTGAGTAGTTTAGCCAAACTTAAAACAGGCACAGCAAGAGATGAAATGGAGCTCAGAACATCCAGCCTTCTTCTTGTATGCATCAGAGGCCTCCAACAAAATGGCATCAGGATCCCATTGTGGACCACTATGCTGTGACCACATAAACTCTGTGAACTCCAACATCTGGTTTGCAAGAACTGTGAGGTCAGAGTCCTTATTGCCCCCATAGCAATGAGCCCACAGATGGGAGGAAGGAACACAAACACAAAGCTCCAGCTCCACCTTACAACCATGGGTTTGAGTTAGAGTGTCGTTCAGTGGAAAGGGAGAGGGCCGTGGCTAAAGGAGAAATCTAGCATGACACTTGCAAAGGCCAGCTGAAGTCCCAGCGGCTGTGTCTTGTTTTCCCAGCAAAGCAAAATCCCTGTGGAGACAATACTTGGAGTTTCTACTCCCATGCTAATCTACTCTCCAGTGTTTTGCAAGGAAGGGGAGGAAAGTGGAGAGTCCAGAGCCCTGGAGAAATACTCACTGCTGCCCAGATGTGTCTCTACAGATCTCCAGAAACTGGAGCCCCAGGATCTGCAACGAAGAGAAAGGCGGCAGAAAAAATCCCAAACAAAATAAACACAAAGAGGGAATGCAAGGATGATAAATTCTTTAAGTTCAGAGGATCACAAAAGGCAAAGCAGAAGAAGTGCACCTATCAGCAGCTTTGCTATACGGCTACATGTGTTTCCTGGTTGTGAGGTAATATCCCATACTTACTTATTGGGAACTATTTTCGAGCTGAAAAATAACAGTATTTTGATAAATGATGCTTCCCACTGGGTCGTAAATTGATATACTTGAATTTGGTATGAAGTATACTGCTCTGCCAGTATGAACATTCCTTGTTCAGACAAATATATAGTCATTATTATCCCAAGACATCAGTGTTTATGAATGTGTCAAAACCCAATAGACCAATGGAATAATTGAAGTACTACAGCATGATTCGGGTTTCAAATGTGCTGAATTTAGACATGCTAATCCCAGTTGCCAGTCAGGGTCTTACCACTTTGTTTAATACATTTTTTTATGTCATGACTCTATGGCACCAAGGGAAGAAGATTAATTACATTTTACAGCTTCCAGAATGGACCTTGCAACCTTGAGATTACAAGCTGGAAACTAGGCTGACTCTGAGAGGAGTGTGTAATGGTACCAAAAAAATACATACAGAACTGGTACCTTCTTGCTGAAATGTATAACTTTCTTAATTCACTAAGTCCTGGAAGGTTTTGGGGCGGGATGTACTAAGAACTGCCAGTCACAGTGCAAAAAGGACTCTAATGTTAAATGTCCTTTTGCAGGTGTGCTAGGAGTATTTAGTATTTTATTTTATAGCGTGACAATGTTTTGTCACAATATCTAATGACATCTTTGCAAGCAGCATTGTATACGATTTGCAATATTTTAAGAAACTAATTGCAGCAGCTGAAATGTGCACAGCTGACTACACTACTGCAGCCTGGTCTTGAGTAAGAAGAAGGTTCATTCAATCATCTTGGTCCTTGTGTGTAGCTGGTTACATATACATATACAAAATGTATATATAGTTACATATACAAAACTTCAAGGTAGTGAACAATTTTAAACACAGTTAGCACAAAGGCTGAAATGTCAGTGTGAAAGTGTTTTGAGTTGTTCTGAATTTCAGAGTCTGAGTGTCCCATCATTTACACAGTTGTTAACTATTTAAACCCAGTATATATTCCAAATAGCCAGCCATTCCCATACTTCTTTCAGATGGTTTCATATTTGACTGTTCATAATAAATAAAATAGTCATGGACTGTACCCGGATACTTTTACATTTGTGATTATTAAGTTTGAATCACAAAACACCTGGACATTGTTATAATGGGTGTTTTATTGATCTATAAATATGCTCAGAAGAAATGGGAGGTTTTAAAGGCACTTATGTACAGTCTATTGGTCCCACGTGGTGGAACCTGAAATTCAAAATAGTTTTTAAGGCTTGTAAAAGCACGCTTTTAGGTAAAAATATTAATCTATGCATTAATAAGCATGAGGCACAGCTGCACAGGAGAATGTGGACTGGGAGATGCCAGCAACTGCTGCCAGAGTCCCCTGAAAAGACCAGAGGCAAGAAAATGGAGGGTGGATAATAGTTTCACCACCGCAGGGAAAGCATTGCTGCAGGCTGCAGGTCATCTTATAGACCATCCAGTACCTCAATAATGGTGTGGCTGATGAGACTGTACCTGTTCTTGATTTGTTTCTTTGATTTTGGTAAGCTTATGGTGTTTTTCCCCCATTGCCTTTGAAAGGATTGCTGATTATGACAGTTTAAAACATGCTTTCTAAAGTTCTTAAATAAATGACACAATTGTAAGTGTTGCTAAGTCTCGTAGCTTTAGTACATTTTTATTTTAATAAATGACACGCCTCATTTGCACAGTCTCCACCCCATATTTGTGCCAGAGACACTGAGAATTTAATATTCATCAATGTCTTAATTGCAATGCTCTTTTGAAGGCAAAGTGTGGTCACACCCAATATTGATTTGATGTAGATTTTTCTTCTGTTCATTCACTTTGCATTTAGTTAATTGATAAATATAATCTATTAACATGTCTATTTTTGATCGCATTCTTACTTTACAGCATTTTTTCACACCTGCCTAAAACTTTTGCACAGTACTGTATATATATATAGTGTATAGCAATATATATATATATATATATATATATATATAGTTCTTTGAATATCCTCTGCTGAATTGTGAAGGAAGGCGTCTCATGTTATATTTTGCACTATTTTGGGGAAACTTTATTTTAAACTATTATTGTTATATCGTTATCGGTATATCCTTTATCTAATTGAGATATGTGTCGTCTGCAGGCCCCCCATTTATTGTATCTTCTCATTTTACTTTCTTCTAAGCTCAGTCAGTCAGTCGGTAGTAAAGCTCTGTATATATGAATTTAATGTTGTATTATTATTAGTAGTAACCTAAGTGGAATATTAGTATGTAAAGCAGTATTAAACAAATGTTATTTACTATATATATATTATTAGTAGCAGTGGAATAAGTATTAGTATATAATACAGTATTAAACACATTTAATTTAGTATAAGTATTATTATTAGTACAAGCGGTATGCATTTTAGTATACATACAGTATACAATATAGTATCTGGTAAAAACTTCTTAAAAGCAAGGTAAAATCATAGAAAACATGCTATATTATAGAGAATAAACCGAGATGTAGGCTTTTTTCTAACCAAGTCTTGTAGTGCAATTTAATGTAGTATAATTATTATTAGTAGTAGTAGCAGTGGTATAAGTATTATAATAATACAGTATTTAATAAAGAAATTAAATAATATACACTATGAGGACCGCAGTGGGAAATCCCAGTGCAACGCACAAGGCGCAGAGTATACCAGAGACAGGGAGGAGGAATCGAAGTCTGGGAACCGTGACCTCTGATTGGCTACTGCCTGGGCCATAATTACCACAGATAATGCTGATTGGCTGCCAGCTGTTCAGTTGGTCTGTCTGTGTGCTAGAATCCATTCCACCATTCAAGTCGATGGGAAATCTTGGGTTTTCAATAACTTAGTAAATATCAATCCTATCTGTACGAAAAGCAAAAGCATCCTGAACGGTATCAGGATGAATAAGTGTGTGAAGTTTGGTATGTTTACCTTAAGAACTGTAAGAGTAGCAGTCCGGATGAAAGGAAGAATAATAGTAATAAACAGAATAAAGATTTTGTAAGAGAACAATACTCTGCATATTTTCACATGCAGACCTATAACAAGACCCCAAGGTGGAAGCTCTCTGAGTCCTGTCATCCCAGACACTTTTTCCTATCTTCATTTAGTATCAAATCCTCAGAGAAAGGATCATGATGTTGATAAACATATTTAAAATTATGTTCCTGGAGCTTAGTGTATTTCCATTTCAGCTTTCCTGAAAGGTTATATATTATCTTTAAAAAATCATAAGTTTTACTGAATTAATATATAAAACAAAAAATGCAAGATTTGTGACAGTCATCCTATTCATGCACCATGAAATGAGGTAAGTCAACAAACATATTTTCTAGAAACTAATTTATACAGCTGGGTTTTAACTGGAGCAATCTAGGTACAGTACAAGGGTACAACAGGAGTGCCCCCACCTGGGATTAAACCCACGCCCCTCCACACAGGAACCCTTACCACAACTCCACACTGCTGCTCAATAAGACTGTGTAGATGCTTAAATAGTTAAATGATCCACCCCTGTCTGCTCCACTAGCACTTCAATCATGTTTCACAGAGGTGCCCGGAAGGAACTGCTGACTCTTCTTATTGTAATAAAATACTGCACTTGAAATACCGACAAGATAAATCAAACATTGAATTACAATAGTCTGTACTTCAGAGGGGAATATATTTATATTAATGACATAATGTTATATATATATAGAATGGCCTGTAAATGTATTCTGCTCATAAATAGTCTTTCCTTTTCTAATAAATGTATAAGGAATCATTGATAGTTACCATTAATAGAATTAGACTTGCGATGATAGTAAGTAATTGGATGCCACTTTGCTCTTTTACTTTAAAAGCACATAAATATTTTTTTCTCTGTGTGTCAGCTGTTTTTTCAGCCACTTACAGAGATTGTGTTGCCTTTAGCTTATCTTCCATTCAGTGATCAGTGAATATTTGGGTTAATTGAAGTCAAAATCCTCATAAATAAATGAAATTAATTAATTCCAAAAACACATGCAGAAACAGGTTCATAAGAAATATTTCAGATTAGCATACAAAGTTTTTATGGATGTACCAGTGAGTTGTTTATGTATGTGTACGTATGGTTGTGTGTGTCGACTCAGCATACACTGGCTAACAGGACATACATTTGTGAAATCTTAATCCTAAAAATGTCGTTTTCTTAGGCTTAGATTTGCTAGCACTGTAGCAACTGAGCCTAACCACAATGAGGGGCTTAGCTTGGACATTGACAGTCATTTACGGAAGCAGATTCAATAAAGTGCACTGTCAACTTCCATCTGATCAATACCCTATTTCTAAAAGACCCTACCAAGAAACGAATATTGGATGATTCACATAACAAATTCCCTTTCCCCCCCCAAATAACTAAAATTCAATTCTATTTATTTGTTAATCACATTAGCCGAGTACTTTTATCCCTGTTGTATAATGCAAACTCACTTATTTGACCAAATTAATTAATTCTACAATTGTAATGCACATTTCCAAAACCCTTTTAAATCTTACTTTTAAGGGACATGTTGCTATACATTACAGCCTCTCAGTTTTTATTTCTCCCATTGTAGAATTCCTAAGTTTGTAAGTATTTCCCAGGTTTATTATAGCATTATACGTTTACGTTGGGGATGCTGCTGAAGATTCTCCATGAGATTCACAGCAGCTAGTGGATTAGGGATTTCAGATTAAGGATCTGAATTTTAAAAAGCACAATGTTATATTGTTAATGACGTCAGGGAGGAAATGTGAGTTGGCAGCATTTCAGCATTTGCAGTTCATAAAGGATATAAAACCTACTTCAACACTGTAAAATAGTCAGATTAGCACCGCGAGAAGAGGCATTGTTTAATTAAATACTGAATATACTGGCATAGCAGCGCTCAGTCAACTGAACAAATCCTCTTCACCACATACTGTGTAAAAAAGCAAGCACTGTCTTGCTAGGATTTGTTTAAAAAAGTAATTTTATTGTTCTAAATACAAAGAACATTTACAGTTAATAATAATTTGTACTGTTTGTGTTTCAACATAGATAAGTGCATTTTTTGTTTTTGTGTGCATGCTTGTGTATTTTTTGTTATGCATGTGCTTTACATCCTGTTTTGAACAGCACCCATCTCCCGGTTGCCAATCTCATGGGATTATATAGTTTATAAACTATATAATGTATAAACTCTGACAGGTGGGGAGATTGATTTTGGATGGTAGATAGGACCTGGAAAAGGGAAATAAAGTAAATAATGTATAACGTAATGTAAAACATGATAGTGGTGACGTCACTCAGGACTGGACTGAGATTGGTCGAGAGCCACGCGTCTCTTTAAAAATTGCTCTGGGAGAAATCTTGACACAACACCCCATGAATTGAAGCAACACAACACACTGTTGTATCTGAGTCCATATACATCTGTTACATTCAAAATTGATGCTATAAGCGCCATGACGTCACACAATGCAATGGTGTGTCCCGGGTTTAAAGCTTTCATCCTTAATGCATTCTCCAAATCAACTGAAATTGAAGCAAAAACAGTAAAGCTATAACACCCTAATACAAAAATATAATTAAAATAACATTTGTAATTAGTATTAACATTTTTCAATTTACCATGAACACTGCCATAGCAGACAGCTGCGCATGTTTTCCACTGATTTTGGGAGATTCTGTGTTTAATAACCCGAATGCCAAAATAACTAGTTGGGGGGTAAAAATCTGGTTAAATTGTCTACAAGAAAATCTAATGCCCTAGTAATATTAGTATAACATATAGCATAACTATAACTACAAGACACCTTTTTAACAGTGAGCCTAAATCGGTTTACAGTTCCCAGTGTCAAATCACCATTTGAATCACCATGTGAAATCAGAACACTTAGGTAAAACATAATGATAAAGGTTTTTACTTGATTGCACTTATTGGCAATTTAATTCTTTATAAATATGACCTCTGGTACCAGGCACAAGGTTCATGTATTTTTTTTAAATGTTGTTCTGCTTTTCTACATTTAACATACCATTCCAATGTCATTCACTAAAGATTGACAATAAAACGGTTTAAGATAATAACTGAAAACAGCAAATGTTAAAGCACATCTTTATAAATTACTCCCAGAAGGCTTTACATTTAATTTAGATGAAAACCTAACCAAAGTATACACTTTAACTAGTGCCCTGACTCCTGACGAGTTAGCAATGTTACCAAAAAAAACTGGGTGAGTCAGAGGCTTTAAGTCACTATATGTTTTACTTATATCTTTGATGCCAATGACTAAGCAAATTCTGCTCACAGTAATGCCAGGAAGCTTGATATCAGGCTACAGAAACCCTTTCTATGTATAGCACAACAATATTGAGAAATAAAAACTGAAGTTTTGCTGCCTAGGGGAAAATGTTTCCTAAATTAAGACAAAGAATACACTCCACAGTCTTCTATAACAGATTTATAGTACTGACATTTTCCTGAATATAAATATGGACACAAATATGGACTAAATATATAGATACATATTTGCATACAGCATTATTTTTGCAGACTAATTACATGGGCAAAATATCAGTTGCATTTTAATAATTAAATATGATGCTTTAATAATTATTTGTCCTAAGGAGTCACAAACAAGGATCTTCTTTGTGTTTATTAGTGAGTCTCTACATGTCAAGCGGGATTTGCTATTTGATGGAATTCCAGATTTAACTAGTGGAGAGCTATAATTTTGCATTTAATACTGAAAGTATTATAAAATATTATTATTATATATTATAAAGAATCATGCTTCCAGATATTATTGATCTGTTTCATAATGTATATGAATGATGATTTAATGATGAAGTAGTATAAAGGACATTTCATATGTATTATGTAATTTATGTAGGTAATTTTTCATAATCTTTTAATTTCATAAATTTTTCATAGTGTATTTATTACTATTTAGAATATCAACTTCATCATGTTGCAATTGCTTCCTATTTATTTTTGCCCATAGAATTAATTTTGTGCACGTAGATTTTTTTTGCACTTAGATTTTTTTTCCCATACATTTCCCCCCCATAGATTTTTTTTCTCGCATACATTTTGTTATTGATATATAAATAATATATATATTTTTATACATATATTTGCATATCGCTGCCACAAAAGAAAAAAGTTTGTACTCGGAGACCATCTCATGATACAATCTAGTTGCAGAGTAAAAAAATAAACCTACAAGCAGTTCTAAAACAAACACTGGTGACTCTTATGGTAAAATTATACTTCTAAGATATACGTTTTAAGATTTGTCTGCCTACTTCTTCACCTCTTTGCACAAGTTCTAAATATGCCCCCCTCCTGCGTGTTATCAAGGTTTTTTTTCCAGACGCTTAAACATTTCTCAGTGTATTATAATGCCTACAAACATGTTGTGTATAGTGTTTCTACAAGCATATAAGTGCATAATATAATAATTGTACCTATGTGTATTCAAGTGATCACTGGAAACGATATACAGGCAATAATCATGTATTTATTTCTAAGTAAATTACTAGAAACATAGACTGATAGAAAAAGTTAGTTGTCTACTCCCAAAATTGTATTTATGAATTTCAGTTGTAAAATCTATTAAAATGGAATATCATATTATCATGCACTAAAACATTCCTCACAGACACAATATATACACAGTATATTTACTAATATTAAAAATGTGTTGTTATCTTTGGGATGTATATACAGTAGGATATTATATTGCAACTCATTTCTTGTCCATATCAACTCACATTTAATTTGTCTAGACCATATATTTTCCTTTGAAATGTATTTTACTTTACTTCAATTTCAATTTCTCTAAGAGACTTCTGTGACATTTCTTTAATTCTGAGCAGATGGTATTACATATGTAATGTTGATTAGCTTATTTTTTATTCCTTTTTTTAAGAAACAGTTTACTCATTTTAAGCTATGACTATAAACTACAGGCCCAAGAGCCATTCAACACAAGCTCAGAAGATTTCATCCTCAAGGGCTAATGCTCATCCAAGTAATTACAAATTGTCCAGCTTTATCGTAGAAGGAATTATTCCACACAGAGTCAACATCAACCATGGAAAATGACAATAAGGTCAGAAATCAAGGACATTGAAAATGATTTTCTGGATGCAGATCTTATAAGACGCTACTTTTAAATAATTGAATGATACACAAACATTTTAAATGCTAAATACACATACAGGTTTGTATTAAAATAACTGAATTATTCATAGTCTCTGGTTTCTTCACTCGCTCAGTCAGCCAGCATTGATATATCACTGCCAGATTGAGAAGATGAAAACACTTTACCACAAAAACAACTAGACTCTGATATCCATATTAAGTCTCTCTTCCCACAGCTTTTGCTGTCAGTTAATTGACATCACAGTCTTTCTTTGACTTCTTAATTTTGAGGTTAGCCAATGAAATCCTAGAAATGAGTATATTATTACGTAAAGTAAATTCAGTAAGCAATAGAAAAACTATCTGAGGAAACTAGAGTGATGTTTTATTCAATAACACAAGACACCTAATAATTGACAACACATTTGAATGATTTACAATAAAGGATATTGTGTCACTCAGTATAGCCTTACAATGAATTTAAACATCCTATGGACCCTTTTCCATGAACCAATACAGCAGGATTTCCTTACACTGTGCTGTTAATAAGAATGATAGACATTGGTACAAGTTAATTGCAAATCATGGTATTGCTTTTCTGCTGATTGTGTACTACTCCTACAGTCCAGTATGCTGAAGGACACACAGGAAACAATTCATTTATACAAAAGCTTAAATTGAAATAGACTCCCATATTTTATTCAAAATGATGAGGTAAAGGCAGCCCTTTTGAGACAATCTATAATCAGGAAGCACTTTTCACGGACTAGGATTGTTCTGCGTGTGAGGCTTTCAGTAACCACAGTGCTGTAAGCCACCTCACAGTGTAAGTGCTCTCTAGCATAAATGCCTAATTTTCTTCCACCTGATCAGAAAGAGACATCAAGCTTAAATTGAGGATGTGTACAAAGCATTGCACTGTGCTTAACATGCCCATCTCTAATCACTTCAGAGAGACAGCAGCTCACTGCTTGCAGTCATTACTATTCTAAAACTTGATTGTAATTAGAGTTCTTTTTTAGGCAGGGGTGTTTTTGCTCAAAGTCTCCTATATTTATATTTTAAAGGAATCTATTGCATTATACACTCCTCCATACAAAGACAACACACAGAAAAACTCTTTTGTTTCTCAATAACATTCTGTTAATAAATAATTCATGTGAGTATTTTAGAGAATGAGAAGTATTAGATGACATTTCATTGAAAAACTTCATTTTTAGTAAGATGACACTTTCTTCTAATCATAAATGTAACCGCTATGATGTACAGCTTTGTAGTTTGTGGGTCGAAATTTTGATTTAATCCAGCCCGTGATTTTTGGGGAAGAAATTCATTCTGTCCTGAATGTAATAGTTAACTTTCTGTTTCTTGTTTGTTTCTGTTTACATTTCCACAAGATTGTCTGTTCACATTACTGTAAATAAGGCTAGTTAATGGAATTGGATTTTTTGAACAATAAATCACTGTTATGTTGCTCATGAAAACACCTTTTGTGAAATACTTTTTCTCTGAAGATCTTGAAAGATGGAGCTAAACTAATTTTCATAATAGATTCAGTTGGGGAAAAAAAGCTTTATGTCAGAGTATGGTACAGTAGAAAGCACTTAGCCTTTCAAAGAAAATGCACAGCTCATTTATTTCTGTAAAGTGCTCTTTTGATGTCATAAATCTAACCTTAAATTAAAGTACTTACTTCATGTCCTAAGAAAAGACTGTGTTCAAAAACCAGTGCCAAGGCTGAGAAAAATAACTGGGATGTTCATACGAATTAATATTTTGAAAATGTCAAATATTATGTTTATATTTTGGGATAAGACATTAATTGCATTAGTTCAGTATATTTAAGAATTTAGTAAAAATCCGCTGACACCAGATGCATGCTCTAGGTTCTGTGAACAAAAAACAAAAAAATCATTACTAACTCAGTTAGGTTATATGACTGAGATTCCCTTGCCTTGAATAAACATTGTGTGTGTTTTTTTCAATGTAATTATTGTAAAACAAAAGTAGCTGCTTTTTGCACTTTTGTTAGTATAACTTTTTCACTTATTTTAAATTTATTTTAGCAAAAACAATTATTGCACACATGCATTTCTTCTGTTAAATAATAATTTTGTTACATTTTATAATAATTTTGGAGGCCACTGTATATTCATTTAAGTAGTCGATGTTGTGAGTAATGTTTTTCCTTATGTTGTATTTTGCACATGATGTGTGAATGACTTTCTTTGTTAATATACTTTATAATTATGAAATGAGATTTTTTTATATAGTTTTCAGTCTGTTTTCTGCAGTAAACCACAATATTGAATTATTTTAGTACAAAAAACTGGACGATAACTGTATTAGGGTATTTACTGCATATAAGCAATGAAACCTTTACTTTTGTGCCAACTTTTTTCAATTTTGTTATATAATTATTGTTTCCATTATGTCAAAATAACTGTTAAATTATCCTGTGTGATATTCTTCAACTCTGTTATTTGTCAGCCTATGATGTCATGTTCCAAACATGACTATCTGTTGATTTCTGATGTTATCCAGAGTTATCCAACAAAATGCATATGGAAAAAAGTGTTCTCAAATTAATAATTGATACCCAGTTAAAAACTATGATAATTGAACAATCTGACAGGTACTTGGGTTTCAGGGTACACATGCCACCCTAACATTTCTTGCATTGCCTCTGAAAACAGTACCTAGATTTTATGTTTTGCAATTTCTGTCTGTGTAGAAATTCCCAGGGGTGTTTAACCATCTTATGAATTATTTGAAGGGTGTTTTTTTTTTTTTTTTTACTTCATCAATATTCATAATAGTGGTCAATAAATAGTTAACATTTCCCTGTGATTCTCTGGAGATGCCAGTTATACAGACAGTTTAGGTTTGAAAAATTTAACGGCTGACTCTGTGAGTGTTCTGTTAAATGAAGCTCAAAAATCACATCCAAAAGAGGAGGTACTTAATTATTATTAAAAAAAAATCACAATCTTCATAATTTCAGCCCAGAAAAAGTGGCCAGTTTCTCATCTGCGTATATACAATTCCAAATCAGCTTTGTAAATATCTGTGACCTGAAAACTAGCAATCATGGAAAATGTGGTTCTTTGAATCAATACAATTTTAGACATCAGTTCCTGTCCCTGGACAACCAACACCTAAGGGTATGAATCAGCATTCTTATGAATTAGTTCTTAACCCAATACTCGAGGGACCATAACACTCTAGGATTATCACATCCCGGTTCAGAAAGGATGAACTCCTGTTGTGCATGGATGGAAGCATTCATCTTTATAGACATAATTATGTTTAGAGTAAAGCTTTATGGGGTGGTTTAATACCACTGTATTCACAATAGTGCAATTGGTACAATCCAATATTGCACTGGGAATTTCCCTGTAAATGTAATTATGATAATTGCTCATGATTGCTGTACACACAGTATAGAGTGTATACAGAGTTGTTCTCTTCTGTGGAATAGAGTGAGTGTTAGAATAGAATAGAGTGTTTTGGGGACCATATCTTATCAGAGAGGCTACTGTCAACAGAAGAACATAAACACATATGTGTAGTTATGAGTCACAAACAATGCCCACTGCATGACATAAAATAAGGTTTATTCAGGGAAGGCTGCAGGCTTTTGTTTTCTTGGCATTTTAATTAACTATTAACATATGTAGATGCTTGATTGGACCGAAATTAGGACTCTTGGCTGATGCTGCAAATTTCCAACATCATAATGTGAGTCATAGATACAGCAGTTTGATGAGGCTTGTGTATTGTGTTTGGTTTAACTGTAGAATTTATTCTAAGAATACATTGGGGTGTTTTCCATAATGTCTGAAGGCAAGAAGGTAGGAAACTTTAATGTTGCACATTGATGACCCATAATGTGGCGCCCAACAGCTTTTGAAGCATTGGGACATTAGGTTCCACAAATGGAAGAAGCCATGAAATACACCATTCTCCCCCAATTTTTGTAAAGAAAGGCCATTGTTTAGAGAGGGTTCATTCTCTGTAGTACCCTCCATTTAGCTAACAAATAGCCTGCTTTCTTTCCTGTACCTAAGATCACTATGAAATTGCTAAAATACCCTCTGTCATTATGGTACAAATGAAGAATTTCAGGGATGCTTAATGGATATGTTAGTTATTTGGTTCCCAAGGTTTCTGGCTCACTGAAGCAGGAAGTGGTTTGAAAATAAAAAGGATATGTTATAATTCCAATAATTCATGTTCATATTAACATTATTATTAACTTGTATACATTTCCTCCAATTTACCTAATTCAATATTTTCATTGATGGAGGCGGGGGGTTGGGGGGTTGCGGTAGCGCTTGTGTTTTTATATATATATATATTTTTTTGTACTTTTCCCTCAAAATTCACACATTTGTTTGGCCAGACAGCAAATATACCATCGGAGATCAAGAAATAATATATATGAATCACTGAAAAAAGCACCATTTAGTCAACAAATGTTGACCTTTTATTTAGCCATGTTCCATTAACACGCTTCCATCTAGTATAGGTAGGCTAGGCTTTTCTGTACGAAAACTTTTTAACTGGCTTGCTTAGCCTAGCTGGCTACTTCATGAACAGTTCCGACTACACAACAATGAAGAACACAGCTCAGAAGAAGCGCGATTTCAAAAGGGCGAAATCATTGCATTGGGCAGTTAAACATGATCTGTATTAAACATTTGAATATAATCAATTTAATTAAATCTTTAATGGCAAAAAATGACATGCCAAACAGGCTCAAAGTCGAATGACGGCAACAGTTTACTCGGCTAATCTATACCCAGTAAAAAAAGAAACGGCTGTAAACCACAACAATTTATATGACAGTGAATGAGGATATGATGCAATTGAGTGACAGAGGCGGGTCACAGCACAACGCTACAGAAAAAAATGCCAATCAGTGACAAGGACAGAAAAAAATAATTAAAGGTAAGGTCACACTATGTGATTTTTAGCACGATTTGGCCCTCCTGACAAATCTGCACTGATCGTGATGACAAGCTGCTTGATTCATGTAGGTTAACGTAATTAGAGTGTGCAGGTCCATGTTTGTTTACATTTTCTCTGGATGGATCACGCGTGATTCCACAAGATTTGGGGAGTTTCGAGGCTGTGTGGGAGATCCCCACGGCTAAGGATTTCAGATAATGCATTGGCATGGAGCATTTGCATGGAGCAAAAATGTTAGTTAAGTGTGAGCTGCCCACTGTTCTGAAAATCAGGTCTGATTGTCTGCAATTATTAGCTCACAAATCTAGGATGTAAAACTTGGATTAACTGTATATTTCTCTTATGCACTTAAGTAATTTTTAACTTGTAATGTGTACTATGCTTTAATCTGTAATTTGAGACTGTATTGCACTTTCATAATGCTCTTTTGTTTTGTAAGTTGACCTAGATAAGGGCGTCTGCTAATAAATAAATAAATAATAAATGATAATTGTAGAAATCGTGTAGTGTGACCCTAATATTAGGATTATTTATATTTTACTGTACTAGTCTTATGTAAGATTTGGGAAATGACTTATTACTGAATGTACAAAAGCAAATCAGGTTGTAGGAGCTGATTCACTATGTTATCAGTGAGAGAATTTGGTTTTCGTGCACCATGATGAGGGCTAGCTTAGATAAAGTGGGGAAATGGTGTAGCACTGAGAACAGCATGAGAAAAATGTTCTATATGCTTTGCTGCATCTTCTTACTGAATAGTAATTCGCCTGTAGGCAAAGTTTCAATATGTTTAGATAATAAAACACTGTTAGAGAAAATTATTAGTAAAACAATTCAACTATTTAAAGCAGATACTATTATGCATAAAGAAGAAGGTACATTATCTACAATAAGCACTTCCACTGAACTATACATGTAAAGTTGTTCAAAAGTGTGGAATGCTAATAAGAAGGACTTACAATAAATTACAACATATTGCTGAATAATTTCATTTCAAATGAATCGTGACATGCTAACCCGTACAGCTGGAATGCTGTCATTCCACTAACAGTAATTTTTAAATCTGAGCATTTTTCTGTTTTGTACCAGATGTCAGCTGTCAAGACTTGAGTACAGAAAAGCTTTTAAGTAAGCAACGGAATAATCTTAGCAGAATGATAGGAAGGCATAACAGAGAATCTTGTATTATCAAACAAACAATATAAAATGACTAAACTCTACTGAGGAATTGATGGCAGACAGTTTAGCCACAGATATGAAATGTCTTTCAAATATGAGATCATACACTTTAAAGTGCTTCAAACTGTGTTACATTTCCCCGGTTGCCTGGTATGCTGTCACTACAGTATAAATTGACAGAGTAAGAAAGACAGCAGGTAGAGATTCTAGCAAACTCAAGGACCAGATGTTTTTCATTAATCTTCATGTCTAGGATATGTTTTCAGGATAAAGAATCACAGATGTTATCCACACTAAAACAGAAAGTTCTGAGATAACGGGCGTGTTTAACTGATGGACGAGAAGGTTTACTAGAGATAAAGATGTACTGTATGTATCTGTTCATTTAGACGTGTAATCCTTTGAGAACGTGATGGCCTCGCTGAAAAACAAAACCCCCTTATAAACCTAGCTGTGAATCATTACACGGCTAATGTTCTTATAACCATCTTAAAATAAACACTTCCATCTGTTTCCAAATCCCATGTGCCCTGCATAATGGGACCAGTCTTTGGAAAAGCAGGTTCATCTCGCTGTTGGGGATGTGCAGAGCTGATACTCTGAGGCGGCTCAAATATGACCACCCGCACTACAGACACAGGATCATAAATATATTTTACCATAAGAAAACCTATTTTAGAAACTCTTATAATGTTTTATGGTGCTTACAAGTAATTAATTATTATTATTATTAATAATAATAATACAATGTAATGTATCAGCTTAAAACAGATACTACAGGCATCTAGAATTATTTTTTTCTTTTAGAAGAGCCATTTACATAAAAATTGAATTTTATTGTAGTTCTCAAATTTACTGTACTAAAGGATAATCCTCAAATAGACTATCCAGCAGGAGTTCAGCATACACCACTGAGCTCAGAATAATTCCTCGTTAATGTAAAATCAATTAAATCTGCCATGCATGTAGTTTGTTATATCGACCAGCCATTATCTTTCATTATCTATCCAAAGGTTTTATACAA
This sequence comes from Amia ocellicauda, assembly GCF_036373705.1. Classification (NCBI taxonomy): domain Eukaryota; kingdom Metazoa; phylum Chordata; class Actinopteri; order Amiiformes; family Amiidae; genus Amia; species Amia ocellicauda. The sequence continues at coordinate 13,987,066 of NC_089862.1, read as the reverse complement.
TACACACTTTATCTGTCTATGCAACACAAGGGCTGTGTCAGCACTTCTGAAGATGGTTACAGATGGTATTGCTGGATTTGAATCCATCTGGCACTGCAGAAAAGCATTTAAGTTTATAAAACAGTTTAGAAAATAGTCATTCATAAAGTTGATAAGTCCTTCATAAAGGTGTGTTTTTTTAACCACTGATAGAAAATCTATTCAATAATATGAATTTGTAACATCATATTATTGATACATAAGAGATCAACAACCAAAACTTGAAGGGAAACTCAGGTGGCTTGGTAACTTGAAGACATCCCATTACAAATTACTGCTCCAATGACTCCTAGTTGACTACTATGCAGATTGAATTGCTTTTTAAATCAAGTATAAAAGTGTGATTTTAAAACACTTTGCAGTAAACACTCTCAGAGCAAACAGATGAGTTAATTCTCTACTGAAAGGAATGAGCTGTCTGAAAGTCACTACCTACTTATCTAGGGAGGGTTGTACTATTATAATTAATATGTTTACTACTAATAATTCTAATCACAATGATAATAGGATGTTTTGACATTTGTGATATATGGTTTGCAGTTTGCACATTATATGTTATGATCATTAACAAGTATTATGTAGCGACAATGTTGAAACGCAAAAAAAAAGAAAAATTAATCAAATCAAACCATATCTAATGAACATATTTACAATCAAATTAATACAATATTAATTTCAATGGAGCTACACTGAAATGAGTAATAAATATATAAAGAATGTTTAATCTTGCAATTTCTTTTTTCCATGGAAAGCAGCAATATATTATATGATATATTATATTACATTTATGAAGATTGTGTGTAATTATATATGATATTAGGTTTATTATAGGAATCATTCATGCCTCATAAATGCCTCATCCATATAAAGGAAGAGAGTTATGCACACGTTTAAGGTCTTGACGCAGATCTAAACTGACTTGTTCCCGTTATGTATTGCATTATAAAGCATACACCTTTAAACTGAACTGAGTCTCCAGATGTATATGAATGTGAATTATGAATTAGACAGTATTTTTCAAGTGTTTCTTGTATCTGATTTGCCAAAGCAGATTAATCAGCATTAATGTTTGATGGAGAAATCACATCAATTAGAAACCATACCTAATACTTGCCTTAGCCATTTACAATTAAAAAGAAAAAATGTTCCCTTGTGTTACAAAGGTACTCTTAATTATGCTTGGACATACTATTGTATGTAATAAATGTATTATTCACATTTCACAATTAATGCATGAAGATATTTTCCCATGATACTACATGTTACACTGAACAGTAATTGCTTTAAACAGAGACATATCTTCAACATAATGTCTCAAGAGATCCTTTTTTTGATTGATGCAAACAGCATAAGGCCCACTATTAAAATGAATCCTATCTGTCTGTGTACCACACTCAAAGTACAACATATTCCTTTCCTTCAAATATGTATCTTGTCTGCAGAGGTGGAAAGAGTACTGAAAAATCCTACTCGAGTAGAAGTACTGTTACTTTGATGAAAGTTTACTCAAGTAGAAGTAGAAGTACTGGTATAGAAAACTAATCATGTAAAAGTTAATAGTAACACATTTAAAAAGTACTTGGAGTACAAATTACATAATTACTTTTAACAAAGCATTATCACATGATCTCTAAGCAAACGCTAACACGCACGCACGCGGGTGACAAATTAAAGGAGAAGTGGAGGAACATAACAAATGCAGATGCCTCCAAACAGGTGTACAGCATGATACAGTTAAGCAATTAACATCCTATCATGCTCTGTGGCATGTATACAAATGCTGAACAGGCCCAGCTGACCTGAATTTTGGATCAAGATGGCAAGAGGAAAGGATCTAAGTGCCTTTGAAAGAGGGGTCATTATTGGGGCACGAATGGCAGGAGCTTCAGTCACAAAGATGCTCAACTGGCTCGTGTTCTCGACAAGTGGGCGAGTGCATGTGTGGTGACACTAAGAGAACAGTACAGGCCTGACTGTTTGACCCCTACAGTGAGGGGGTCCGGAGGCTCTGATATGCTGTGGGTGGCATTTTCCTGGCATGGTTTGGGTCCACTTGTCCCCTTATTATTATTATTATTATTATTATTATTATTATTATTATTATTATTTCTTGGCAGACGCCCTTATCCAGGGTGACTTACAACATAAGTGCAAACAAAGTGCAAAAATACAGAGAAGTACAAATCAAAATACATTTTACAAATTCCAATTTATAATTTACAGTAAGTGACTTCCTACATCCTGGATGGTGAAAGCTAAGTGCTGTCAAGATGTAGGGTCACAGACAAGGGCTACGGGAAAGGGAGCAAGGAGGAAAACAATCAAGAACGCGAGAAGCATAATAAAAACTGTGAAGTGCTATCTAGCAGGGATAGAGGACTAATATACTGTCGGAAAAGATGCGTCTCGAGTAAGCGCTGGAATGAGGTCAAGGACTCTGCTGTTTTGAATTCGGTGGGAAGGTCGTTCCACCACTTAGGGGCCAGGGATGAGAAGGAGCGGCTCTGGAGGAAGGAGAGTGGAGAGGAGGCAGAGTTAGTCTTCTGGCACTAGAGGAGCGCAGTGGTCTGGAGGGGATGTATGGAGAGACGAGTGACTGAAGGTAACTTGGTGCAGTGTGGTCGAGACAGCGGTAGGTGAGGGTCAAAGTCTTGAACTGAATGCGTGCCGCTATCGGGAGCCAGTGGAGGGAGCGGAGCAGTGGAGTAGCGTGTGCAAATCGTGGCAGAGAGAATACCAGACGAGCCGCAGAGTTCTGGATGAGCTGGAGCGGCGGGTAGTGGATGCAGGCAGGCCGGCCAGGAGGGAGTTGCAGTATTCCAGGCGGGAGAGGACCAGGGAATGGACGAGTAGCTGAGTCGAGTAGTTGGTGAGGAAGGGACGGATCTGGCGTATGTTGCTCAAGAAGAATCTGCAGGTGTGTGTCAGCGTGGTGATGTGCTGGGTGTAGGAGAGCGCAGGATCGAGGGTGACTCCTAGATTTTTAGCAGAAGAAGAAGGAGAGAGTGTGGTGGATTCCAAGGGGATCGAGATGGGGAGGTCAGCAGAAGGTGAGGAAGAGTGGGGGAAAAAGAGGAGATCCGATTTGGAGAGGTTGAGCTTGAGGTGGTGCGAGTGCATCCAGGTGGAAATAGCAGACAAAGCAGTGGTTCCCAACCCTGGTCCTGGAGGACCCCATACCCTGCTGGTTTTTGTTCCAACTGGGCTCTCAATAATTTAATTGAACCTTAATTGAAGTAAAAATCTACTACGTGAAAATGGTACCTCTAGGAGTACATCCATAGCAATAGCTTAATTATGTGTAGAATTGGCTTAATTATCAAGTTTGGCCATGAAGCTCTTCAATGTCTGCTCAATTTTCGATTGCAGTCGTTATTTCTCTTCACACACTTGTCTGCAAATTAATAACCTTTTTTTAAGAAAAATCGAACAATTATTTTAACACTGCCAGCCAGGAAATGAACAATAACAGTATTAACAGTAAATGAACAGTAAGGGCTTATGAAACGCACTTTAATGGACTGTAAGTGGTTCTAGATTTGCATGAACAGCTTTCTGGAGTTTCATGACTGAATTGAGGCGATCAGGACAGGCAGACAGAGCTGGATCAACTGCCATTCAACTGCATCAAAACCTGCACATACATACACAAGAACAATAATACAGTGAGGGAAAAAAATATTTGATCCCCTGCTGATTTTGTACATTTGCCCACTGACAAAGAAATGATCAGTCTATAATTTTAATGGTAGGTGTATTTTAACAGTGAGAGACAGAATAACAACAAAAACATCCAGAAAAACGCATTTCAAAAAAGTTATAAATTGATTTGCATGTTAATGAGGGAAATAAGTATTTGATCCCCTATCAATCAGCAAGATTTCTGGCTCTCAGGTGTCTTTTATACAGGTAACTAGCTGAGATTAGGAGCACTCTCTTAAAGGGAAGGACTGAAATCCTGCAGCGCCCGCAAGGTCCCCCTGCTCAAGAAAGCACATGTACAGGCCCGTCTGAAGTTTGCCAATGAACATCTGAATGATTCAGAGGAGAACTGGGTGAAAGTGTTGTGGTCAGATGAGACCAAAATCGAGCTCTTTGGCATCAATTCAACTCGCCGTGTTTGGAGGAGGAGGAATGACCCCAAGAACACCATCCCCACCGTCAAACATGGAGGTGGAAACATTATGCTCTGGGGGTGTTTTTCTGCTAAGGGGACAGGACAACTGCACCGCATCAAAGGGACGATGGACGGGGCCATGTACCATCAAATCTTGGGTGAGAACCTCCTTCCCTCAGCCAGGGCATTGAAAATGGGTCGTGGATGGGTATTCCAGCATGACAATGACCCAAAACACACAGCCAAGGCAACAAAGGAGTGGCTCAAGAAGAAGCACATTAAGGTCCTGGAGTGGCCTAGCCAGTCTCCAGACCTTAATCCCATAGAAAATCTGTGGAGGGAGGTGAAGGTTCAAGTTGCCAAACGTCAGCCTCGAAACCTTAATGACTTGAAGAGGATCTGCAAAGAGGAGTGGGACAAAATCCCTCCTGAGATGAGTGCAAACCTGGTGGCCAACTACAAGAAACGTCTGACCTCTGATTGCCAACAAGGGTTTAGCCACCAAGTCGAAGGGGTCAAATACTTATTTCCCTCACTAACATGCAAATCAATTTATAACTTTTTTGAAATTTGTTTTTCTGAATTTTTTTGTTGTTATTCTGTCTCTCACTGTTAAAATACACCTACCATTAAAATTATAGACTGATCATTTCTTTGACAATGGCCAAACGTACAAAATCAGCAGGGGATCAAATACTTTTTTCCCTCACTGTACATTGTACACAATACATTTTATAAATCAGTATGCACATATCTTAGAAGACATATACAATTATAAAACAAAGAACCAGTTATAAAATTTGCAGGAAACTGAAATATAACAGCTATAGTATTATTCAACGTGAAAGCGCTTAGAAATGGCTCCGTCTCTATTACAGCTGTACATCATCATGTTTCAGGAATCAACACGAACCGTTTCACAAGGACTAATTGTTATTACAAAGCCCAGATTGTCGGCTATATTGTATTCAATATATCCTACCGCATAAACTGCAGGTTGGAGAAGAAAGTGTTTTTACTACATCTGAGAAGTTCATAGCTGAAACGCCGTATCGGTATTTAATTCAATTTTTTAGTGACATATAAGAACAGATAAGCGGGAGAATATAAATAAAACGCGACCCCGTCTTTCAATTCGATGGTCGAAATGAAAAGCAAAAGCTCGTTTCGATTAAACAATGTTCACTTGACTCAACAACACTGATGGCTACATAGCGAGTTCACTGACCCACTGCTGCTGCACTGAGGACTGACCTCAAATCCGTGATGAATGGACTGAGCCGCCGTCACATCACACACACACTGTGATTGGCCTGCTGAGTGCTGTGGGCGGGACATTTGAATGTGTTGCTCTTCATTTATTGGTCTTTCTGTCTGTCAGACATATTTTGTTTTTCCATGACAGCCTACAAAATGTGTACTCTGGAACCAATTGCCTTTTAAAAGTAGCGAAGTACAATACTTCCCTCAAAACATACAAACATACAAACATACAAAAAATTACCACATTGGAAAAAGACTACAAGTACACGAAAAAGCAACTCAATTACAGGAACGAGAGTAGTTGTAATTCGTTACTTTCCGCCCCTGTGTATATATATATGTTCTTTCCTCAGTCATGCCCAGAGTGCAGAGATGTGTATCAATAAAGTAACAGTTCTATTGATTGAAAAGTTTGTTATTATTTCAAAATGGCTGTAGCTGATATTTAAATAAATACATAAAAATAAAATCACAATACAAATTTACCTAGAACACAAATAAATGTTGATATAACTTTATTGTTAAGGTTATTGTGGGGAACATCACTGCTCAGGACAGGAGGTCGTATTTGGGACAGACTAAAATGAATGACTACATGGAATATCCATTGACTATAATGGGGAAAACAGAAGCACGGTCTATATCTCCAAATCCCACACATAACCTCATGTAAAACATAGAAGTGGAATGACAGGCCTTGAATATGGAAAACACACTGAAAACATAGCACAAATAGGTTTGACTGCATATATATATTCTGTCATCTACATTTTTGTACACTGCAAGTTCAATATTATCTGAAACAATAAACTGTGTTAATGGACAACTGTATGTAAAATAATGCGATATCTTGAAACAATTGTAAATCACCCTTAATCAACTGTCTGGATAGAAATATTAAAAATAAAGAATATTAAGAAGCAATTAACAGCAATAAAGACAGACAACATTATAATAATTAAGTGATTAACTGTTTTTATTTGCTTTGCATACTTCAGAAAATTATATTGTTAATTGACATTCAAAACGTAATTTCTGTTTTATTCCATTTTAATATTAAAGCAATAGGTTTTATGAAATCAAATATGAAGTAATGTGCAACTGTTTGTTGTATATAAGGTTTGTTTAAATTTTAAAGTAAATGAACCAATCAAATGAGAAAAGGCATTGTTCTGTGTTGTCAATGCAAGGAGTGGTATCATGGAGCTTGCCTTTAAACAAACCATACAACTTCCAAAGAATTTCATTTGTGAGACCTGCTTGTAAATAAATGTGTGTGTGTGTGTGTGTGTGTGACTGTGAGTGAATATTCAATTTCATATGTGTGTGTGTGTGCACAAAAAGTTTAAATGATGTCCCAAACAGCCCCTCCTACACAGTAGTGTCCACAGGCATTTTTATCAGTGTAATCATATAGTTTGAAAACACATTGTTTAAATATAATCTGGTCCAACACCTTATGATGGCTTGAAACTTGATTATATCCAACTTTTATTTAAGTGATGGGCAGTATGGAAAGCTCATGTTTTAATGTAGACAGAGGGACATCTGAAGTGTGATTTAGTATTGTAACGCTGGCGGGGGCTTCCAAGCAGTCGACCCCCCTCATCAATGTGGTGCAGAAACAACTCGTCCTATTTATTCTTAGTGGAGGAGCATGCGCACCACATGCCAGCTCATCCTGCTTCGTAATGTCATCGAACAGGCCTATATATGGCTAATATTCTCCTACTGAACATGTTATCAAAAGGCACACACAGGCCCATTACTGAGACTGGCTGCGCTGGGGTTATTCTACTGCGGTGCTTATATGAGGGGATTGTATTCAGAATGGACTTGATTGGGATTGTTGATGGAGTATCACAGACACTATAATATATATCTGGCCATCCCTGGAGGTTAGTCTTCGCTTTCACCGATACTCAGGACTCCTGAAATGGAGGGGATGTGGTGAGGATTCATACTGTGCCTCTTCACATCACTTGAATTGGTTTATGGTGCAGCTTGACACTGCACACAAGAAGGGCAGGACAGGAGATGTTGTTGCTCTGAATTGGGCTTGTTCAGGATTCTTCTGTCAGTCCTACATTATCCTTATTACTGCAACACTGTCAAACTACGCCACCCTGTTGAGTTGATTAAGGGGTCAGGGTCCCCTAAATTCACTTCTGTAATACCTTCCCCAGGATGTTACCAGTGAAGTGGACACAGAAATGTAAGATGTAAGTCTTTTTTATTTTTTTATTAGTCTTTAACATAAGACAATATACTAAAAAGAGGCAGGTGTTCCCAATTCCACATTGCAGATACACATTAATCTTATCATTAACACATCTTGCTACTTATTCAACTTGAATGACTTACACCCTATCTTTACTATCAGCAAAGTACCTTAAGAATGCAGCTGGCAATTTAGAGGTTAATGATTATTATTCATGAGTGATGGTGATGGTAATATTGAGGAGATGAAAAGGCTTATGATAGAATGCCAATGAAATCGCTGCTGTAGGGACTAGGATGACCAATCAGACACTGTTAGTAAAATGTCAGGCCCTTGAGGGCGTGTCCCAGAGGGGAAATATAAGCCTTGTACGTCCTTGACAAGTTGGAAAAACAGAGAAACGTGCTTAACACTTCCTTGTGGTGTTTTACTGTGTTTCCCGTGCGCACGTAATCCACTCGCATAAGAACTGCCGACTCGAGATCTGTCTTCCAGCACACAGGCTAAAGGTCATGGATGCACTTTTGTGGATGCCCTTGCTTTTATATACTCCCACCCATTATTGCTTTCTGCTGTACCTCGTGGATAGAGGGATCTACTGTTTTTGGGAGAACCTTATCATTTTTGTAGCTAAATGTGTAATATTACAAATGACCATCAATGAAAGCAGCATTTGACTGATATTTGTTTTATTAATTTAAAGTGTTGGCTCCTGATACCAGCACACATTCAGTTAAATACATAAATAACAATAATAATAATAATAATAATAATAGTAATAATACTACTACTACTACTACTACTAATAATAATAATAATAATAATAATAAAGTAAACTCTGCTTGGCCAGCTTGATCTTTCTCCTCTTCTGTCCTCAGACACCGAAGCCATTTTCTGCTTCCACTTCAGATGAATTTCTGAGAAGAGAGATATACATTTACATACATTATACAGTATATACATTTGTGAATATGCATGTGTGATATTTTCCCTTTGACCTGACAGAATGAAGGCCAATGTGCTTTTTGTCCCCGGAGTTGAAATAATACGGGTCCCACAGTGAATGAATCATGCGCACTGTATACTGCACTGCCTTTCATTAATACAGGAACTCACTCTGAGCAATCAGTGTGAAGCGGACAAGTGACTTTGATACATGAATACCAGCGCCCAGCCCGTGCCCCTCCTGTACCTGACCCACTGAGCACTACTAACTTTTTATCACAAAGCTGAACCAATTATGGAACAATACAAATGTGTGACAATCTGTTAACAATTCACACCCCTAACTTGGATTTATGCAGACAAATCTGTACAAACAAAATAAATCAGCTGTACTTACAATCTCTGATCCTCATTGGCTTGAAACGATGGGTCTGAGAGAGGAGGCTCTGTCTAAGAGGGGGTTTAGCTCACTACCATAGGAGCCTCATCGAAACCTCTTTCTGTCCAAGCTGCCTATAGGCCCCTGTGTGCGTCACTCAAACACTCCCTTCCTATTTCCTGTTTGTATATAATGTGACACACACAGGGACTTCCTGTTTGCCGGGAGACTGGACCGGTGTGACCTTGTGACCCCTGGGCAGAGCTTCCTCTCTCAGGTGACCGGGGCTGCGTCCGCAACCCGTCGCTATGTTTCCTGTGGGAAGCACTGCCCCGGGGAGGGGTTACTGTGGGACCGGACCAACGCACGGGAGGGGGCAGCGAGCTGGTGAGGGAGTCCTGCAACTCAGGTTAAACGTTTCACCTCTGAGAATGAAGAGCGCTTGTCATTTCATATTTTAACTTAGTTTAATTGTAGAACAGCACACAATACTGTGTTCTCAGCACAGCCCAGTGAAGTACAGTAACAACAGACACCCACAGTTACCAATGAACTGGAGCGACTCGGGGGGGGACACACTTGCTATGAGCAGCCAGCTGAAAACACAGACTCTGCAACACGAGTCCAAGAGCAAAACGGCAAAGTGCCTGTGTGTCGCCCTGTTGCCCCGCTGGCCATACTCCTGTACAGTGGGTCTGTGGCCCCGGCCCTCGCTGTGCTGTTGTTGAATCACTGTCCCCAGTAGAGCGTGACTGCGGTCTTCGCTCCTGGGCAGCCCAGATGCGTCTCCAAGGGGCCCCTGTGGCATCTATCCAGAGCTGATTCAGCAAGGCCCCCCAAGGGGTACGCCTCGGGCCAGACTCCCTCACCAGCTCGCTGCCCCCTCCCGTGCGATGGTCTGGTCCCACAATAACCCCTCCCCGGGGCGGAACTTCCCACTGGAAATATAGCGACGGGTTGCGGACGCAGCCCCGGTCACCTGAGAGAGGAAGCTCTGCCCAGGGGTCACAAGGTCACACCGGTCCGATCTCCCGGCAAACAGGAAGTCCCTGTGTGTGTCACATTATATACAAACAGGAAATAGGAAGGGACTGTTTGAGTGACGCACACAGGGGCCAATAGGCAGCTTGGACAGAAAGAGGTTTCGATGAGGCTCCTATGGTAGCGAGCTAAACCCCCTCTTAGACAGAGCTGGACAGATGACCTCGTGTGACTCCTCTCCCACACCAGTGAAGTGGGCTGGATAGCTCTGCCACCAGCAGCAGCAGAGTTGGATGCCTGCAAGACAGAAACAAACCACCGCAGGTTACACACCACATATCATTTTATACCAGCTTCTCTACAATGTGCTTGAACAATATGTTACATGTAATCCGTTACTTTAACAGCAGATAACACATCAGCTTAGTCTGGGCCGTTCAGACACCAGTCTGGGGTGAAGAAAGTCCCTGCTATATCAATCTTCTTAATCGATTCTTTCAGCAAAGGGAGCGGCTCTGTCAAAGGAGCCTAAAGCACAGTCACCTCCTCGATGGTCGGGAGGCGCCCCCGTGTCCCCAGCGCCGGGCCTCAGCGCTGGGGGAAGCCGGCCTGGACTTCGGCTGCCCTCCTCTGGACCCATGGATCAGAGTCCTTCAGGAGGGCAGAGAGAGCTAGGAGGAGAGAAACACAAATAAATGAGAGGGTCTCAGATCAGAAGCTTCTCACATCAGGGTCACCAGGGTGTATCTGGTTTCATTGGGGACTATTTCATTATTTTATTGGCCCATCCTTTCATCACACAACTGGGCCGACAGCAGGAGACACAGATGATTATTGTTTCTGTTGTAAATGAAGTTCCTCATTGTCATTCTTTCACATTTCTGGCATCACAGCAAGCGAGAGCGCGGCCCTAGAAGTCACGGGCGTTCTGGTACCTGTTTTGAGTTTCCTCGAGGCCCAGAAGCTGCAGATGGTCTTGTCCATGCTCCCAAGAAGGGCCCCTGCATGGAAAAACAACATGTGTGAAGTTGTGCGAGATGCGGTGGGACAGCGGCAAAGGACATGCTTAATCTCGCCAATAAAAACAGCAGCACTGCGGACCGAGCTGCCTGGCTCTCTTACCGATGAACACAGTTGCGCCGGCGCGGAGGTGAGGGATGCTGCTCTTGGAGAGGCGCAGGGCACAGCGTCGATATATGGCCATTGTGCTGGGGAGCCGCGCTTGCTGCGGGGACAATAACCGGGTTCAGCAGGAGATACCAGAGGTGGTGTACAGACAGCGAGGCTGGAATGCTTCAGCACGCACGAGGAGCAAAACCCCACCAGGAACCCACAGTGACTCACCAGCGCAGCGGCCACGTCCCTCGCGAAGGACGGGAAGTCCAATGTCTCCTGGCTCAGGTGCCCCTCGATCAGCTGGGTTAGAGTTGGGCAACCCAGCGCCGGAGCGCACTGCCGCAGGGCCCGCTGGCACGCCTGGGGGCGACACAACAACACCGCACCGTTCAGACCACAGGGAAAGGGTTAACACTTTGAGGAAGACCACTTTGAGCAGCCGTTGGGTTTCCGTCGCTCTGAGCACGTCAGCCGGCGTGTTCCGTCTTTATATTCAATCTCCACACGGTGCCGTCCACAGAGGAACCACTCGTCCCCTTCCTGAGGTCAAGTCGGCCACTTTTTCATAGTTTACGCAGCCTTTCACTCCACACAGTTACGTTTGTGAACCTGTCAAGCTGTCGACCCCACGGTTTGCCCTGGAGCACGATTTTGAAGAACTACTGGCTACCAAAGTTTCCACTGAGATAAAGACACATGGTGGGTCTCCGCGGCCCGGTGTACTTACCTGGGAGACGGCCGGGAGCGGGTCCTGCAGGTGCAGCAGCAGCATGGCCAGCGAGCCGTGGCACTGCTTCTGGAGAGATCTTTTCACAGAAGCCGCCTTCACCAGCTGCCCCAGCAGCAGCACGGTGGCCCCGCGGATCTCCGAGTCCGGCTGCAACACAAGCACAGACCTGTCAATCTCAACGGCAGAAAGCTTGGGACTCGATCCGCTCCAGTGATGGAAACGCTATATAACATCATCTTTAATTGAGGATGGGTATATATTTATAAATAGGCACGTCTCCGCATGGGACAGGACTGCAGTGTTCAATCCTGGAGATATTGTCAAATATTTGTGTTAGATAAACACAACTGAATGAGTGAATGAATTTGAGTTTTTACGAAAACACAATAAAACATATATATCCTCCAAGATAAAATGATATTGTACATATATACAAACTATTGTCCTGGATTAAAACAAATTCATTTATTCATTCTGCTCCTCAAGAAAGCAGCTGACACACGTGGCTGCTAAACTGCTGAACCAGCACACATGAGCGACTCCAGATTCAACGAAGGCAGACTACAGCCACGGTGTTTCTGAGACAGAGGATGTTCTGTACTAATGGAACTGAGGAAAAAAAGGACAGCGAATCAGTCCAACACTTACATTCTCCAGGCACCCCTTGGCCATGTGGTACAGCCTGGGGATGATCCTCTGGGCTGTGCCGTCCTCACAGAAGCGCAGGATGGTGCCCAGACTGGAGACAGCGCTCAGGATGTCCGACTGGGACAGAGCGCCGCTCAGCAGCTTCAGCTGCTCTGTGGCGTATCTGTGCATCTGAGCAGAGAAAATGTATGAACACGGTGAAAGAGTGCGTTAATAGCATCGATGTAAACACAGCACTGAGGCAGGAACGCCACACACCCAGTCAAAACCACATGGACACCAAAATGACAAGAATGAGCCTAGAAGCACGACGGGTGGATGAATGACTCGCAGCGTCTCCTCTTGCACACAGATATGATCCCCAGAGAGAGGAGCCATCGCTGGGCCGTTTCTCTTTACCTCCGTGGGCTCGGACTTCAGACCCTGCATGGCCAGAAGGCGGACGTCCTCCAGGGGCTCCTCACACATCTGCAGCGTTAGGTTCCTGACCTCGGTCAGCAGACAGGTGTCAGTCGGGTGCGGCTGCCGCAGAAGCTGTGAAAGGGGGAGAGAAGAGAGACGGGAGAGTCAGACACTCTGGAGAGGATGGGACATTCACTGGACACACGCATCATAGGATCACAGTCACGGGCGTGACACTCACTCCAGCGAAGAAGGCAGCGATGCAGATCTTCTGGCCTCGGTTGGCGCTGCTGTATCGCTGCCAGAGAAGCTGCACCACCTCCAGCAGGACAGGGGCGGCGAATGTCTTCAGAGCCCTGTGGATCAATAGCACGAGGATCAGGGTCCATTCTTTACACGGCTGCTTTGCTGCCAGCTCACTGATTTTGCACATCTTTTCTCTAAAGATCAATGTCTCCCTGCTGGGGGTTGGTTATGAGGGTGTCTATGCACAGTTATCGGCCGTATTAATCTCGCATTAATGAACGCCTGTGAAGAACGTTTTTGGATCTGCTCTAGGCCTAACGCTCGGGCCCGGCTCATCGTACCTGGTCAGCCGGAAGATGCCCTCGGGCTGCTGGCCTGGTTCCCGGATCAGGCCCCAGTCCTGTTCAAGAGCCACCTCGCCCAGCTGTGCTCTGGACAGCAGGACCTTCAGAGAATCCACGACGAAGCTGGAGAGAGGGGGGAACAGCGTCAGCGGAGATAAAGGGAGACACGTTACACAGGGAGTGGTTCTGTTCTGGTGCGACGCTCAGGGTGACCCCTGGCTCCCCACACAGGCTCTTACCTCTGGACAGCGAAGTCTCCGCCTGAATCCTCAACACCCAGGAGAGGCAGAAGGGCAGCGAAGACCTTGGCAAACGTGACTGCCTCCTGGCTGAGCGCGGCCACCACATCCTGTACAGCACAAGCCTGACAACGGCAAAGACAAGCAGATTGAGTCAGAGTCTGGAGGGAGAGCGCTGTGCGTGTCCTCGTCATGAGCGGCATTCTGGACACTTACCACCGAGGCCTGACTTCTGGTTGCCGACTGTAGCTTCTCCACAAGCGCCCTGAATGTCCAGGGGCCCAGACTGCTGGCCCCGATGGCCCCCCACAGCTCCCGGCACCACTGCTGGTACCGAATGGTGCTGGAAAACACAAGCAGACACTCAGTGTGTGCCGACCCGCACCGTGACCGACCGCCTCTCACTCTCAATAGCGCACAGAGAGGCCAACACTCGATAGAATCGAGCTCGTGATGGAAACAGCACGTGGACATTGTGTGGACACACGTGTTGATATCAGACACAAGCATTTTAAAAACATCTGACAAGCTGTGGGACTCCAAACATGTATGCTCCCTTATCGTATCCTTCTTCTTCACAGTATGGACTTATGTTGTAAGTCGCCCTCGATAAGGGTGTCTGCCAAGAAATAATAAAAAAAATTATAATAATGATAATAATAATAATAATGATGATGTTTTAAATGCTCACTGGTCAGCGGGTAGCGGGTGGCTAACGAGGGACTCGATGGCCAAGGCTCTGTCCTGGAACACCAGCCAGAGGACGCCCTCCTTCGCGCTCTGCCGCACGCTCTCCTCCGCACCGGACAGGCCCAGAAACCCATGCAGCACCTGAGGGAGCTGGAGACATGCACACAGGACACTTAATACTTCACACACGCTTTTCTCTGGGCAACAGACTGACATCTAACACTGGGCATCGATTGGTTTACATTATGAATCGTACAGATCTCTTCTTCCCTAACAGGGAGGCTGGAGCTGAGCTTCCTGTCCAGAAGCTCAAACACTTGCTATAGAGACGCTCTATAGCACAACAGATGATCTAACTCACCAGTTCGGTGAGCTCATTAGGGTGAGAGCTCAAGAGCTGGCACAGGAGAGCACAGCAGGCCTGGGCAGAGCTGGGCTGGGGGTCCTGGAGTCCAGTAAGCAGACCCTGAACCAGAGTCTGCCTGTGACAGGGACGGAGACACTCGCTGACGATCTGAAACACAGAGACACACTCAGCCCTCGGCCATCGATGTGGCAGACATTCTTAAACCCCTGAGGTGACACGGCTCCTCTCCTCTTCCTCTCCGTGGGCCAGGTGTGGGAGAGGCAAAGCAAGACTGAAGGACTCAATATTGCCTGGGGTTGGTCAACAATACGAGTATGACACAGACGCCCCCCAGCACGTGACTCCGGGCTCTGTGGGAGGAAGACCGTGGTCCCGCTGTGGAGACGGCAGGGCTGGACATAAACCTCACCTGGACGAGAGCAACACAGGATTCCCAGTCCAAGGACTCCTCCTTAATCCACTGCCTTACGTAGCCCATCTTCTCATCGTCAATGTAACCATCTTTAAACAAGAAAAGAAAGGTTTAGCCAACAGACAAGGCTTTGTACACTGTCAGGAGCAACACACACAAACACACACTAAGCTGCTCACTTCACAGCCACCATTACCTTCATAATACAGCCACATGTCCAGAGCCATCTTGATGCTGGTCACAGCCTGTTGAGCGACCACTGGCTCGGTGTCCCAGCATCTCGGGATGAGCGAAGCCAGCAGGCCGGCGACCGGGACGAGCCCTGACCCCTGCAGGAAAGAACAGCCACCCGGAGATCAATGACAAGACCAGTCTGGTGTCCCAGCATCAACGTGTGAACACGAGTCGCACTGCTCAACTTACTGACAAAAGCTCAATCTGACTCACCCGGGTGACACTCATCATCCCATAGATGCCCAGGACGGCGCTCACCAGTGTCATGGCCGTGACTTTTGCCACGTTGCACGCAGAGGAACAGGCGGATTGCAGGGGCTGAGGAGGGAGTGATGCCAGAGAGAGTGGGAGTGAACACAAGCAGAACTAGACCTGAATAAACACACTTTTTAAATCTCACCAGATTCGTCTCTCGTTCTTTTCATGTCAGGGCTCCTTATGGGACAGAGAGACACAAACGATGACTTCCACAGAGATGTGACATTGATCCACAACTGTGCTGGAAAGTAGGAACACCGCAGCGCCACTGAAGGAGTCACAATCTCTGCAGCATCCATATTAGTCTTTAAACATCACTGCCCCTCACTAAGCAATGGCATCTCTAGACACAGGGGCTTGTTCATCAATTGTTGTCCTATTGTAATGTGCACAGAAAAAATAATCCAGTCTCTCAGACAGCCAATAGCGCGGCAGTCACTCTGCTGTGAGGCAAGGTGAAATGGCTGACCTCCAACATCTCCTCCAGTGTCTCGAGGCAGACGTCCTGAGTCAGCGTGGCTGTGAGCAGGGCAAAGAGGCCATATGTGTCGCCTGAGAACACCTCCTACACAAGACAGACACAAGCTGTTAGATACAACGACGGCACAGTATTCATGTGACACACGTGCACGCGTGTTTAAATTGAACACCTAATATCATATCTAATGCCGTTATATTGATCTCATCGTTTCTGTTACAACTCTGTGTCCGATCTCTCTTCCCTGGACTCCCATTTCTGCTCCATGTCTCTCTCGGCAGATTGAGGACAGATGACTGAATAGTATTGTTAATTCACCAACATCACACTTATTACTGACGACTCACAAAAGTCATTTTCAGCTCTGGACCTTTTTCAGTATTAAATGATGAATAGAATGAGTGGAACAGGATGAAGTGTGCATGAGGATTGTCCCGCAGGTCCCCAGTCATCGTGTCAAGACAGTGGGCCACAGGCTCCATAGATCCTACCTCGAAGTAAGCCTCGCTGACGGCCTCGCTGGGGCGACTCAGGACTGCCCCGACACACAGCTGCACAAGACGGGCTTGCATCTCATTGTAGAAGGGTCCCACTTGGCTGGGGAAACAAGAGCATAAACATCAATCCCAAGTTGATTTAAATTGATCACTTCAGCCAAAACACTGAGCTGATGCAACCCATCAGACACTCATCATAGAAGAGCCGCTGTGATTCAGGTCAAGTCTCTCTAAGCACAGTTACTGTGGGGCTGATCTGTCAACAGCACACATTGAGTGTTTTTACAGTTAGAGGTGTTTCCAATGGGTTCAGCTGAATCAGACTCTGACCCACAATGACCCATCAAGAGTCAAAACACATCTCAGCCATGTGCGGCGCTGAGAGCCGGACGGCTGCAGTGAAGGTGCGTTTCTAAGGGAGAGTTACCTCAGATGGATGCAGGCGTGCAGGACCTGCTGACAGTAGAACTGACTGGCTGCCACCGTGGGACGATCCCTGATGTATTTCTGTCGGGGGGGAAGAAAACGGGTTTCTGACACTGAAAGACACAACACACTTGTACAGACAAGCATCTATACGAATCCAGTACTCGAGGAAACTGACCATCATCACGTTGAGCATCTCCGCTTTGCGAGGGATGTCCACCCCAGCGCTCCCGATAGCCTGGGCCATGATGCTCACGCTGAAACACACAGCTGCCCTGACGGTGAGGTCCTGCAGGAGAAGACACAGCAACTCAGTCTCTGACGGCCGTCACCGGCAATGAACAGCCAGGTGTGGACAATCACACTCTCTCTTGTTTGAGACATATTTTGCCTACCTTGGAGGTGAAGAAGGGGCGCAGTTTGGGCAGGATGTGGCGCCTCAGGTATACCTGCCGCTGTGCTGTGGGGATCTGCAGAGTTACGAACCCGTAACAGAGAACCACTCTCTTGTAGAGCTCGGTCTGCAGGAGAAAACGCGGCAGGTTATGCAAGATGGTGGCCGTGTATTGTATGTGAGCATCCTTCGCTCTTTAGGGGGAAGGTCTGACCCACGGGATCCATCCCTCAGGACTCAGATCCGTTTGGTCTTCAGTAGTGGCAGCCGTGTTGTGTATCAGCAAACAAACACAGTCTGTGTCCTGTGGGCAGGTGTGGACAGTGTGACCAGGCTGTGGATGGCGTACCTGACTGGCGCAGCGGACACTCAGCTTCCGCAGATCGCGGCCGCTCTCAAAGATCCCCACAGTGACGATCGAGGCCATCACTTCCAGCGGGCAAGACAGCGGCTTTCTCCTGGCCACCGTCTCCACTGCATCGCATATGACACGCCGATGCTTCATTGGCACCTGTGGCAAGAGCAGGACAAGAAAGAACTAATACCTCCTGTGCAGGTGTTCAGTCGGTGGGGAACTGAGCTGGAAGCGAATACAGATTGTACCTGTGTCTGTCACAATCCTCTGCGCTTTAGTAAGACTCACACTAACTGTAGATGAATTCATTTGAACCCTATTCTTGAAAACAGTCAAGTAAAATGAGATCTGCATGTGTATAATATACTAATTTTAAAAACTACATATAAATACATCCAAAAAGGTTCTTTCAGACTGTGTACATTGTGATTAAAAATTTCACCTCAGGGTTCTCTCCCATGTCCCGAAAGAACCGAAGAGTCTTCCGGAGACAGTCCTCCAGGTCGGCCAGCACACGTGCATCACGGCTGTCCGATGCCTGGTTTGCTCCGGCGTGGTTAGCGGTGGGAGTGCCAACTGGAAGAGAGACACACATCAGGCCGTCAGAAGACATTCAGCTGTTTTTATTGGAATATTTGAGATAGCGGCCTATAAATAATTTCCCTCATTTCCCTGTTGAAAATATACCATCAGGCCCAGGTGATTTGTTTGTTTTTAATTCTGCTAGTCCCTTTAGTACCTCCTCCTTATGTATCCTGATCTCTCTTACAGTTTGACTGGACTGGCTGTTAACCTGTGGCATGTTATCTGTTTTTTCTTTTGTAAAACCCTATGTGAAATACTCATTTAGAACATTTGTCACATCTTGTTCATTTTCCAAGATACTTCCATGTTTGTCTGTTTCACTTCCTGCTTTATTGACCTCTTGCTGTTGTAGTATTGAAAAAAGCTCTTTGCATTAGTTTTAGCTCCAAGAGCTGTCTTTCTTTCTATTTCCCTCTTTGCTTTCCTGATCCCTTTCTTAAGATCTCTTTGCAGTTCAACATATTCTTTGTATTTTGTTTAATCTCAATCCCTTTTGTATGCACTATTCAACATTTTCTTTCTCTTGATATTTTATTGCATTTTGGACAATGTTTTTTGGTCCTCAATTTGCTAAGTTTTGGTACAAATTTCTCCTGAGCCTCAAGTAGTATATTATTAAAATATAACCATCCATTTTCAACTGAATCTGTATCCAGTGTGCTCCAGTCTTCTAAGTGCCGCCTCATACCTTCAAGGTTTGCTTTTCTAAAATACTAGCAGGATCACGTATCATTTCAGCCACTGCCCCCATTTTGTGCCTTGCATTCAATTAATGGGTGAACTGCAGGGTTTTAAATATGGAAAACAATGACATTAATGTGCGATAACCATATGCAACGTGCTGTAGACCCCTCTGCATGGCGAGCATACACTTTGAATATCGGGCCCATAGTACCTTGTCTGGTAGGGTTCATTCCTGTCACCGTAATTCTTTACAGTTCTTCTGCAGAATACAATAGAAAAAGACAGGTAAGCAAAGCAAACACTGACATGTTATGTTACCAATTAAACCAGCTGACTGATTGGTTAAGTCGTTAAAAACCCATGCAAATCAGGGTGATAAACTCATTCACACAATGAATAACAAATCATAAATATGTTAAAAGAAATGTAAATAAATGTTTTCTTCATTCAAATAGATTGTATATTGGAATTTCATAAAGTGTGTAAAAACACATTTTAAATGCCTCCTGCTAATAGTAACGCCAGGGTTGCATCAGGCCCTATCTAGTACAAATTACACTATTAAACCTATATACCTATCTGGTTTTAGAAATGCTTTGCACTCCATTGCATGCATTTGATTTATTTCCCAATAAGGGTAACTCCAGTTGGCTTTGTAAAGTGCATTTCAGATGTTAGTTTCCAGAGTAAACTTGTCAATAGTATCACCAATGAACACCGAGTTGCTTTATTGAAAGAAGGTCTTAACTGCATATGGCTGACACAATGTACAACCCAGTGATATAGGATATGAATATACAAACAGAACACAAATAAAATACAATCTTACCGAATCAAAAGCAGTTGTCTTCAACTCAACAGAGCTAATGAAGTGTGGTCTCTTGTTGTGTACTGTTCACATGTAATACAGGATGCGATGAAGATGCTTGTTACGTCATAGCTGATTTACCCGAGGCTTCTGAGCCGCAGCGTTCCAAACCGGCGGACTGAGCCAGAGCGACAGCGCATGCGCGTTTGTTTTTATAACATTTGAGTCTCCCGCCCAAAGTATAATGAGATTCAAATGATGTTGAGAGTCATGTTTACGACTAGACATCTGATTCTTATTATGATCCCTGTCATCTCTATGTATGTTGTGATCCTAACTTTATTAAACGCCTATAATACATTCACGGCTCGCTGCCCACGTCAGTAATTGCACCCCTCGACTCGCCCATTAGAGACCGCAGTGCAGCGCAGATGTGTAACTCAGTCCAGACACAGACACGGGTACTTGCGGATGTGGGTCGTGCTTCGGAGTCAGTTCATTGCCAATGGACGCGCATGCTCCGCAGCCTCCCGGCGTTTCCCTGCGCAAACAGCGCACAGCTGCCCGCCGCGCCGATTTTACTATGAATTCGCTGCTCTGGCCTGAATGCGCAGACGCGAGTGCAATACAGTAGCACGTCAGTCCGGAGACAGAGATCTGGACTCCAGTGTCAAACACACGCAAACCCGGCCGGCGGCCTGTGACACTGCCAACCTCGGTACAGGACACGCATGCGTGCTGCACCCGGGCTTCACCGCTCGCATATAAACCCCGTAATAAACAGTGACTGCCTTTACGCCCAAATGAAAATGAAATACACTAGCATGGCAGTATCAGTCTAAACTGTCCTCCCAGCCTAGTCGAGTCCATGTTCATTCAACAAGAGGGTGGAGACACAACAATCACAGAAGACAGAGGCTGCAATTCTCCTCGCAAACATCCACACCATCCCATGTGCATAATGCATGCCGGGGGAAATGTGATAAAAATAAAATGCATTAAAAGATTGTTTGACGTGAAGCATCCACAGCTATATCACTGCTGTGGGCTTCACATGTGCCTTTATAGGAGCCTCATTCACACACATGACTGATCCATGTGCCTGGACTCTGCGTGCAGGAAATCACGTCCACACTGTTGACACACATGAGAAAAGTCACTATTAGGCATTGTAGGCTCCAGTATTTATATTTGACACGGCAATAACGGGTTTAATATGTATATGTGTGTACAGTCGGTAATTTATGAGCTGGGAGATGACTGTCACATTAATTCTCCCTTCACACAAACATGGGTTTCTTATCCCAAATTCACATTGCCTTCTAGGTGTGTTTAAATGAAAAATAATTTGATTTTAAACTCAATAAGAACATACTTATATTTATTTCCCTCTAAATATTTTCTATGGGATGTTATGTCAAATACACAATTATTTCATATTTCTGAGGTTGTATCCAATCTGCTATGTTTGTTTCCCCTGCAAAACAAATTCCACTTTTGGGAATGACAAGGAAAAAAACCTGCTATTTTACAAATAGGGAAGGACATGCTCTATTTGGATTATTTTTGTTCCAGTTTCACATCATATATTCAAACGAGCCAGATTCAGAATTGCATCTGCATCATTTACCATTATCCATTACATTTACATTGAAATAAATTTGCTGGGGTGTAATATGACTTTTGAATTATTGTATACTGTATTGATCTGCACATAGCATTAGGGAGAACTCCTTTCCTATTTTCAGTTTTTGCCGATTGCTTACACACTGAAAGTGAATGCTTAGACAAAAGCCTCAAAACCTTAACTTTTGTAACCATGCCTTAAACCAGGTGTGGGGAACCTTTTTCCTATCAAGGGCCATTCAAGTGTTCACAAATGTATTCACAGGCCGCAACCTTAATTAATACACCTACATCAAAACATTAATACAGATGAAACTTACATTCTAATGCAAGAACAAATCACTTTTTTCTAAACGCACACAGCAGTCAAAACAAATAACTATATAGCCTACAATAAGCAAAAAGCTCAAAAATGGCATACAGTAAGATAATGAAACAAGTGTAAACTTAAATATTGCAATAATGCTCAAACGCAATATTTTATAGTGCATTTATATTGCATTTCTCAAAACATAATTGTACACTAAAGTAAACATTTTCAACACTGTGTAAACTTTGTTTTCAACATTCAAAGCTACAGTGAATAAAATCAATGTATTTCAATAAACTATTTACTACACCGATCAGCCATAACAATATGACCACTGACAGGTGAAGTGAATAACACTGATCATCTTGTTATCATGGCACCTGTCAGTGGGTGGGATATATTAGGCAGCAAGTGAACATTTTGTCCTCAAAGTTGATGTGTTAGAAGCAGGAAAAATGGGCAAGCATAAGGATCTGAGCGACTTTGACAAGGGCCAAATTGTGATGGCTAGACGACTGGGTCAGAGCATCTCCAAAACTGCAGCTCTTGTGGGGTGTTCCCGGTCTGCAGTGGTCAGTAACTATCAAAAGTGTCCAAGGAAGGAAAAGCGGTGAACCAGCTACAGGGTCATGGGCGGCCAAGGCTCATTGATGCACGTGGGGAGCGAAGGCTGGCCCGTGTGGTCCGATCCAACAGACGAGCTACTGTAGCTCAAATTGCTGAAAAAGTGAATGCTGGTTCTGATAGAAAGGTGTCAGAACACACAGTGCATCGCAGTTTGTTGCATATGGGGCTGCGTAGCCCATGAACAGGAACTGGCCCTTGTCAATCTAGTGTTGGCAAACAACACCATCCGCCTACATCAACTACGAGAGCAAACCATCGCAGATCACACAACACTCCATAATATCAGCCGTGCCAGTATGTCCACGCTCTGCCGCATCTTGCGTCAACACCCACCTACGATGACACAGCTGTACAGGGTTCCATTGAGAGGAACAGCATTCGAGTCAAAGACCCAAATTATGAAGGTGTCACTGTACTATACTGTGATACAGTAATGGCAGCAGATTGTGTCCTATTGGCACTGCATAGATACATTCAGACAAACAGTATGTGACCTAGGCAGGGGTGTGGGGGGGTTGTCTGTGGGGGCACCTGCCTTGCCTGTTGCTTGTAGTTTTGACTGAATGTGTCCCCCATCCCCCACCTCCATCCTTGTGTGAAAATGTAGACATTATAGTCCTGTGTTTTGATTTACACCATATTCACGGTACAGTTCATGCATTTTCTGTTACACAGAGTCCTGGACTTTGATGCAGCTGCACAGCCTCATGAGTTCACTTTCATTGATGAAGCTGGATTCAATCTAGTTAAAACCAGGCGTCGGGGCCGAAATGTTATCGGAAAAAGAGCCGCTGTGAATGTCCCTGGGCAGCGCGGGGGAAATATCACCTTGTGTGCCACCATTAGTCTGCAAGGAGTTCTTCCTCACCATGCCACCCTAGGTCCCTAAATACTGCACACAATCACATTTCTGGATGCTCTACATAATGCAGCTGTGCAGGACGGACCAGAGCAGCCCAGGTTTGTTGTCATCTGGGATAATGTTAGTTTCCACTGGGCTGCTCTGGTCAGGGACTGGTTCGCCAACCACAATAACTTCACAGTTGTAAACTTGCCCCCTTACTCCCCATTTCTCAATCCGATTGAGGAATTCTTTTTGGCTTGGCATTGGAAAGTGTATGACCGCCAACAAAATGCCCGCCTGCCTCTTCTGCAAGCGATGGAAGAGGCATGTGGAGACACTGAGGTGGGGTCCCTCCAGGGTTGGATACGGCACACAAGGCGATATTTTCCCCGCTGCCTAGCCAGGGATGACATTGCTTGTGATGTGGATGAGGTGATGTGGCCAGACCCTAACAGAGGGCGGGATCCATAAACCATCCACCCCTTCTCTTACAATCCCTTACAATACTATTTTTTGTTTACCATGGCACTGTAATTTTACGGTAACTTTTGTTTCTGTGAGTTTACAGTAACATATTGTATTGTTTACTGTAATTCTACTTTTGTTTGTGTGTTTTTGTTGTTGTAAAACCCTGCAATGGCAAAACAATAAGCTGTACATTTTCCTTTCTGAAGCCTTTCTATTTATGTGTTAATTGAAATGTGAGTAGATGTACTGTACTGGAACAATCTTTCACAGAAGCCTGTATGAGAAAATTAAAAAGGGTTACAAAGTACTAAAGACAGCAGTGTTTTGTATAAAGTACATCAGTGTGTTGTCACTGCTTTGAAAGAGTGATTCAAATGGTGCATGTGTGTATCATTTTGTTGCAAAAATGCCATTTTGAAAAAGGATTGTTAGGTTTTGATTGCAGAGTTTCATTTTGACATAGAAGTGAGATGTTTATCTCCAAGTGTTGTCGTATTTCACTTGTGTGTAGAGTTTTGAAACAAAGTGTTTAAGTAATCGCAAAAAACTTTATATAACATAAGTCTTTTCTACCAGTTTATTTTTAAATCCACATGCATCAATATAGTTCAAACTCAGTGGAGAAAATATTCCTGGTGTTGTTGGGAATTTTAATCTGGGTGTAAAATAACCAATTTGAGTTTCTAGTTTGATTGGGATCCAAAATTACTGTCATGCAATTTGAAATGTTCCAGTGCGGATTTAAATGACATCCCATTATTTCTTCCCAGAAGCATCTGACTTCATTATCTTACCTATCTACACTAAACTATATGTGTGTGTGTGTGTGTGTGTGTGTGTGAAAACAATCCTATTGTTTTTAGTGTGTTTTCAGTATTCCAGGCCTGTCATTCCACTTTTGTTTTACATGAGATTATTTTAAAGAAAGCGTATTCAGGATTGTAGGATTCCTGGGTGGGATTTGGAGATATAGGCCGTCCTTCTGTTTTCCCCATTGTCGTTTTAGTCTGTCCCTTAATTTTACATAAACACCTCTTTACAAAACAGAAAATTGCTATTAAGTATGGGTTTGTAATGTGTGATATTGTCTGATATTTCATCCACATTGCTGAATGATGTATTCATTGTGATCATGTGAACGTTTACTGTTTCAGAGATCAGTGCTATTATTTTGAAAATTGATATATTGCGTTTTGATATCAATCAGGAATGTCAAATGTCGTGTTTTGGTGGGGAAAAGGCAGTTTTTAGCATTGGGATTACAAGACATGACTCGTTTTAGATGAAACTGTGTACTATGTGAAAAGGGCACCTCTAGGAGTATATCCTTAGCAAGAACCTGCATTATGTGTGGAATTGGCTTCATTATCAAGTTTGGCCACGAAGCTCTTCGATGTCTGCTCACTATAGGGGTGAAACGATTCCACAATTTTCGATTGCAGTTGTTATTTTTCTTCACACACTTGTCTCCAAATTAATAACCTATTTTGAGAAAAATTTAACAATTATTTGAATACTGCCAGCCAGGAAATGAACAATAACAGTATTAACAGTAAATGAACAGTAAGGGCTTATGAAACGCACTTTAATGGACTGTAAGTGGTTCTAGATTTGCATGAACAGTTTTCTGGATTGCAGGATCGTTAGAAACTCTGAGGCGATCAGGACAGGCAGACAGAGCTGGATCAGCTGCCATTCAACTGCATCAAAACCTGCACATACATACACAAGAACAATAATACATTGTACACAATACATTTTATAAATCAGTATGCACATATCTTAGAAGACATATACAATTATAAAACAAAGAACCAGTTATAAAAGTAGCATTAAACTGAAATATAGTATTATTCAATGTAAAAGCGCTATGAAATGCATCCGTCTCTATTAAAATAATTAGCATCAAACAGCTAATGATCAAACACTGATCCAGAGACCTGGCTTTGCAACGAGATGAGACTGAATTGCACAGGAAAGACAGAAACGGGCTGAGCCAATCACAGAAATCTGCTAATAAAATAAATAATGACAATAAGATGAATATATGACTTGTATAAAATCACGTTTCCGGAATCAACACGATTATAACTCTTTCACAACGACTAATTTTCATTGCAAAGCCCAGATTGTCAGCTATATTGTATTCAGTATATCTGCCGCATAAACTGCGGGTTCCCGGTTGCTGAAGAAAGTGTTTATAACTGATTACATCTGAGGATTGGTCTTTTTGTCTGTAATCCACATTTGTTTTTCCATGACAGCCTACAAAATGTGTACTCTGTAACGAATGCCTTTTAAAAGTAGCGAAGTACAATACTTACCTCAAAACATACTTAAGTAAAAAGTACACGAAAAATCTACTCAGTTACAGAAATTAGAGTAGTTGTAATTAGTTACTTTTCACCGCTGCTTGTCTGTTTAAATGCAAGTTTTAATATATAGGCTATAGGCCTATATGTGTGTAGTAATGCGTTGCATTGGCTGTGTGACTCCATTGACATAATGTTAAAAAGGTACTTCACAATACATTAGCAGTCAAACAGAAATGTTTGCATAACATGCAGGATTGCTTCTGCTCTATTTATGTTTTTTTTCCTTTCTTAGAAGAATTTATTTCCAGTGCTGAATCTGAAATGGTTACACATTTGGTGTTATACACTTCAAATTGACTTTTCTTTAAATAAATAACCATACACTGTGATTGTACTGCTGATGCAGCTGTATTAAGGGCAGGGTTAGTACTTTACTTTATCTCTCCATCTTTTTTATATGAATGCAGAAAGAAAGGATTTCTCAAATATAGGTACTTGGGTGATTTGTTTTTTTTTTCGTTTGAACCTAATACTGTTTCTCCACCACAAATTCATAATTTGAAGCCTCAATGAATGCACAAATAATTTAAAGTTACATTGCACACAAAAGTAAAATATATTTTTCATAACAAACTAGCAATGTGATAATAAAGTGAGACGTTTATTCAAATACATTGTGACACCATGTGGGGTTGGACATGGTATCGGGCGTCTAAAGGCGGAGCTCAGGAAACAACAAGCCTGGGTATGGTAGTGTATAAATGAACAGATAGACAACAACCCAAATAAAGCCCTAACTAGCCCTAGAACTGGATGTCAATACCTATTTGAAGACAATTTGGAATTAAACTCAGGTGAGATGAGACAACAAATACATATGCTGCAATGCTTGTTATGAAAGCCAACCCCCATTTCTGCACACGATCAGTTTGACCGCAGACCAGCTATTACATCAATTGCAGGATCTGACCTATTTACAACCATTAACAATCCCAGCCATTGGAGTCACTGGTTTACGATGATCTGTCGAATGCCCAACAGACTTCTGCCCAGCCAGCTATGGCAACACAGCCCCCTGGGAACTCCTGGCTTAAGCAGGCAATAACATGGCCAGGATTTGAAAACAATTAATGATATACATCATCCAATTCATATTGAGGCCCTTTTCCTCCATGTGCCCTGTGGGAGATGACAATGCTGACATTTTTAATACTATGGTGAGAAATTATAAAGAAAAAATAAACTGATTGTTCCAGTGGATTACAGCACTTACCTAGAAGTCAACAGATCACAAATCCGAATATGAACTACCAACCTGTAAACGAATGGTTTATTTAAATAATTTCCAATGTTCTAATTTCTTGTTAAGCCTGCCTTCACAGATATTAGACATATTCTTTGAGGTGATAAATCTACTTTGAATTTGTCCTTAAGTCTGTTCTAATTAAATGGCTTACCGTATAGCTTCCTGACACTTTGGGTTTTGAATGAAATAACAAAGTTGTTGACACCTCCAACGATTATCGGGTGCTAATGACCTTATTTAGTTTGCTCAGTTTGCAGATAGATGCTTTGAAGTCATTTATCATCGCTAAGACGATGATAAGCCACAAGGATTTTAAGCATTAGCTTACATATAGTGGAAAGTAGAAGAGGTTAATCAATCCTCCATGGAGAGAAAATAAATATAGTGCACAGACAATCCATGAACCATGAATAATCTCAGCAATGTGTTTCTTTTTCAGTTTTGCCAAGATTAATTAATAATATCATTAACAATGGGTGTTCGTTATGTGATTATATATCTTTTATACATTTCCTGACAAGGTATATGTCTAGGAATTTTTATGTTGTTTACATTTATAATTTGAGCAAGAGCTTGGTTTCTAAACTCTGGAGGTCAAAGGTCAAGAAAAACATATATTTGTGCTCCCAGATCCCAAATCCAAAGGCCTATATACAGTAAATGTACACTACTACTACTGTTATTATTATTGTTGTTGTTGTTGATAATATTAATAATAATCGTAATTATATCAGGACCTTTACAATTTCAGAAGGATTTTATTGTATTTACAACAAATTATACATTTGTTTATTTAAAACATGTAGGATATATTTTAAATATGTATATTTTCAATATGTAGTGCACAAGGTTAATTTGTAATGTATTCGTAATACATAAAAGTCACTTTCAGTGAGGCTCACAACTCTGGAACACACATTAATAATTTTCATATTCTCTATTAAAAGACCTTCAATACAGTTTCTGCTGTACAACTAGAGCATGTATGAAAGCATTACTTCAGGGCAACCTTCTATTTCACCCAGAAACACAGACACACTGTCCCACATGTGGTGTATTTCTTTATAAATCGATAGTTTGCGAATGCACACCCAGTTATCTGAAAAAGGAAGCACTGCCCAAGGGGGAGGGGTTTCTGCGCACTTCCGTTGGAACCCGATCGAAACATCTCTATATCAAAACTGCCATTGGCTTCTGTGCACGTTACTCAGAACAGGTCCCTTCATACTTCCTGTTTTTATAAGAGGTGACGTCTGCACAGGAACGTCCTCTTTTGCCGGGAGCCAGGACTCCCACGCGACCTTGCAACCCTTGGGCAGTGCTTCCTTTTTCAGATAACTGGGGTTGAATTCGCAACCTATCATTATCTTTCAAGTCGGAAGCACTGCCCAAGGGGGAGGGGTTACTGTAAAACAAAACCATCGCAAGGGAGGAGGCAGCGAGCTGATAAGGGAGCCTGCCCCGAGGTGCACCACTAGGGGGCCTTGGCAACAACTCCAGACAGGAGTACCAGGGGCCCCTTGGGGCCACACCTGGGCTGCCCAGGAGCGAGGACCGCAGTCACACTCTTACTGGGAACTGTCTACAACCAGCATATACAAAGTGCGGCTACAGAGGTCAACTCTTACGATCTCCGCTTACACAGTAGCAAAGGCCGATTGCTCTACTAGCACAGGTAGGAGTGAGGCCACAGATCTACTTGTATCATACACAGTGTGGGACAAGCAGAGCAACTCTTGTGCCCCCTGCACTACCTTGTGGCAGTGGACCCCTGATCCCACAGGGGTGGGGCCACAGACTCACTGTATTTCAACATAATGTACAGCTGGCTAGTCAGACACTAGAGTAGGAACATTCATGATGCCTCCGTGCAGCACAGGAGCAATCTCGCTCATCTGAACAGTACAGAGCAGCCAGCTCCACTGTCATAATAATATATATATATATATATCGCGGGGTGTAGGAAGCAGATCATGCACCCTCCACGAAACACTTGAGCAGTTGTCACCTACTAGTGAAGCTAGATGCAGGACAACAGTGGGCTCTACCCAGTGCATAATTTGTAAATCCGAAGGTGCCGGAACGCAAAGTGTATATGAGAGCAGGTGTTTGACGAGGCAGGCACTGGTCCCGGAACAGTGCAGGTTGTGAGAGCAGGTGGTGACGATCAAAACCCGACGTGAGACCGGGGGGGGTGTGACGGTAAAAAAAAACGTGAGAGCTGGTGGGGGGGGGGGGGGGGCAATGTGAGAGCGGGGGGGGTCAGTCTCAGTGCGGCTCTTTGAACATCTACCGCTCTAATGACAATCGTAAACCTTTCACAAAACTATACTGTGCTATTGCTGATGAGTTTATTAATTAAACACAGTTAGTTGTTCAGTATGTTTCCCAATGAATGTTAATGTCAGTGTGCATATCGCTGCCACTGGATCTGACACGATCATTTGTAGTCCGTCATCCGAAAAGTTGTCCATCAAGCACAGGGCACATTGGATCCATTAAAACCTCACAAAGTACACAGTCTTTCCAGATTATTGCACTGGTGTGCATTTGTTTAACTCCTCAACTACAAAAATATAATACTAATAATCAGGTAATAATCAATTGTATTTATAACGTGCTTCTCTCATACCCAATAGCACTACAAGTCAAACAGTCAAAACAGACAAGATCAAACAGGCAACACCGCAGTAGAAACTCAAGAGTATTTTTAAAAACTTGCAACTAAGAGAGATCTTAGCTTTTTTTTTTAAAGGTGAGTTTTAATAAATGTCTTAAACCCAACTTTCATCTCCAGTTTGCAACGGGGTACTGGAGAAATAAGAGCTTTTACATTATGTTTTTGAATAATGTAAATTAAAAAAAACATAGTTGCACACAAACTACACCTCATCGTAAAGAAACAACAGTAGAAACATGAAATTGTTTATTTATCTATAATGTTACCTACTATTTGCTGAAATCTGCCGGTTGCAAAATATCTCAACGCTAAACAGAGCTTCAAACATTTTGGTAATTATGACTGCGCTTAGATGTAGGTCCTAAAACAGGATCGATTATATCTGTGAGGTTAAATATGCTTCATTCTCTTAATCTATACCACTTTCATAGTCTTCCTCCCAAAAAACCTTTAAAGGGTTTTGCCTGCCTTTAAATACCCACGGTCTGTGTTTGATGCCGGCGAACTAGATGAAGTATACAGACTTCCTGCATTTGAAAAAGTCGGATCGAGTTATGATCCTGCTCAAAAGCAGGATCATTATTGATCTCAGATCTTAGTTCAGATTGAGCTCTGATCCGTTTAGTACAACACAATTGAGATCAAGATCAAGATCGGATCCTGTTAGTACAATCGCCCCCAGGTGACGCGGGGTCCAGGGGGCCGAGGGTAGTAGGTCACCAGCCAAAGCGGAGCCTAGAACCGAGGCCGCACACATGGATGGTGGAGCTCAGCAGATCTCGATCCCAGCCAGCTAAGAGAGCGAGATCTCCTACAGCCACAGGTGTGGGCTGTAGTGCAGCTGCAAGCCAGCGGAGGAGCACCTCATGCGATCGAGATCTCTTTCGACACACTGAGGCTCAGGCCGGGTGGGGGGGGCTCGGGTTTACTGCTGCTGCTGACGCTCTCGCTGTGGAGGAAAAGCCCTGTGGACAAATACCAACACAGCGACTAGTCTGTAAATAATATAATCACAATAATGATATTAAAACGTCTAGATAAGACCTGCATGATGTATTTTAAAAACTGAAACCGAAGTGCAGCCGGACCTCTGGGGTGCAGCCGGTCACAGAATGGTGTTAGTTAATAACTAACTGAAAAATACACAGAGACAGACAAATGTGGCAAATCAGTGGGTGAACAGCACGCTTTGTACAGCCAGCTGACCGAGAGTTTAAGTTTGTGTTGTAAACACAGAGAGCTCTCATGACTTGATGTTCCAAAGGCGAAATGGCAAAAGAGGAAGCTCCTGTGCAGACGTCACCTCTTATACAAACAGCAAGTATGAAGGGACCTGTTTTCAGTGACGTGCACAGGGGCCAATGGCAGATTGATATAGAGATGTTTCGATTGGGTTCCAACAGAAGTGCGCAGAACCGCCCCCCACCCTCCCCACCCTCGGGCAGTGCGACGTGAAAGATAACCTAAGATTGTATTAAGATTTACGGTTTTAAGAAGGATTGCCAGAGTTGTTGTATGTATTCTATGTGGGTCTAAATCATATGGCATTTGTATGCTTATTGTTATGTAAAGCAACTGCAAAATAGTGTGCATTATTTATGCTACATGTTAATTAATGTATTATTCTCAATTGGCAACTTTATACACATTTCCAGCAAAATTCTTTAATGAATCCTGGGAATACAAATATATCCAAAACATACAAGCAGTTAGAATGATTTCCTCAGAAGTTATGAAGTTAAAAACAATCATTACAAATAATTATGTACACAGATAAATTAATTAACAATGACTGGCTTGTGATTCAGCTTTGTTATATCTTTGAAAGTAAATATAACTGAAATAATGTTGAAGTAAACAGCTATCAAGACACAGAGAGAATATTGAATACAGTGAGGGAAAAAAGTATTTGATCCCCTGCTGATTTTGTACGTTTGCCCACTGACAAAGAGAGTTTGGAATCAGATTGATTGATTGCTTCTGTGGACAGGTGTCTTTTATACAGGTAACGAGCTGAGATTAGGAGCACTCCCTTTAAGATAGTGCTCCTAATCTCAGCTCATTACCTGTATAAAAGACACCCGGGAGCCAGAAATCTTGCTGATTGATAGGGGATCAAATACTTATTTCCCTCATTAACATGCAAATCAATTTATAACTTTTTTGAAATGCGTTTTTCTGGATTTTTTTGTTGTTATTGTCTCTCACTGTTAAAATACACCTACCATTAAAATTATAGACTGATCATTTCTTTGTCAGTGGGCAAATGTACAAAATCAGCAGGGGATCAAATACTTTTTCCCTCACTGTATAAATAAATAAGACTCAGTTAACACATACACACCTTACTTGGGTTTAGATAGTGATCTAATGTATATTATTAATAAACTGGATGCATTTTAAAATCATGTATCTACAAAAATCAACATTTATTTTATTTTATTTTATTTTATTAATATGTTAGAAAAATAAAACCAGTAGGAATGTTGCCTGATAGGTAGTTCAAGTGAAAGAATGTGTATTTAAGGCCCTAATACATTTCTGCAACTGGTTACCAGTATTCAGGGCAGGTTGTCAGATCCATACACATTCAATATTGCATTAACACCCTCTGGGCCAGTCCTAGTACAAAAAATTAAACCAAACGGTGAAAGATATTACAATTATATAGACAGACTTTTTTGTGTCACATACCTAAAATTAATACACAACAAGCCCAATCATCCAATTCTAAAATATCAGCCTTTATTCAAGCATTATAGGAGTTTTACAGCAGAAACTAAGATTTATCTTCACCATTTATCACAAACTTATATATTTTAATTAGAAACAGTCTTGGTGTATTGTCAGCTAATTCATTATCCGACATGCATTGTATGATGATAATGTGAATCAGATTTTATTTTAGTTTCAGAAAAAGCAGAGCATTGACATAACTTTAATACAAATGTCTAATATCTGAAAAGACAAGAATAGAATTGGAGAAATATTAGGAAGGCAAAGTCTACTTATTTTAATTTTCTTCAATAGGCTGCTTGGCTTTGTGTAACATTAATTTGCCTGCCTTGAATACTGCCTTCAACTTTGGGATTTAATTTCAGAAGGTTTTATTATTATTATTATTATTATTATTATTATTATTATTATTATTATTATTATTATTATTATTGGAGTAGTTCATCACCAAGAAAAATTGTTTTATCAGACGAAATGACAAAAAGATAATCTTATAGAGCATATATAATAAGGAGATGAATAGGAGTAAACCCCTGATTTGTGAAGACAGCATTTGGGAGACATTCTGTCTTATTAAATGCAATCGGTGGTGTCAGTAGAGTATATTAAGTCACAGGACTGGTTGGTGTAACTACCACATTCCCCAAAGAATAAATTGATGGAGTAGCAGTATATGTTTTATCTTGGTCCAGTCAACTAGAAACTTTCGATATACTGGTTAATGGATAGGGCAGTCATTACAACGAAGTTGTGGTATGGGGAGAACCCTCCGTAATGTTTCTGTTTTCGAGGGGTGTGGGCATGCGGGCCTCTGTTGGCACCCCACCCCCCCTCTTCTTATTTCAAATTATAAGTTGAGGCCTTCCCTTAGCAGGCTCAGGCCCCAGGGCTAGTTTTCTTATCTGTCTGCTGCCTGCCTCCCATGCGATGACTTGGGTATAATGTACTCCACCCCCTTTGGATAGTATTCTCGACTTGAAAGGTAACGATAGTTTTCTAATCTGTAAAAGATTAACCTACTGTGTGTGTATGTGTGTGTGTGTGTTGACTGAGTTTAACTATCTGGTGTCTGTAAAGCTAATGTTTCTTTCAGTATGTTGTATCAAGATTTATATTATATCATTATTGTCATCAGCCCATATCCATCATCTGCTGGATGAAGGCCTCCCCAACATGTTTCCACTTGCTTCAATCTATAATTTCCCTTGCCCATGTCATGCCTGCAAAGATCTTTTATGTGGTCTTCTACGTTTTGTTTAATATCTTGGGATCCATTTGACAGCTACCTTTGTCCATCTTTCATCTGTTCTTGTTGCAGTGTGTCCGGCCCATTGCCATTTTAACATATACACTCTTTCAATGACATCATGTTTTTAGAACAAGTAATTAATGGATCAGAGAAAATTCTCAAATCTCTTCTTGCTATTCCAAACATACACTTTCCATGTTCACCTGTGTCGTATGCAGTTTCTGTAACATTTTTATATATCTCCATCTGCGGTTATTTTTAAGTAGCTGTTGATCTAGTTTAATGGTAACACTTTACAATAAGGTATGAATTCATATATGAATACCATAGGATTTAAACATCAATCATGAACATAGCACATGAACCCATACCCTAACCCTAACCCTATTATACATGTGATTAACATAAGATTAACATAAGTGCAAGACATATTCATGTGTTTATCATGTGGTATTCATATATTAATTCATGAGGAATCGTGGTACCTTATTGTAAAGTGTGACCAGTTTAATTTTACAAAGCTGTAAAACATGACTTGGGGCAGGATTAAATAAAAAATGTTCACACTGTGAGTCACTCACAGAAGCATTAGCGAATGGAAATCACGCTGCTAAACTATCGCAGTATTAAGGGCCGGATTAAATCAAAACTTTGACCCACTACAAATCTGTACATCATAGTGGTTACATTTATGATTACAAGAAAGTGCCATTTTACTAAAAATTAACTACAGTTCTGTAGTTTTCTATTAGTGGATGGGTCAAAGTTTTGATTTAATTTGGCCATAAATCTACATGTTTTGCGCCGCAAAATGACCATCTTGCAGCTTTTTTCTTGCACAACACGAGGGAATAAAACACAGCTTTCACACAGCAACTACAAAACTGTACTCAGTCGCGCTTTCATGTTTAGTTAGATGCTACTCTCTTCTAATTTTTAAAGGAAATCCCATGATGTACAGTTTGATGTAGTTTGCTATTAGCGTCTGGTTAAAGTTGTAGTTAATCCAACAATTCAGTGGGAGTGGTTACATTTTCGCTGTATTAAATCAAGGAAATATCCGGAGAAAACCCCCTGTCAATGCTCTGCAGCTCCTCTAATTTCACACACTGCAGAGTTGTCTAAAGCCTCTTGTGGTTGAGGCACAGTGGAGAGAGAGCCCGTCTGGCACAGGTTTGCACAGGCGCATCTCCGGGTTCATTCACAGCCTCCTCCTCTGTGTGTCCAGTGGAAATAACTGCTCATTGCTGCAGTAATGGCAATACAGGTGTCCAGGAAACAAATTACGTTGTGTTACGTTGCGCCCAACATCCACACAGATGAAATTTAATCTATTGCACAGAGAGAAAATATGTTGTTACTGAATGCCATTTTATATTTTTGTGGGGTTTGTGATTTGGTTTTGGAGTTGATTTGCTTTCATTTATCTTTATTTGTTATATTGGGCGTGTAG
The DNA here is from genome assembly GCF_036373705.1 of Amia ocellicauda. NCBI lineage: Eukaryota > Metazoa > Chordata > Actinopteri > Amiiformes > Amiidae > Amia > Amia ocellicauda. The sequence goes on along the minus strand of NC_089862.1, from coordinate 13,951,594 downwards.
AGGACCTCCCTGAGGTCCAGTTATTTTGACCTTCATCCCAAATTTATAGACGTGTATAGGCAGGGAAGTAAAAGGGTAGAAGGGATTTTAAAGTAAGTGGCTATCTGTTATTTGTAATAAAGGCCATTTTTATTTACTTCTGTCTCCCTGATTCCTCCTCATTGACTGTACCATACTGTGCATTATTCTCCTTCCCAGCCGCCCTGGTATACTAAAGGTGGTGGCATAAATTGGGTAGGTGTAAATTGGTTTCCCTCCCAGAATAAATAGGCAAATGCTACACTTATTGCCTCTTACAGTAGATGACATCGAGTGATATTAAAATGATGTACTTTGTACTAATGTACACATCACTGTTCATTTTCAAGTAATGATAATACAAATGTCATTAGCAATTTATATTTTATAGATACATAACTTGAAACTTACGTGAGGCTTAATAACTCGAGCCTTGTTATTGCATACTGAAAGAAACATCATGCATGACAAACATCACAATGTTAAATTCAGTCAGTAGCATAGCAAACAGCTGTGGAGTTGACAGGAGTTGGAAACTGCTATGAGTCAGATAACATCATCCTGATATAACCTGCAAAATTACAAGGAATTATCTGTTATTCAATTGCAGAGACGTTATCAGTGACTTCAGCAGAAGAAGTATAAATAGATGCACAAGGGATCCTGGAAAACCAAGACACCTGAGCATATTTAATATTAAACAGGTAATTTGTTCCTTCAGTGTCTCTAAAAATAGTATTTATTTGTAAAATGCATTTGACACTCTCAAGGGAAGATTTAAAGTTAGATGACATCTTATTTTGTTTCATGGTTGAGATGACATGTGATTGAACGATTCTGCTGAATTTTGTGGGAAGGCAACAATGGCCTGCATTATACAGCATTCTTTCTTATTTAATGATGTCCCACTTATATATTTCACCACTATCACCTATCAGCCACTGCTGGATGAAGGCCTCCCCCAGATGTGTCTACTTGCTTTGATCTACAGCTTCTTGTTTCCATGTCACACCTCCAAAGTATATGATTTTATCTTCCCATCTTCTATGTGTTCGTCTTCAAGGTCTTTATCATCTCTTGGTGTCCATTCAATAGCTTCCTTGGTTCATCTTTGATTTGATCTTTTACAATGTTTCCGGCCCATTGCCATTTTACCATTTTCACTCTTTCAATGATGGCACGTTAAATGTCAAGTTAAAGGGAGCTGATTAGAACAATGTATCATTTTCTGATGACATCACGGCTTCAATTTCAAGAACTCTCAGATGCAAGCTGGACTAACCTGAGTAAAACAAAAGCCATGTTTAACAGCTTTGTTAAATCTAAGAACACAACTAGATCAACAGAGACTCAAATAAGTCAAAAGTTATGTTTACCTTGAACAACAAATCAGTGATATTGTGTAAGAAATCAAAAGAAGAGTAAAAATGTGGTGGAGTTCATTTGGAAGAAACAGCATGGCATAGCTGACTTCTGGAATCACATCTGGAATTTCACTAATATTCATTGAGACGACTTCTTTACTGCTTGTCATCACTACTATATACATTTAATTAATTAGATGTTGGCTTTTATAACAGCTTCAATGCTCTCTGTTTGTGGGATATTTGAGACTGGTCAAATCAAGACAAACAAGAATACTTGAAAATTTTACTTTGAGGTCATCGATAAAATTCATTACATCATGTGTGTTAGATAAATAAGAGGGAAATTTGCAAACAAAAGATTTCAGCAAAAAGTCAATATATTGACATAAATGTTCAATAATGGAACCAATCCCTCTACAGTTGGTGTCCCCAGGGGGGTTGTTTGATCCTTATGTCATTTAGGAAGGTACTACAATTCTTAACAAATTGGGTGGCTGACTTTCAAGAAATCATATTCAACCTCATTAATCAATCAATTTTCTCTCTTTGATAGTCACTGTAGGGTCAGCTTTCAATGGAGTGTAGAACTGTATATTACTGATTTGTGATAGTAACTCAGTTCTGTATTTCTCCATTTGCATGATGACAATTGCCCCTCCTTTGTCTGCTGATTGGATAATGATCTCTTTGTTTAAGCTCAGTTGTCTCAGAGCAGATTGTTCTTCTTTAGCGAGGTTATAATATCTAGGCTGGGGTTTTGTTTTAATTAATGCATCTATGTCTTGATTCACTAAATTACAGTATGTCACAATATTAGGGTTCAAATTAATATTTGGGAGAGAATACAATTTATTTTTAAAAGGGGTTCTTAAGCCCTCATATCCCCATATAGGGTGTGGCAACACATGTAATCGATTATATGATTTAGAAGTGAATTCTTAGTTAATATGTGCATGTTAAACACTGTTTAAATTAAATAATAATATATTAATATACCCTCCATCCTTTAATTATCATTACATTTATGCTCAGTGGGTGAGACTAAACTCCTGGTGCTGAGAACAAATATTTCTCTCAATTCCAGTCCGTTCAGCAAAAGAGGACAGCAAAATAGTTCTATAAATAACTATTTTAATAAAGAAACAGTTGTCTGTGAAAACATTGTTTATTTTTTACTATTAATGTTCTTTGAGTGTCTATCATTTCAACTTTACATATAATAATTACATTTTACAGGCATACAGTGACTGAGGTGGTCTTGGAAATTTGAATGGATAACATTATTGTTTTTGTGTTTGTCAAAATGTATTATATACTGTAAAAAGTGTATTTTCCCATCCATTTTAATAGCAAAAGGTGTCCATACATAACAAAAACATTAAAAAATACAAATGCTTTCTTCGGTCTCAATTTTCTACTAAAAGTTTCTACTTATGTTTCTATAAACAATTTCAGAATAGTAATTTAAGCTTTGAGTGTGGTTTATGTAAAGGAATTTGGAGATTCAATAAATCATCGAGCTCAAAAGGAGTTATCCCATTTAGTGACTTATTTCTGCAATTCACAGGAAGCTAAAATAAGGACATGACAGTTGAAATTGCTTTTTTAAATCTTACTTTTCTGCCTTTTTGAAACACCATCAGGCCAGCAATAATCACCTCTTCTTAAAACAAATGTGTCTTCTTCATAATATTAGCTAGGGTATAATACTGTATAATTTGTACTTAATTGCGTAGGAGAAAGATATATTAAATAGATTCAGTTTCTCTATGTGAGTCTCAAATGACCTTTACATTTCCTTATTTCCGTTCCTCCAGGCATTGTGTTGAAATCATATTTGATGCCAGAATTACTTACCTGGTGTGCTACTTAACAATTTTATCAGAATTGAGGAAATAAAATTCTCTTTCTGTATACAGTGAGGGGAAAAAGTATTTGATCCCCTGCTGATTTTGTACGTTTGCCCACTGACAAAGAAATGATCAGTCTATAATTTTAATGGTAGGTGTATTTTAACAGTGAGAGACAGAATAACAACAAAAAAATCCAGAAAAACGCATTTCAAAAAAGTTATAAATTGATTTGCATGTTAAAGAGGGAAATAAGAATTTGATCCCCTATCAATCAGCAAGATTTCTGGCTCCCAGGTGTCTTTTATACAGGTAACGAGCTGAGATTAGGAGCACTCTCTTAAAGGGAGTGCTCCTAATCTCAGCTCGTTACCTGTATAAAAGACACCTGTCCACAGAAGCAATCAATCAATCAGATTCCAAACTCTCCACCATGGCCAAGACCAAAGAGCTGTCCAAGGATGTCAGGGACAAGATTGTAGACCTACACAAGGCTGGAATGGGCTACAAGACCATCGCCAAGCAGCTTGGTGAGAAGGTGACAACAGTTGGTGCGATTATTCGCAAATGGAAGAAACACAAAATAACTGTCAGTCTTCCTCGGTCTGGGGCTCCATGCAAGATCTCACCTCGTGGACTTTCAATGATCATGAGAATGGTTAGGAATCAGCCCAGAACTACACGGGAGGATCTTGTTAATGATCTCAAGGCAGCTGGGACCATAGTCACCAAGAAAACAATTGGTAACACACTACGCCGTGAAGGACTGAAATCCTGCAGTGCCCGCAAGGTCCCCCTGCTCAAGAAAGCACATGTACAGGCCCGTCTGAAGTTTGCCAATGAACATCTGAATGATTCAGAGGAGAACTGGGTGAAAGTGTTGCGGTCAGATGAGACCAAAATCGAGCTCTTTGGCATCAACTCAACTCGCCGTGTTTGGAGGAGGAGGAATGACCCCAAGAACACGATCCCCACCGTCAAACATGGAGGTGAAAACATTATGCTTTGGGGGTGTTTTTCTGCTAAGGGGACAGGACAACTGCACCGCATCAAAGGGACGATGGACGGGGCCATGTACCGTCATATCTTGGGTGAGAACCTCCTTCCCTCATCCAGGGCATTGAAATTGGGTTGTGGATGGGTATTCCAGCATGACAATGACCCAAAACACACAGCCAAGGCAACAAAGGAGTGGCTCAAGAAGAAGCACATTAAGTTCCTGGAGTGGCCTAGCCAGTCTCCAGACCTTAATCCCATAGAAAGAGGGAGCTGAAGGTTCGATTTGCCAAACGTCAGCCTCGAAACCTTAATGACTTGAAGAGGATCTGCAAAGAAGAGTGGGACAAAATCCCTCCTGAGATGTGTGCAAACCTGGTGGCCAACTACAAGAAACGTCTGACCTCTGTGATTGCCAACAAGGGTTTTGCCACCAAGTACTAAGTCGAAGGGGTCAAATACTTATTTCCCTCATTAACATGCAAATCAATTCATAACTTTTTTGAAATGCGTTTCTCTCACTGTTAAAATACACCTACCATTAAAATTATAGACTGATAATTTCTTTGTCAGTGGGCAAACGTACAAAATCAGCAAGGGATCAAATACTTTTTCCCTCACTGTATATATAGGCAGGCTATATAAATATATACATAAATACACTCTGATACTGTTTAACTGTTACTGTTCTATATATTAAAAAAAAAAGCATTAAGCATTAGACTGGCGATTTAACCCAGATCACCAGGTTCACAGTGCTGTCCCTTAACCACTGTGCCAACTGATATACAAAGTTAATCTGAAACCTGTTTTAAGAAGCCTTCAGCAGCCGCTGCCAGCTGTCATGATTCATTGTATAAAACTGAATTATTGACGTTATTATGTATCAATTAAAAACATACATAGCCTGCCTATATTATATATACACATATGTGTGTTCTATGGCTCCACAATAAGTTAATGCACTCATGGTTACAAATGCTCAAGTGGAGAACATATAATTATGGGGGCAAATTGACAAGGGGACGAACTGTCGTGGGGACCAATTGTTTGCCGGGGTGAATTGTCAGGGACGAATTGACGGGGACCAATTGTTATGGGACCCAATTTTTTTCCCATCCAAGATCTGGTTAGAAGATTAGAATTAAGGGTTTTATTAATTGCAGTACCACGGATGTTGCCTATATATTGACATATCCATGTGGTTTATATTGGACAAATAACAAGAGCTTTGAAAGTACAGATTGCTGAACATAAGCCAGAAATCAGGAACAACAATCATCAGTATTCGATTACCAAACACTACATTCAGGTGGGACATAGATCTTCTCGTCACGCACTACACTTTGTGGGTGTGGAGAAGATAAATGTACCTGCCCAAGTGGGGAATCTCCATTTGCGGAGAGAAGCCTACTGGCTGCTTACTCTACAGTCATTGGAACCTTTCAGATTGAATTAGGAATTTAATTAGGAACATAAGAACATAAGAACATAAGAAAGTTTACAAACGAGAGGAGGCCATTCGACCCATTGTGCTCATTGGGTGTTCAATAATAACTGAGTGATCCAAGGATCCTATACAGTCTGATTTTAAATGTTCCCAATTTTTCAGCTTCTACCACATCGCTGGGGAGTTTGTTCCAGATTGTGACAACACTGTGTGTGTGTGAAGAAGTGTCTCCTGTTTTCCATTTTGAATGCCTTGAAGCCCAATTTCCATTTGTGTCCCCGGCTGCGTGTGTCCCTGCTGATCTGGAAAAGCTCCTCTGGTTTGATGTGGTCGATGCCCTTCATGATTTTGAAGACTTGATTCAAGTCCCCACGTAGTCTCCTCTGTTCCAGGGTGAAAAGGTTCAGGTCCTCAGTCTCTCAGTAGGACATTCCCTTCAGACCTGGAATAAGTCTGGTTGCTCTCCTCTGAACTGCCTCTAGATCAGCAATATCTTTCTTGAAGTGTAGAGCCCAGAACTGCACACAGTATCCAGATGAGCTCTAACTAGTGCATTGTACAGTCTGAACATTACTGCCCTTGTTCTCAATTCTACACTTTTGACAATATACCCTAACATCCTGTTTGCCTTTTTTATTGCTTCCCCACATTGTTTGGATGGAGAAAGTGAGGAGTCCACATAGACTCCTAGGTCTTTCTCATGCGTTACTTCATCTAGTTCTATTCCTCCCACAGTGTAATTATAGTGGACATTTTTGTTACCTGCATGTATTACCCTGCACATTGAATTTCATCTGCCAGGTGTCGGCCCACAACTGAATATTATCTAAGTCCCCTTGAATAGCCTGTACTGCCAAGATTGTATCTGCTGAGCCACGTATTTTAGTATCATCTGCAAATTTGACAAGTTTGCTAACTATCCCAGATTCCAGATCATCTATCCCAGAGTCCAGATCATGGACTCTGGGATAGATTGATGCCCTTTTTGTTTTCATGATGCCCCTTCATTTAACTTGAGTTTTGTGTTTGTATTTTGGTTGACTTTTGATTGTTGTAATTATTTGTGAATATATTATGTAATAGAAAAACACAAATAATTCTTATTGAAATATAAGACGTAACTAATTCCCTCTCTGCAATTGAGTGTATTTAATAATTACTGCTCTTTATTGATGTTGTCTAACCAAGTTCTATTGTGATTAGGAAGTGGATCCCATATTGACATTTTAATTTAATTACGAGTAATAATGAATTACCTAATTCAACTACCACTTTTGTAATTGTTGTTCTCTGGAATTGATTTGAATAGCATGTGTCAAACGATCACCTGAAATCAATGTTGATGTTAAAAGGCACACACCCTGCCCTTTCATTGACTATGTTCTGAAGAAGACAACAGGTCGAAACATGCAAGCCTCTTTTGCATACCATGTAAATAATTACAATAACTTACTCAAAAAAGTAATTAAACACACAACATTAATTTGGAACTTTGTGATTATGAACATTAATTGAATTGGGAGTTGCTGTCTTTCTGTTTTCACCTTCACCAGTGGAGCACTTAGTGTAAATGTTTTTTTTCCCTAGGACAAGGCAACTACATAACTCAAAAGACACTGAACAGAAGATGTATGAATGAAAAGCTGCTTTACACATTTTGAACAGATCTAATTAAGCATATTTGCTGGGTAAATGGCAAAACAGTGGTTGAATGAGTACAGAATTGTAATTTAATTCACATGTTTATTTTTTTGTAGGGGCAGGAAGGGGCTTGACTAATGTAATAATAACAGTATGCATGTTGTACAACATCCCCATGGACTCAAATTAGTTTCCACAGAAATCACTTCCCTCAGCCAACCGTATTCTTGCAAGCAGCTACTAGAGTTCTGTATTGATATCCGTATTCGCTTTGTATCCAGTGTTTTAAAACACATATATTTATCTGTATATTGATTGATTTCATATATTGAAAATACACACACATGTATCTATGTAGGTAGGTATGTATGTATGTACAAAACTGAGCTTTACAGTATTTGTAATTGGTTTCATGCTGTGGAGCTCTCTGAAATACACTGGTTGCTAAAAGGTTACACCTGTGAGTAAACATAGGGCAGGATTAAATCAAAAATGTATTTATGTATGTATGTATGTATGTATGTATGTATGTATGTACAAAACTGAGCTTTAGAGTATTTCCAAATTAATAAGTACAGTGTTAAGCAGCCTGCTTCAACATATCTGCCTGATTGTCCTGGCAGGTGTCACAGTGTCGGGGCTCTGAGTCTGAGTTGCGGGTCCGAGTCCTGAGTGGGGAACCATGGCACCATTTCCCCCACTAAACACGCCACTGCTGGACACGGTGTTGTGATATAAACACTGATTACAATTTTTATTATCATCACTTGAAATTGAACAGTCATCAGTACTGTGATGTATTAACTAAAGAATACACATGAGACGCACGTCTGAACTGCAGTGTCACGTTTTTACTATATCCACTTCTTGATTACATCCCGGCACGCACCAACACACTTCAACTACGGAATCTCTAATGTTCCAATAAACCTATAAGCACCAGCATTGTGATACATTACATTTTCCCCCCTTTTAAACAACAGTACACTCCATTGTTTTCACCAACAATCAGAACACAAATCACCAACGTGAAAGCATTATTGTTTAACAACCAAAACTATCACTTTTTATTTTTATTTTTTTACACATATGGCTCTACATATATATCTCAGAACAGTTCAGTGCTGCTGGTAATGATGCAATGGTTTCCTATCTCTAATGAGCATCAAAGGTCAAAACGTTTGGGTGACTTCCTAATCCTGGATGAGCGACGAGGGTTTTGAATCATCGCTGTCGACCCTCCACTGTCCTCCTGAGCAGGCTCAGGCATTGCTTCATTATCCTCTCCAGGTACAGAGGGTTGAACCGTGGTTCCAGTCTCTGGACAGTCTGTCTCTTCAGCAAGCTCATCCTCTGTAACCTGGGCTTTCAGCTGATCACCATGTCTCCTGAAAATGTCATCAGTGTCTCATCCCTGAACCCTGTTTGCTGTACTACCACTCCCGGAATCCATTTGTTTTCCTTTCCAGTGGTGTTATGCATGGATACTGCGTCTTTCTCAGAAAAGGACCTCTCCACAGAGAACTGATAGAACTTTTGCATGTATTGTTTTCCATTAACCTTAACAGTGACATCAGGATGGATGAAGTCCAGGCCAGTGCGAACATGCCGGTTCAGGAACAGATCAGCTGGTGATTCACCTGTTGTGCAGTTTGGGGTAGTGCGATACTGCATTAAAAAGAGAGAGATCCGATCTTCCAAATCTGTTGTTACATGTGCGAGTTTCTTAATTCCACTCTCAAAAGTTTGCACATACCTTTCTTCAAGGCCATTGGTAGCAGGATGCCCTGGGGCACTTGTATAATGACGAATGTTATTTTGCTGCATGAACACTCTAAACTCCTCAGACATGAATTGAGTTCCATTGTCTGTGACAATGTGCTCAGGCAGCCCATAAGCTGGCTTGTGAAGTGAGGTTTGGCATTCTGAACACCTGTAACCACTTAGAATGTGCATCTACTACTATCAGGAATGTGTGTCCTAATAAAAGCACAGCGAAGTCCACATGCAGTCTTTTCAAGCACTGGCCAGGGAATTCCCAAGGATGTAGGGGGGCCAGGTTTGGAGCTTTTTGTCCTATCTGACATGTCTCGCATGCTTTGCTAACCTGCTCCAAATCTGCATCCACTTTGGGTTACCACATATACTTGCAGGCAAGCGCTTTCATCTTGACTATTCCCATGTGACCTACATGCAATTCCTTCCTTCAAGTCTTCTTCAGTTTATCAGGAATTATCACTCTGGTACCCCAGAGAACACATCCTCTCTCTGCAGACAACTCAAGTCTACGTGAGTGAAAAGTTTTCAAACTTTCATCCACCTCCATCGGCCACCCCTCCATGACATGCTTTAACACCTTCGATAGCACTTTGTCCGTGGGCGTCACATGTGCTACCTGATCTGCATTCAAGGGAGCCTGTTCAAAATTTTCCTGGCTCATGTCAGCCAGGGGCACCCGTGAAAGACCATCTGCATTACTGTGTTTCTCTGAGGGACAGTATTCAATAACATAGTCATAAGCTGAAGGGATGATTGCCCATCTCTGAATCCTGGCTGCTGCCATTGTGGGTAGACTTTTGTGTTCCCCAAACAAGGTCAACAAGGGCTTATGATCAGTCACCATTCTGAATTTCCTTCCCCACAGATATTGGTGAAACTCTTAAGCTGGTCTCCTGCAATCTCTGCAGCACTTCCTGCAACTTCTGCAAATGCTCTTCTTCTGTTCTCCCAGTTACCAGCAGGTCATCCAAGTATACTACAACATCAAGACCTTTCATTATGTTTTCCATAATTCTCTGGAATATAGAAGGTGCTGCACTGACACCAAAAGGTAGTCTATTATAAACGAATAACCCTCTGTGTGTGTTGATAGTTACCAGCTGTTTCGACTCATCATCCAGCAGGACCTGTTGGTATGCTGAAGCCAGGTCAATTTTAGAAAACATGGTTCCTCCACTCAGTGTCACCATCAATTCCTTAATCTGCGGTAGTGGGTAAGTCTCAGTAACAGCTGCTTGATTCACAGTCAATTTGTAATCGCCACATAGTCTTATGGTTTTGTCCTTCTTCACTACTGGTACTATGGGTGCTGCCCATTCACTATATTTCACTGGAGTTATTATTTAGGCCTTTTCTAAACAGTCCAGTTCTGTATCAACCTATGCCTTCATGGCGAAAGGTAATGGACGACTCTTACAGAAATGTGGAGCAACTTTAGCGTTCACTAGTATCTTTGCTTTGACCCCATGGAGCGTGCCCAATTAATCTTTAAACACCTCAGAGCATGAGTACAGCACTTCTTCAAGGGACTTTGCTTGACGCACTTGACTGACATGTTTTATTTTTTCCCAATTTAATGTGAGCTTTTGCAGCCAATTCCTGCCACACAAGGCTGGCCCCTTTCCTTTAACTACAATCAAGGGTAGCCTTTCGCTCTGGTTTTCATAATTAACAGTACCTTGAAACGGAGGCTGTGAATAAACCCGGAGCTGCGCCTGCGCAAACCTGTGCCGGACGGTCTTTCTCTCCACTGTGTCTCAACCGCGAGAGGCTTTAGACAACTCCACAGTCAGATTTAATACCGCGATAGTTTAGCAGCGCGATGTCCATTCACAGACATGCGCTAATGCTTCTGCGAGCGACTCACAGCACCAACATTTTTTATTTAATCCTGCCCTTAATCCTGCCCTTAGACACAAAAGCCTGTTTCTGGAATGAGAGTCAATCCTTTACTCCAGAGAACAAAAATGACTCATTGTATCACCCTAGAGGTTGTACATCTATGAAGAATAAAACTAGGCAAATAAAGTCTGATCCACATAAAGAGCAGCAGAATTACCCCAGCTGATAAGGATTAGAAGTGACAGCTTCTTTCATGCTTACCAACAGTAGTGATTTCAACCTGTAGTATTGCCACTTCTTGTTAATGTATAGCACTACGGCTTTTAGAAATAAAAAGAATAAACAGGGGCTCTTGGAGTTAAAGGGCTTTGATCATATACTGCTCACAAAACCAAGGGGTATACTACTGTCAAAGCTTAAATATTTGGGTGAAGTTTATTTATAAGGTGAAGATTATGTATGTTTGAGTTTCCTACTTTTCTAGTTTTCATTAATGTTGCGCTTGGATAAACCCCGGTTAGCACACCACCAGAAGCACACATTTGCAATGGAAGTAGTAGTACTCAAAACAACATAACAGGGTATATTTTCTTGTCAATCTGTTGTAGTGCAGCATAATCAGTTAAAGGACAATAATAGATTGTCTTTTTAAACCACAAAAAATATATCAATGAATCCAATTAAACCAAACTGAAAAGCTACACAATGCCCCAGTTGTTGTGTTACAGGCACAACCTGGGTTTAGGTATTCTTAATGCGGTTTGACTGCTCAAGTGTCCAGTCAGCATACTTGCATACCTAATGCCTTACAATGAAAGAGACATATGGTGGGACTTCTGGCATATAAACTAGCATTACAAGTATATGTTCAGTCTACCACATATTGAAACTATTTAAATTTATGAACAAAAATAGTGTTCGGTTGAATAATTGGGACATTTGTGTTGGTACAAGAAGCACATTTTTGGTCATACATTTATGTAGTGCATGCATGTAAAACATTTAAAGAAAATAAATCACATGATGTAAATGGTAGTTTATAACTAAAGCAAAAGTCTGTTTTGATTTCCATTTATAATCAATTTTGAAATAAACTATTCCTATTATTAAGGTAACATCTTAGGCGAGTTGCAGTATTTTCCAATTAAAGAGGCCAGCTGTTCTCAACATAGCAAAGATTATGAAATCCGTCTCATCTACTATCTACATCTGTTCGTGTTTTTTTTGTTGTTGTTGTGTCTTTTTTTTACATCTTACAGCAGTATTTATTAAGCAAAGGCTTTCAGATACAATTATTTAAATTTTACTAAATGCTATATTTGTAATTACTATAGTGCATAAATGAAGTAAGAACTGCAAAAATAAATAAGCTTTCTAGGTCAAATGTATGTTTCGCCAGAACCTATTCATTTTCTTTACATGATATATAGAAAGGCTACATTAGAAAAAAATACAGAAACAATTAATTTTTTGTTAATTGAACAATGATAAAACAAAGTCTTGTCACCATCTATGAAATAATTGGAGAGTTTACTGGAGCAGAACAGGTGGTGTTCAGAGAAAGCCTCAATAATTCTAGGATGGGAACATTTAAAAGTTCAGCAGCAACACAAGAGATGTCTTTCTGATTGTACTGAAGTCTGCTCTTGGCAGCAAATTGTGTAATTGATTAGCATAAAAATGCAAGGAATGTGACTCTTCATTAGCAGACCAGTCAGTCAGCTGCATTAAAAATATAGCACTTTAAAAATGTAATGGATGAGACATTCGTTTTTTTTTTTTTCAAAAGGTTAGAAAACAGTCCACACTTTGCAAAACCTATTTATGAAATGTATTCCTTCTACCAAGAAGTGTTGAATTCTCAAGTCATCTAGAGTAGTGCCCTGACAAATTCAGACATGCCTAAAAACTATAATATAATAATAAACACTTATTTCGATCATTTTACATACATACTGTACATATATGCATGTGTGTGTTTATTTCTTTCACAAGGTCTCCTGGATGTAAATTAATATCAGTTGACATGTATGCAGTGTGGAAATTGCCCACAACCAAACTTATGCCCCATCTATTGTAAAAGTAAAGAGGGACACACACACATAATATTACATATGTACAAATGCAGTAGAAAAGGAATTAAAGTCATGCTAAACTGTCACCATTTAAGCTTTTACATCACATACTGTTTAGCTTTACCTGAAAGACAATTAACTCTGCAGATTGTTGTAATATTGTTTTGACCTTTTGTTTGCTCCAGGGTTCACTGTGCACTTTTGGAGAAAAAATATAAAGCCATCAAGCTCACTGCCCAAATGTATTTGATTGAAATCTCATGTGTGAAGGTGTCTGAGACTCTAGGTGTAACCATGAAAGTGCTATATTAATTTAAAATAAAACTGTTTTGCTGATAGGTTTGTTAAGGTCTATTGCCTCCAGCTTCCACCAAGAGCCCATTAAGTAAGTATATTTCATCACTTCTGTCATTGGATTTGGCACCCTAGTATATTAGAGACAGGCACTGAAGTTAGTTAATCTCATATATTTCTGGTCACGACTGCTACTGTGGTTAGTATCATAAAACTAGATATACATTCTAAAACAGACTGAATTATTAGAAAATTACACTATCATTCAAGGTGAATCATGTAAAAACTATAAATGAAGTGCCTTTAAAATTTAGATGATTCAATTATTTACTGTAAAACACGGGCAAGGATAAAGTGAAAGATTACAGGTACGCTACTTTAAAAGCTGTAGGAACACATGTTAGTATGCTCCATTTGTAAGACCCCACAACATGCTCTTTGTGTAATGCTTTACAAGAAACCCTTAATTGCATTTCCTAGAAATGTCTTCACTGTTTCTCATCAACAACTTCAACACACTCTACCTTGGTGTGGCAACAGTAAGATGTAAAACAACTGATTTACAAATCTGTCTAAAGAGGTTCTGAACAACCTGTCTCGCCAATATTGTGAGTTATGGTTAACAAACCCCCATGATGTTGAAACAAAATTAACGTCCCTCAGTCACCTGCAGCTGGATTGCCACTGACCAAGGCAGTGGTCAGGAGAGTCTGGAAGCAGACGGTGCTAACAATGAAATGTTCTGACGCTGGCTACAATTATTTGAACTTGGATAAGTTAAATGGAATGGTATAATACTTAGTGTAATTAGAAGAAAAGCAAAATAACAAATTGAACCCCACAAATGGTCGAACAAGTGGTGTTGGGTTAATTGTAACCAGGAGACTAAAGAGTAACATCATCGATTTTGACTGCACTGACAGCAGCTAGAATACTTATCCAGCTAACAAAAATATATCGACTTCAGATTGTCCAAGCCTAGAAGATGACCACATAAAAGATAGGAAGATGAAATCATGCACTTTGCAGGTGTGACATGGAAAATAGAAGCTGTAGATCAGGATGATGGTGATGGTGATGGTGATTATACAATATAATTTGTGTATGATTAATAGAAATGTGATGCATATTAACTATTGTTTTAGGTCATGTACACATTTTTTTTATTTGAATGTACCTGTTATCAAACAACATATTTGTTGTTGTTTATGCACGTCTTTTATTAATGTGTGGGGGTTAAAAACCCAGCAGAATTGTGTTTAGTTTGACATGCAAGATAATAATTTTGAAAATGATCACTGTCCAAAAACTGTGTCACTCGGCACTCTTTTTGTGTACAGACTCACCCACATACAGTATGTTCACACTATATGTATGTATACACTATAAGTCATTACTTGTATATAACACCTTGTTATTATCTCAGATGCTGAGCAGCTACACAATCAATTCACACCAACATCAGGCCTCCAAATAATAACATGGACACCTGATATGTATTGTCAAAATGTATTTTCTATCTTGAATGCCTTGAAGCCCCATTTCCATTTGTGTCCCCGGGTGCGTGTGTCCCAGCTGATCTGGGAAAACTCCTCTGGTTTGATGTGGTCGATGCCTTTCATTATTTTGAAGACTTGAATCAAGTCCCCACGTAGTCTCCTCTGTTCCAGGGTGAAAAGGTTCAGTTCCCTCAGTCTTTCAGTAGGACATTCCCGTCAGACCTGGAATAAGTCTGGCTGCTCGCCTCTGAACTGCCTCTAGAGCAACGATAAGTGTGGAGCCCAGAACTGCACACAGTATCCAGATGAGCTCTAACTAGTGCATTGTACAGTCTGAACATCACTGCCCTTGTTCTCAATTCTACACTTTTGACAATATACCCTAACATCCTGTTTGCCTTTTTTATTATCCTAGGTCTTTCTCATGCGTTACTTCATCTAGTTCTATTCCTCCCACAGTGTAATTATAGTGGACATTTTTGTTACCTGCATGTATTACCCTGCACTTGTCCACATTGAATTTCATCTGCCAGGTGTTGGCCCACAACTGAACAGCCTGTGCTACTGAGATTGTATCTGCTGAGCCACCTATTTTAGTATCATCTGCAAATTTGACAAGTTTGCTAACTATCCCAGATTCCAGATCATTAATATAGATTAGAAAAAGCACAGGCCCTAGTACTGATCCCTGTGGAACTCCACTAACAACCTCACTCCAGTTAGAAGTGACTCCTCTAATCGACACCCTCTGTTTCCTAGACATCAACCAGTTCATAATCCATCTACTTACATTACCCTGAATGCCTACAGCTTCCAATTTGAGGATCAGTCTTTGGTGTGGAACCTTATCAAAAGCTTTTTGAAAATCTATGTATATCATATCATATGCTTTCACATGATCTACAGCTGCACTTGCATGTTCAAAAAATTCCAATAAATTTGTAAGACATGATCTGCCTCGTCTAAACCCATGTTAACTATCTCCAAGAATATGGTTTTCATTAAGATGCTCCTCTATTTTCTGTCTAATAATTTTTTCCAACATTTTACAGGTGATGCAGGTGAGACTGATTGGTCTGTAATTTCCTGGCTCAGTTTTGTCCCCTTTCTTGTGGATTGGTATGACATTTGCTGTCTTCCAGTCAGTTGGCACATCCCCTGTTCCAAGTGAAATTTTGAATTTGAGTTAGTGGCCTAAAAATAATTTCCCTCATCTCTTTAAGTACTGTTGGAAATATACCATCTGGCCCAGGTTATTTGTTTGTTTTTAATTCTGCTAGTCCCTTTAGTACCTCCTCCTCATTTATCCTGATCTCTCTTTGGCTTTGACTGGACTGATTGTTAACATGTGGAATGTTATCCTTTTTTTCTTTTGTAAAAACCTCTGTGAAATACTCATTTAGAACATTTGCCACATCTTGTTCATTTTCCAAGATACTTCCATTCTTGCCCTTAAGCTGTTTCACCTCCTCCTTTATTGACCTCTTGACCTGAAACAGGGCCAGACGGAATCTGCAGGCGTGGATTTTTAACGAAAAATCTTGGAATGCACTTAAGCTCACAGAATCCACTCAGGCCCACGGAAAATGTATTAAAATAAAACTTGATGAGCGAAATTAAAGTATTACTTACTGTAACATAGCAACATCCCCCAAGTAATAACATATCATGCAACACATGTGCTGTAAAATAATCTCTCATCTGCGCTCCGGGGCAGTGTGTAATCTGACACCTGAGTTCCAGGGTTTTCAGAGGGTCTTTGGATTGACTAGATATTCGTAGAGTCATGGTATGTGATTGGGTAAAACATATAAGATCTCTAGGCTGATGACATATACATAGTAACGCCCTTTCCATTGGTCAATACTATGCCTATGTTCTGCAGTTCTGCAAACCCAGCAAAAACGCAATGTAAACAAACCACACAAGGTTCTTTTCAGCAGAATCTCAAAATGCGTGTCTCTATCACAGATCATTTCCCCATGAATTAATACTTTGTAATTGGTTAATATGTATCTAACACAACAATTTTGTTAAATAAATATTAGTCTATGTAAAAATACCTTCCTATTAGGAGACGTGTGGAAATAATAACAGCATCAATAAAAGCAGACCTGTCAACTCGCACGCATCTTGTGTCAGACTCTCGTATTATTATTGTTTCCCGATATTACCACAACTTTTTATTGTCACAATTTCAAATTAACTATAAAGGTTGTGATTATTTGTTTCGGAAGGAATATTTTGCAATTACAGCTGTAACTGACCGACCAATATGTTTTTATTTTTCAAATTGTATTAATACATTTTTCATTCAGTTGCCTAATATTTTAGCAATCTGAGCTGCAACAAAAATGGCCTAATATAAGTGTACTTGTGGCCGTGTTTTCCGGTCATAACAGCGAAATACAAAATGTATATCTATCTAGCTAATTTATACAATCTACTTAACTAAACATTTTACTTTCCCACGTTGACAAACCACACTCAACACACAGACTGCCGGTCTACATTCAGAAACATACCTGTGAGCTTGAGTTCCAGCGAATACGAAATAAATAGCAATATCTGGCTGTGTATGCAGCTTTTAGGTGGGTTAACACACCAGCTGTAGATTTGTGGTAGTTTAATTGCAATGCACATATTATACACTTAACAGTGTTTTCATTTACTTTGTCAAAGTATTTCCATGCAGAATTTATCTGTGATGAAGCCATTGGTCGCGTTCTTGTAGCGCAGATTTACGCAGATTTACGCAGATCTGCAGAATTACACCAATTGTGCATATGGACTTTGTCAATGATGCAACTACTATAATTCTAAAACACCTTGATTCAGGTCATTAAAAACATAAATGGTAGCCTAATGCCCGATCATAGTTGTAAAACTTCCGGTCAGGTCATAAAAATACAAAATATTTTTACAAACCTAAAATAACCTATAATAATAAAAATAAGATGACCACGATAGGAACAAAACTACCCTAATGGATTGGATTTAACATCCCTGCTGCTGACTGAGGTTTTGTGTACATCTGTTTAGATCAAATAGCTGTGTTTCTTATTCTCAAAAGCAAAATATAAATATTTTAGTGTTACCTTATAGCTGGTAAAATGCTTTCATTGTTTAATCACATGTAGTTGGTTTGTATTGTAATTTATGGCTTCAATCTAATGGATGTACATAGTGGTTATGTTACTGAGGTGTAATAAAGTAAAAAATATAATTCAAGTATTTATTTTGTGCTGTTGTTGCATAAAACAATATAAAAAAAAACAATATGAATGCTGATTTTCCACAGAATTTAGAGAAAATGTTCCGCACATTCCGCCTGGGCCTAGTCATACAGTGAGGGAAAAAAGTATTTGATCCCCTGCTGATTTTGTACGTTTGCCCACTGACAAAGAAATGATCAGTCTATAATTTTAATGGTAGGTGTATTTTAACAGTGAGAGACAGAATAACAACAAAAAAATCCAGAAAAACGCATTTCAAAAAAGTTATAAATTGATTTGCATGTTAATGAGGGAAATAAGTATTTGATCCCCTATCAATCAGCAAGATTTCTGGCTCCCAGGTGTCTTTTATACAGGTAACGAGCTGAGATTAGGAGCACTCTCTTAAAGGGACTGCTCCTAATCTCAGCTCGTTACCTGTATAAAACACACCTGTCCACAGAAGCAATCAATCAATCAGATTCCAAACTCTCCAACACGGCCAAGACCAAAGAGCTGTCCAAGGATGTCAGGGACAAGATTGTAGACCTACACAAGCCTGGAATGGGCTACAAGACCATCGCCAAGCAGCTTGGTGAGAAGGTGACAACAGTTGGTGTGATTATTCGCAAATGGAAGAAACACAAAATAACTGTCAGTCTCCCTCGGTCTGGGGCTCCATGCAAGATCTCACCTCGTGGAGTTTCAATGATCATGAAAATGGTGAGGAATCAGCCCAGAACTACACGGGAGGATCTTGTTAATGATCTCAAGGCAGCTGGGACCATAGTCACCAAGAAAACAATTGGTAACACACTACACCATGAAGGACTGAAATCCTGCAGCGCCCGCAAGGTCCCCCTGCTCAAGAAAGCACATGTACAGGCCCGTCTGAAGTTTGCCAATGAACATCTGAATGATTCAGAGGAGAACTGGGTGAAAGTGTTGTGGTCAGATGAGACCAAAATCGAGCTCTTTGGCATCAACTCAACTCGCGGTGTTTGGAGGAGGAGGAATGACCCCAAGAACACCATCCCCACCGTCAAACATGGAGGTGGAAACATTATGCTTTGGGGGTGTTTTTCTGCTAAGGGGACAGGACAACTGCACCGCATCAAAGGGACGATGGACGGGGCCATGTACCATCAAATCTTGGGTGAGAACCTCCTTCCCTCAGCCAGGGCATTGAAAATGGGTCGTGGATGGGTATTCCAGCATGACAATGACCCAAAACACACAGCCAAGGCAACAAAGGAGTGGCTCAAGAAGAAGCACATTAAGGTCCTGGAGTGGCCTAGCCAGTCTCCACACCTTAATTCCATAGAAAATCTGTGGAGGGAGCTGAAGGTTCGAGTTGCCAAACGTCAGCCTCGAAACCTTAATGACTTGGAGAGGATCTGCAAAGAGGAGTGGGACAAAATCCCTCATGAGATGTGTGGAAACCTGGTGGCCAACTACAAGAAACGTCTGACCTCTGTGATTGCCAACAAGGGTTTTGCCACCAAGTATTAAGTCGAAGGGGTCAAATACTTATTTCCCTCATTAACATGCAAATGAATGTATAACTTTTTTGAAATTTGTTTTTCTGGATTTTTTTGTTGTTATTCTGTCTCTCACTGTTAAAATACACCTACCATTAAAATTATAGACTGATCATTTCTTTGTCAGTGGGCAAACGTACAAAATCAGCAGGGGATCAAATACTTTTTTCCCTCACTGTAAGTAGTAGTTATTCATAATGCTCCATTAGATGTAATAATATAGTATAATTTACTGTTAGATTAAATAAAGGTGTCAGTGAATTTATCAAACTTTAAGTGTAAAACATTAGTAGTAGTAGTAGTAGTAGTAGTAGTAGTAGTAGTAGTAGTAGTAGTTACATTCTATGCTCAGATTGTATCTCCTTGATATAAAGAAAGGATAGAAAATCATTGTATTTTATTCTGTTAAAGTGCTGTGCAGATTATTAAAGTGTTGAATGTCAAAACAGTGAATTTGTGATTTCCTGCTTTGCATTCTTAAAATAGCTGAAGCAAATAATGCTGACAGGCATAACAGTACTGTAGTGTATGCTGAGGAGGAGGCCAACATGTTACTATATATTGCTGACATCCTCTTACAGGCTAATAGACCTTAGAGCAAACAGAAGCGACACATCGGTTAATCTGTCCACTTGCTAGCAGGCCTTGCTCAACATATTATTTTGAGTCTACTAGTTGTGACAGTTCTGGCATTGCAGAGGTAACGCATCAGTGTGTCTTAGGTAACCATGCAGTTCGCCTGCCACGGAGATTCTGCAGGCTGGTTTAGTTGAGCTTTCCGCTGATTTTTTATAATTATAATATACAAGCAAGGTAATTTATACTGAAGAGAATGATTTCTGAAGTTTGATTTTGGCACCATTTTATATCTCCTTCAGATTTTCATAAAAAATGATCAGTTCTGAAGAAGACTTTAGACTCTAATAAATTACTACTTGATTTCCTTTAATTATTGTGAATACAGTAAATAAAAAAGGCTGTTAACTTAAACTGCAACAAAGACATCTAAAATTATATAGTATTACAGTTGTTTGTACTTTACTAGTAATGGGGGTGGGGGGATTCCATCCAATAAATATATACCTAGAATTTAGGATATAATTTAATAGTGCTTAAAATTATTTTATAAATCGATCAATTAAAAAACACATTATAATAAATAATACAAAATAATTGTTGTGTGCGTATATATATATATATATATATATATATATATATATATATATATATATATATATATATATAGCCTGCCTACTATATATACACATATCTGTGTTCTGTGGCCCCACAATAAGTTAATGCACTCATGGTTACAAATGTTCAAGTGGAGAATGTATAATGATGGGGGCAAATTGACGTGGGGGCACATTTGTCGTCAGGGACAAATTGTTATAGGGGCGAATTGACGAGGGGATGAATTGACGTGCTCCCACTTGTTTCAATATTTGGGGTATTGTGGTCATGTGTAACAGGATTTGATTGGAACTAGGGTTCCATTAGTAGTTTCCATTAGTTAGGGTTTCATATTTGCAGGAAACTATGATTTCAAATCAAACATAAGTTATGATTCTTCTGGGAAAACGGTGTTGAGAACAATTTCATAAATAGTTGTTGCTGCAAGGCATAATTTTGCTTGTGTTTGGGATACTGTTGTCATATGTCACATAGGATTTTATTAGAACTAGGGTCAGGGTTTCAAATCTGTTGTCAACCATTATTTAAAATTACGTGGGTGTTGCAGATCTGCTGCTTAAAGGGTGTTGAGAGCATCTTAAGATGAGTTATTGCTTCATAAAATGTTGCAAAAGAATGCATTTTGTTTGATTCAAGAATGCATTACCTTTGGATACTGTTATCATGTGTTACATAGGATTTTGGGTTAGGGTTTCATATTTGCAGGCATTTCTAACTTCAAATGAGGTGGGCATTGCAAATCTTGGAATAGTGTTGATAAAATGTCATTAGTGTTTCTTCAACATTACATGTTTAATATAGGATACAATTGTCATATAGTGGGGACAATTTAATTTATAGTTGTTGCTTCAAGATTTAATTTTGCCTGTATTTTGGATACTGGTGTCATGTGTTTTGTAGGATTATATAAGGACTAAGGTTTGGGATTCATATATGCAATCAGTTTACTACTTAGTATCATTAATGTTTATCTTAAAATACAGAGCTTTGGGTTAGTCAAATTAAACCTTATGACTAAGTCTTTCTGGAAGCGAGAATATGGAATCTTCAGTGTATTTAATAAATAACTGAATACAGTAGTTAAACAGGAACATGGTGACTTTAAATTTGATATTGGAGAGTAGGTGCCTTTTAGGATGACAGTACTAAATTAAATGATTTTAAGACAGTACCATTGCTGTAGACAAGAAAATGTATGCAGCACAAAATTATCAAAGATGTTCATATTGTTTCTGCAATATTGTTGTGTAAGAAGTTATTTTCATATCTGACACTTTCCACTTCCCAAAGGATGACTTGTTCTTTAATGTCGGAATTTCACTAAACATATTTGTATATATTTAATGGCTGGCCTATATATAGTCTCTGAATTGTGCTCTGTCATGTAATTATCTCACTACTCTCAAATCACAATATATTACATTAATATGTATGTAGGAACAAAAAAAGAAGGAGATTTCCAATTCTGATTAGAATTTTTCCCTTGATGAAGTGTACCTTGACTAAGATGCAGACACAATTTTACATTGCAACATGAATATTACTGACAAAAAATGATTACCATTAAAAAATCTACACTAGGTACATTTTCGGTGACATTTCGAGATTCGAAAGGGATAATGTTGATTACTCATGAAAGAGCAGATTCCGTTATATAAAACACCTATACCATGGTTAAATTTCTTATGTATTTTGCCATAAACTAAAGGGCAATAGAAATGAAAGCAAGGGCTTTGTATAAAACGATCTTTTGGCACAATATAATGGTGCCTACAGCCTTAGCTTATTGAGACCATATATTGTGCAATAAGAGAATTCATTGGCAGGAAACTGATCTATGCTGTATTCTTGTCATAGTCTAATTACAAGTTAAGATTGGTTATGGCAGCTTTGCCAAATGAATATAAAGTGAAGACTCTGTATAGGAAGTTGAAGAAAGTGTTTTGTGATAATTATATAATGTTTTATATTAATACTAGCATTAGAAGTAGTATGTATACAGACTGAGCAGATTAGATTTAGCAGGACAAGTAAAGGGTCAACAAGGTTGATTTGTTAGAAACTCCTGTCAGTAATAAAAGATCACACAGTGCCGAAATAGCCTACAGCTGTCTGCTGAAAATTTGTTTATGACTTAATCGTTTCTCTAGATAGGCAGGAATTGTTTCTGTTAATGAGCGATTGGCACTAGGTAAATGACGACCGTGGGATCGCATCTTCCTAGTGCACATCTGCTTTTTGGATCCATCACCTCTCCACGGGAGGACAGATCGTAAACGGACCCGGACCTGTATCTTCTGATTGGATGAACGGCCATAAGATGTTACGTCATTTTCCTATAAAGCTGCACTCATGTTTGTAAACATTAAGTCTCACTGAAGGAATTATTCCTGACGTGGGGCTTCCGAGCGGCTCGATGAAAGTTCTATTTGCTTTATCTCCGCGACTTCTCCACTTATTTCAGAGACGGTTCTACATAAAGCATATGTGAAGGGACTGCAGTAAAATGTATAAGATGATCAGCATCGTCATCAGTGAGAGAGCATGAGTCATGTGCCACAAATCAACAGCATTTATTACCTATGGTCTTAACCTGAGATACCACAAAGCTTATTGAACACTAGGACCCTGAATGTCTGTTCCATTTTGTTGACTTCAGGATTTAAAATGATCTGTGTCTATCAGGGAACATTGTAAAGTACATGCTTATTACTATATTTTCTTTGTGTTATAATCTCTCACTTTGATGCACAGCCGAGCGTGTTTGTTTTTTGTGAAAAATATCACAGAAGACACTTTTGTTGCTTATGACATACTACAACAATGTGATTTGAAGGTTGGAATCCAAGTGCATAAAATATAATTGATTTCTTGAATCCAATTAATGGTTTCACTGGAGAAAGGAAAAAAAAGGTAGTATTGTGGGCTGACAATCAAGTATGTCTTGAACAATCCTTGGGGTGAGGGGGGACGTTTAGGCATCAATGCAAGTCTTTGAATGGGCAAATAACATGCTAGTCATTTTCAAGTGTATTGCATGTCACAGTCCACAATTTGCCACAGAATGTCTATATACATAGTAGTAGAATGTAGTATATACTAGTCTATATACTATATACTAAATACTAACATGCAATAGAACTGATTTTTTTTTAGTGAGAGTCTTTTAAATCTATTTTATATAATAGTACGGTCCACTAATACACCACAATGTCATGGATTTTCATATAACACAATTACACAATTGTAAAAATAATAAGAACTGCATTGATCCAGCGAGTGTGAATTGTGCTGAGCTCCCAGTTTCTAACATCTGAATCTTCCCATGCTATTCTGTTATGTGTGTCAGTGTTGAGCTTGCTTTAGTGTATACATGGTGATAGTGCATAACAGAACAGTAGTGAACTATGGCATAGTCTTGGAAAGTATAGATATTTGTTTAAACACATGTTGTTACCAAATCAAGATTGTTCCTACCTGCAAATCATAAATTACTGTTCCAATACTGGATGGCAATGTTTTGTTGACATGATTCTTCCTCCCACTTAATGCAAACATGCAAGTAAGTACTGTATTTATTCTAAAGTTATTTAGTATGGCAAATACCAAAATGATGAAATTAGAACAATATTGAATAAAAACAAAATCTGGAGATAAGAAACCTTTTAAAAATCAAATGATTAATATTACAATAACAAAAATAGTATCATCCATTTTTAAACAAAATATTAAAATATTTTTTTTCTACATAACAGTTGCTGTAGTAGCTGTAGCTGGGATTTTATACATCTCTGTATGATCTCCTTCTATCTTCAGGCCATCTTGGCTCATACACATGAGAATAATTGAGGTTTAAGGCCATTCTAATTCTATTATAGAATGGTCTATTCCCAGAAGAAAGAACAAATAATTAACCTTTCAGAAATATATTGTGAAATCTTCAACTATATATATATATATATATATATATATATACTCACCTAAAGGATTATTAGGAACACCTGTTCAATTTCTCATTAATGCAATTATCTAACCAACCAATCACATGGCAGTTGCTTCAATGCATTTAGGGGTGTGGTCCTGGTCAAGACAATCTCCTGAACTCCAAACTGAATGTCTGAATTTGAAAGAAAGGTGATTTAAGCAATTTTGAGCGTGGCATGGTTGTTGGTGCCAGACGGGCCGGTCTGAGTATTTCACAATCTGCTCAGTTACTGGGATTTTCACGCACAACCATTTCTAGGGTTTACAAAGAATGGTGTGAAAAGGGAAAAACATCCAGTATGCGGCAGTCCTGTGGGCGAAAATGCCTTGTTGATGCTAGAGGTCAGAGGAGAATGGGCCGACTGATTCAAGCTGATAGTAGAGCAACTTTGACTGAAATAACCACTCGTTACAACCGAGGTATGCAGCAAAGCATTTGTGAAGCCACAACACGTACAACCTTGAGGCGGATGGGCTACAACAGCAGAAGACCCCACCGGGTACCACTCATCTCCACTACAAATAGGAAAAAGAGGCTACAATTATTACAAGCTCACCAAAATTGGACAGTTGAAGACTGGAAAAATGTTGCCTGGTCTGATGAGTCTCGATTTCTGTTGAGACATTCAGATGGTAGAGTCAGAATTTGGCGTAAACAGAATGAGAACATGGATCCATTATGCCTTGTTACCACTGTGCAGGCTGGTGGTGGTGGTGTAATGGTGTGGGGGATGTTTTCTTGGCACACTTTAGGCCCCTTAGTGCCAATTGGGCATCGTTTAAATGCCACGGCCTACCTGAGCATTGTTTCTGACCATGTCCATCCCTTTATGACCACCATGTACCCATCCTCTGATGGCTACTTCCAGCAGGATAATGCACCATGTCACAAAGGTCAAATCATTTCAAATTGGTTTCTTGAACATGACAATGAGTTCACTGTACTAAACTGGCCCCCACAGTCACCAGATCTCAATCCAATAGAGCATCTTTGGGATGTGGTGGAACGGGAGCTTCGTGCCCTGGATGTGCATCCCACAAATCTCCATCAACTGCAAGATGCTATCCTATCAATATGGGCCAACATTTCTAAAGAATGCTTTCAGCACCTTGTTGAATCAATGCCACGTAGAATTAAGGCAGTTCTGAAGGCGAAAGGGGGTCAAACACAGTATTAGTATGGTGTTCCTAATAATCCTTTAGGTGAGTATTTATATATATATATGTGTGTGTGTGTGTGTTTGTGTGTGTGTGTGTGAACAGCTTAATTGTATATGTTTCAGAAATAGTTAATTGAATATGATACGAAACAATCCATAGAGATACATACAAAAAATATTTTTTTTTTTAATATACCACAATTGCCCACTTTTTATTAAATTTAAAATATATGGGATTTTATATTTTTTATTTATGCATTTATTTTATAGGCAGAAAATATATTGTAGAAATTAACCTCACCATGTATTTCCAACTGCTGAAATAAATATATGGATTACAGCCAAAAATGAATTTGAATATACACAATATTTTAAATATATAAATAAGGGGGGCAATTTTGGCATATGCACGAATATAAATATATCACACATTTCTACCAATATACTTAAAATATGTTTGTTCCATATGGCATGAAACATGAAAGAATAAGGATTGTTTCAAGAACAATTAATTCATTGTTTCTTATGTTTAACATTTGAACTATACATTCATCTCTTACCCCCACAGATTTTAGTAAAAACTTAAAATACATCTTTCACTTCTTTTTATTATGCATAAACTGTATATGTATTTATTAGGTTGGCATAGGACTGCTTTATTATTATTTTTTCACTTTCATGTTTCATGACAACCATTAATCAGAAAATAAACATAATTATGTAATATTTATTTATTGGCCCTAGGGACTGTGTCCTTACTGAGAATAGTATATAGTATATATATACAAGTAAATATTAAATATATTTTTAAAAATGTAGTCTCTCTAAATCTGCAATCTTCTCCATACCTCACACACAGTGGTTCTCTGTAAGAAGAACATCATGTACTAAATGCAGCAGTATGACTTTTTCATGTGCCTTTCGTGCGATCTTCTTTAATTAATAACACCCACATTTTCT
Organism: Amia ocellicauda; assembly: GCF_036373705.1. Lineage (NCBI taxonomy): Eukaryota > Metazoa > Chordata > Actinopteri > Amiiformes > Amiidae > Amia > Amia ocellicauda. The sequence goes on along the minus strand of NC_089862.1, from coordinate 13,924,729 downwards.
GAATTGAAGTTGTTCAATTCTGTAGCCCACGCCAAATCAAAACGTCAACCCACGAGAGGAAAACAGAAATCAAATACCTGTATATTTGTTCAGTAGAGGGTTCTTCCATCTACCTAATGAATCAAGTACCGCGTTTGTAATTGGAGATTGGTGGATGGGTTGATGGTTTGATTTGCCTGTGTTGCTCTATGTGCAAATGTCCAAGAGGGACAGAATACTTAACTGAGGGTTACTAAACTCCAACTATACTAAGATACTATATTTATCTGTGTTATAAATGTTCCAATAATTGTTTCTGTATTTTCAAATATTCATGTTTGATTAAAGCTGATTGAAACAGATTGCCTGTCAAATCATTTCTAAGTGTTTGTTAATAGGGAAAGAAGATTCCATCCAAAATACAAACTGAACAGTGTAACAATTAAACAAAATTAAAATAAGTCCCACTGTAGCACTCAGGTCTAAGGTTTAGTAGAAATACATAATGCTTTCATGCTACATTGTAATTACTGCAGCATTAGTTGTAACATCACAGTGTGCAATAAGATTGTCTCATGTCATTAAATTACATCTAATATACCCGTTCATTTAGTCACAGTTAGCGTATTAGACTTACTTCATGAGCATTGAGAAAATAACCATTTGCTTTCTGGAGATACCACTGTCGGCATTAGTCACTCAAGTATAAAATAACTGTAAGAAATCAATGTAGCATCAATACATTATTTAAATAGTCATCAAGTCTATTTTAATACAATTGACATATGGTGACTATGATGTCTTCACATCAGATTCCCATTTTCTAGCGTGGCCTTGATTTCAATTGAACCCCTACAGACTTTAAAGAGATGTAATATACAGTGAAGTGTAGTGTTTTGTGGGCTTATGGGAAGAAAACCAAATTAACACAGAAAATGCCTTCAGGCTTTATTGTCTAGAGGGATATATTTAGCTTGTAAAGATGAATGAATAGAAACATGCTCTGTGAATATTTTATTGTATCTCTAAATCTTATTAAATATCATCTGGGTCTCTCAATCTCAAATTGGCTCATATTCCATGTGTGTTTTAGTTTCACATGAGACATCCATCTAGGCTGGCCTCAATACAGAATTGCCCTGTACTCCCTTCTCATGCCGTAGGGATATCTTAATCATATTTTGAACTGTCCAAATACTTTGTTTACCTTATTTAAAGAATATATATATATACTTTTGCTTCATTTGAATACCTTAGAAAACGGTTTAGAAATGCCTTGTAAATGTATTTGCTAAAGTTTTCAACTGAGGGAAACCAAGCATGTGTGATCCAAAGTAATTAGTGGAATTGATTTATAAAGGAAAACAATCTTGACACCAGCTCTGGGGCCTTGATACAATTGTGCCTGCAGTGGCCATTTGAACCTGTTACCTCTAGAACAAGATATTTCTACCAACATAGGTCAGTTTCTACCAACATAGGTCAAAACAAACATGGTTACAGTACAGGAAAAGTTTCAGTTGCTTTCAAAAAGCCAACATTTATTCTTGTAGTTTTCTTTAACATCACTAACATCACAGCACAGATGACTTCACATACCTTGCTCCAAGTCAACTTTATTTTGATGAAACAAACACTAGGCTGTAAATAGGTATATGCCATTAATGGAAAATTAAATAATGTGACATTCAAAAGACAACAATAAATACAAATAAAATGAACCTAAAATAAACTGAATGCAATCTCCATTTGTTTCCACCTTGCTCAAACCATTTTCCCACCTCTGACATCTAATACAACACTTCCACACCACAGACTATCCACAGTGAAACATTCTGGATGAATGGAGTTGCTGTTGCTATGAACTTCCAAGGCTAAACTTAGAAAACTGTAATGATTTTTTAAGGTTAGCTCATCACAAATATGATATAGGATATATATATATATATATATACAATTTAACAGACAGTTTCAGTTGTTGTCCTGTGTAGTAAACATTAGTCAATAAATAATAGTTTATATTTTAGTTGACAAAATGAACTTGCAATTTGTTGAACTAGGCCATTTAGTGTGAAATACAAACTTCACACAATATATATATATATATATATATATATATATATATATATATATATATATATATATATATATATATATATATCACATCTTTACATTGCTGTAAATATGTGACTAACTTCTGATAAAGCAGACATGTAAAATGGTGTGAATGGGCCCTTCTCATGTGTACCCTCACTGTCATCCTTTTATTCTAAATACTATAATGTAAGTGTATTATTAGGAAAGATAAATATGGTGGGATTTGCTTCTTAAGAACCAATTCCCACAACCCATTATATTTTTGTGATCTTTTCCTTCTGATTAGACCCACTTTATGCTGACTTTCAGCACTTTCTTCAGGTAATACAGTCTTGGCTATGAAGATCAGAATGTAGGAGAATGCTTTTTACAGGAAAATGCTGTATAATAATGTTATCCAATGTTGGGCTCCACAGACCAAAGCAGAAGGTAGCATTAGCAGAAGGTCTTCTGATTGAATTTCCAGTAGTTTCAGTCTCAAATAAAACCTATGAACAAATAAAAACATTTAAGAAGGTGTTTAAAAAATAACATTGTTTCTGGGCATTTAGAGCTTAATAATTTAAACATATTGGACACGCTTAACAGGTAACAAGTCCTTTACAATAAAAGTAAATACAAATATTTTAGACCCAAGTAATATTGGAAATCAATGGAGTGGCATGCAGAAGTTTGCATGTCTTAATTTGGTTCAGATAAGTATTTACTGTTTTCTCCAGAGTGAATCTGGGTAAAAAAAATATATACAGTGAGGGAAAAAAGTACTTGATCCCAAGCTGATTTTGTACGTTTGCCCACTGACAAAGAAATGATCAGTCTATCATTTTAATGGTAGGTGTATTTTAACATTGAGAGACAGAATAACAACAAAAAAATCCAGAAAAATGCATTTCAAAAAAGTTATAAATTGATTTGCATGTTAATGAGGGAAATAAGTATTTGATCCCCTATCAATCAGCAAGATTTCTGGCTCCCAGGTGTCTTTTATACAGGTAATGAGCTGAGATTAGGAGCACTCACTTAAAGGGACTGCTCCTAATCTCAGCTCGTTACCTGTATAAAAGACACCTGTCCACAGAAGCAATCAATCAATCAGATTCCAAACTCTCCAACACGGCCAAGACCAAAGAGCTGTCCAAGGATGTCAGGGACAAGATTGTAGACCTACACAAGGCTGGAATGGGCTACAAGACCATCGCCAAGCAGCTTGGTGAGAAGGTGACAACAGTTGGTGTGATTATTCGCAAATGGAAGAAACACAAAATAACTGTCAGTCTCCCTCGGTGTGGGGCTCCATGCAAGATCTCACCTCGTGGAGTTTCAATGATCATGAGAACGGTGAGGAATCAGCCCAGAACTACACGGGAGGATCTTGTTAATGATTTCAAGGCAGCTGGGACCATAGTCACCAAGAAAACAATTGGTAACACACTACACCATGAAGGACTGAAATCCTGCAGCTCCCGCAAGGTCCCCCTGCTCAAGAAAGCACATGTACAGGCCCGTCTGAAGTTTGCCAATGAACATCTGAATGATTCAGAGGAGAACTGGGTGAAAGTGTTGTGGTCAGATGAGACCAAAATCGAGCTCTTTGGCATCAACTCAACTCGCCGTGTTTGGAGGAGGAGGAATGACCCCAAGAACACCATCCCCACCGTCAAACATGGAGGTGGAAACATTATGCTTTGGGGGTGTTTTTCTGCTAAGGGGACAGGACAACTGCACCGCATCAAAGGGACGATGGATGGGGCCATGTACCGTCAAATCTTGGGTGAGAACCTCCTTCCCTCAGCCAGGGCATTGAAAATGGGTCGTGGATGGGTATTCCAGCATGACAATGACCGAAAACACACAGCCAAGGCAACAAAGGAGTGGCTCAAGAAGAAGCACATTAAGGTCCTGGAGTGACCTAGCCAGTCTCCAGACCTTAATCCCATAGAAATCTGTGGAGGGAGCTGAAGGTTCGAGTTGCCAAACGTCAGCCTCGAAACCTTAATGACTTGGAGAGGATCTGCAAAGAGGAGTGGGACAAAATCCCTCCTGAGATGTGTGCAAACCTGGTGGACAACTACAAGAAATGTCTGACCTCTGTGATTGCCAACAAGGGTTTTGCCACCAAGTATTAAGTCGAAGGGGTCAAATACTTATTTCCCTCATTAACATGCAAATCAATGTATAACTTTTTTGAAATGCATTTTTCTGGATTTTTTTGTTGTTATTCTGTCTCTCACTGTTAAAATACACCTACCATTAAAATTATAGACTGATCATTTCTTTGTCAGTGGGCAAACGTACAAAATCAGCAGGGGATCAAATACTTTTTTCCCCCACTGTATATATATACACCGATCAGCCATAACATTATGACCACCTGCCTAATATTGTGTAGGTACTGACCACTGCAGACCGGGAACACCCCACAAGAGCTGCAGTTTTGGAGATGATCTGACCCAGTCGTCTAGCCATCACAATTTGGCCCTTGTCAAAGTCGCTCAGTTCCTTACACTTGCCCATTTTTCCTGCTTCTAACACATCAACTTTGAAGACAAAATGTTCACTTGCTGCCTAATATATCCCACCCACTGACAGGTGCCATGATAACGAGATTATCAGTGTTATTCACTTCACCTATCAGTGGTCATAATGTTATGGCTAATCGGTGTGTATATATATACTGTATATGTATACTATACTACCAGTCAAAAGTTTGTGTGTGCTTCTCTTTAATCCCATGTGTACTCTTCACTGTTGTGTTGTTTGCCAAGTGTTTGGTATCCCATGAAAGCTGAAACCCTGTGAAGCATTCTCTGATGTGAACAATTTGTTTTTGTTTTTTATACCTCGCCCCCATCAATTGCCCAGTACAGCAGGAATACAAAACTTGTGACATGTTCTGGAACCAGACAGTCTACTGATCAAAACAAGACCATCCATGTTTTGGTAGAAGCAGCACACACCCATAGAGAGCTCAAAATGTCAAGATGGAAAACTCTGTTTACAGTGTGTAATACACAATGATTTTACATAATTGCATCTGAACTGCACTGTGATAGATAGATATATACTGGATTAATCATTAGGTTGTTCTGAACAAAACATGCCTATTGCCAAAGAAATCTGATCGAAACTGAGTGATCTGTGACCGTCTGAATGAGACCTTCCAGACTGTCCTTTTACACAGGCTCTGAACGACAGCAGGCCACACGGAAACTGTAAATCTGATGTGTTTGAGAATGAAATGCGCTGATAGCCGAGAGAATAAGCTTTCAAATTATGTGTGCATTTTAGGAATACAGTGTAGCTTCTATGCACAGGAGCTGTGCGTAACACTGCCAAATAATACTTAAGGGGTGTAGTAACACAGTATATAACTCTAAAATGTACATTATTTTTCAGTCTTTGGTAACCTAAACCCAGGGGTGAAAAGTAACGAATTACAACTACTCTCCTTCCTGTAATTGAGTAGCTTTTTCGTGTACTTGTACTTTTTTGAGTATTTTTCCAATGTGGTAATTAAGTATGTTTTGAGGGAAGTATTGTACTTCGTTACTTTTAACAGGCATTCGTTACAGAGTACACATTTTGTAGGCTGTCATGGAAAAACAAATGTGGATTACAGACAAAAAGACCAATCAATGAAGAGCAACACATTCAAATGTCCAGCATCCCGGCACAGCACTCAGCGGGCCAATCACAGTGTTCAGTCCATTAAAGGTTGACGTTTCCAGTGTTGGTCAGCAGGTGGACATGATTTCATCCAAATCAAAGATCGATCGAAGCGAGTGTTTCATTTCGACCATCGGATTAAAAGACGGGGTCGTGATTTATTGATTTATTTCACTTCGCCAAACCAATGATGTAATAATTAAGGTATCAGAAAAAAACAAACGACAGCAGCCAGTTAATATCTCTCCCGCTTATCCGTTATTCTGTGTCACTAAATATTTGAATTAAATACCTATAAGTACCGATACGGCGTTTCAGCTGTGAACTCCTCAGATGTAATCAGTTATAAACACTTTCTTCAGCAACCGGGAACCCGCAGTTTATGCGGCAGATATACTGAATACAATATAGCTGACAATCTGGGCTTTGCAATGAAAATTAGTCATTGTGAAAGAGTTATAATCGTGTTGATTCCAGAAACGTGATTTTATACAAGTCATATATTCATCTTATTGTCATTATTTATTTTATTAGCAGATTTCTGTGATCGGCTCAGCCCGTTTCTGTCTTTCCTGTGCAATTCAGTCTCATCTCGTTGCAAAGCCAGGTCTCTGGATCAGTGTTTGATCATTAGCTGTTTGATGCTAATTATTTTATATTATACATTGTAGTGTTGAAAAGCGCGTTTACTGCACTGATGTACGGCTGTAATAGAGACGGAGGCATTTCATAGCGCTTTCACATAATAATACTATATTTCAGTTTAATGCTACTTTTATAACTGGTTCTTTATTTTATAATTGTATATGTCTTCCAAGATATGTGCATACTGATTTATAAAATGTATTGTGTACAATGTATTATTGTTCTTGTGTATGTATGTGCAGGTTTTGATGCAGTTGAATGGCAGCTGATCCAGCTCTGTCTGCCTGTCCTGATCGCCTCAGTGTTTCTAACGATCCTGCAATCCAGAAAACTGTTCATGCAAATCTAGAACCACTTACAGTCCATTAAAGTGCGTTTCATAAGCCCTTACTGTTCATTTACTGTTAATACTGTTATTGTTCATTTCCTGGCTGGCAGTATTCAAATAATTGTTCAATTTTTCTCAAAATAGGTTATTAATTTGGAGACAAGTGTGTGAAGAAAAATAACAACTGCAATCGAAAATTGACCTGAATGGAAAATGTGTGGAATCGTTTCACCCCTATAGTGAGCAGACATTGAAGAGCTTCGTGGCCAAACTTGATAATGAAGCCAATTCCACACATAATGCAGGTTCTTGCTAAGGATATACTCCTAGAGGTGCCCTTTCACATAGTACACAGTTTCATCTAAAACGAGTCATGTCTTGTAATCCCAATGCTAAAAACTGCCTTTTCCCCACCAAAACACGACATTTGACATTCCTGATTGATATCAAAACGCAATATATCAATTTTCAAAATAATAGCACTGATCTCTGAAACAGTAAACGTTCACATGATCACAATGAATACATCATTCAGCAATGTGGATGAAATATCAGACAATATCACACATTACAAACCCGTACTTAATAGCAATTTTCTGTTTTGTAAAGAGGTGTTTATGTAAAATTAAGGGACAGACTAAAACGACAATGGGGAAAACAGAAGGACGGCCTATATCTCCAAATCCCACCCAGGAATCCTACAATCCTGAATACGCTTTCTTTAAAATAACCTCATGTAAAACAAAAGTGGAATGACAGGCCTGGAATACTGAAAACACACTAAAAACAATAGGATTGTTTTCACACACACACACACACACACACACACACACACATATAGTTTAGTGTAGATAGGTAAGATAATGAAGTCAGATGCTTCTGGGAAGAAATAATGGGATGTCATTTAAATCCGCACTGGAACATTTCAATTTGCATGACAGTAATTTTGGATCCCAATCAAACTAGAAACTCAAATTGGTTATTTTACACCCAGATTAAAATTCCCAACAACACCAGGAATATTTTCTCCACTGAGTTTGAACTATATTGATGCATGTGGATTTAAAAATAAACTGGTAGAAAAGACTTATGTTATATAAAGTTTTTTGCGATTACTTAAACACTTTGTTTCAAAACTCTACACACAAGTGAAATACGACAACACTTGGAGATAAACATCTCACTTCTATGTCAAAATGAAACTCTGCAATCAAAACCTAACAATCCTTTTTCAAAATGGCATTTTTGCAACAAAATGATACACACATGCACCATTTGAATCACTCTTTCAAAGCAGCGACAACACACTGATGTACTTTGTGGTTGGCGAACCAGTCCCTGACCAGAGCAGCCCAGTGGAAACTAACATTATCCCAGATGACAACAAACCTGGGCTGCTCTGGTCCGTCCTGCACAGCTGCATTATGTAGAGCATCCAGAAATGTGATTGTGTGCAGTATTGTAGGGACCTTGGGTGGCATGGTGAGGAAGAACTCCTTGCAGACTAATGATGGCACACAAGGTGATATTTCCCCCGCGCTGCCCAGGGACATTCACAACGGCTCTTTGTCCGATAACATTTCGGCCCCGACGCCTGGTTTTAACTAGATTGAATCCAGCTTCATCAATGAAAGTGAACTCATGAGGCTGTGCAGCTGCATCAAAGTCCAGGACTCTGTGTAACAGAAAATGCATGAACTGTACCGTGAATATGGTGTAAATCAAAACACAGGACTATAATGTCTACATTTTCACACAAGGATGGAGGTGGGGGATGGGGGACACATTCAGTCAAAACTACAAGCAACAGGCAAGGCAGGTGCCCCCACAGACAACCCCCCCCCACCCCTGCCTAGGTCACATACTGTTTGTCTGAATGTATCTATGCAGTGCCAATAGGACACAATCTGCTGCCATTACTGTATCACAGTATAGTACAGTGACACCTTCATAATTTGGGTCTTTGACTCGAATGCTGTTCCTCTCAATGGAACCCTGTACAGCTGTGTCATCGTAGGTGGGTGTTGACGCAAGATGCGGCAGAGCGTGGACATACTGACACGGCTGATATTATGGAGTGTTGTGTGATCTGCGATGGTTTGCTCTCGTAGTTGATGTAGGCGGATGGTGTTGTTTGCCAACACTAGATTGACAAGGGCCAGTCGTCTAGCCATCACAATTTGGCCCTTGTCAGAGTCGCTCAGATCCTTACGCTTGCCCATTTTTCCTGCTTCTAACTTCAACTCAACTTTGAGGACAAAATGTTCACTTGCTGCCTAATATATCCCACCCACTGACAGGTGCCATGATAACAAGATGATCAGTGTTATTCACTTCACCTGTCAGTGGTCATAATGTTATGGCTGATCGGTGTAGTAAATAGTTTATTGAAATACATTGATTTTATTCACTGTAGCTTTGAATGTTGAAAACAAAGTTTACACAGTGTTGAAAATGTTTACTTTAGTGTACAATTATGTTTTGACAAATGCAATATAAATGCACTATAAAATATTGCTTTTGAGCATTATTGCAATATTTAAGTTTACACTTGTTTCATTATCTTACTGTATGCCATTTTTGAGCTTTTTGCTTATTGTAGGCTATATAGTTATTTGTTTTGACTGCTGTGTGCGTTTAGAAAAAAGTGATTTGTTCTTGCATTAGAATGTAAGTTTCATCTGTATTAATGTTTTGATGTAGGTGTATTAATTAAGGTTGCGGCCTGTGAATACATTTGTGAACACTTGAATGGCCCTTGATAGGAAAAAGGTTCCCCACACCTGGTTTAAGGCATGGTTACAAAAGTTAAGGTTTTGAGGCTTTTGTCTAAGCATTCACTTTCAGTGTGTAAGCAATCGGCAAAAACTGAAAATAGGAAAGGAGTTCTCCCTAATGCTAGTTGCAGATCAATACAGTATACAATAATTCAAAAGTCATATTACACCCCAGCAAATTTATTTCAATGTAAATGTAATGGATAATGGTAAATGCTGCAGATGCAATTCTGAATCTGGCTCGTTTGAATATATGATGTGAAACTGGAACAAAAATAATCCAAATAGAGCATGTCCTTCCCTATTTGTAAAATAGCAGGTTTTTTTCCTTCTCATTCCCAAAAGTGGAATTTGTTTTGCAGGGGAAACAAACATAGCAGATTGGATACAACCTCAGAAATATGAAATAATTGTGTATTTGACATAACATCCCATAGAAAATATTTAGAGGGAAATAAATATAAGTATGTTCTTATTGAGTTTAAAATAAAATATATGTCTAAACAGTAGACAGGGATGCCTTTCTGTGTGATTATTAAAACAAATATTCCGAGAGAGTAATATCAATAATTGAAATTGTCAGATGTATTATTTTATATGTTGAATATAGATCATTTGTGGATTTTGAAAAGACACTTTCATATTTGACCACAGACACTTCTCAAAGGCCGCTCCAGCTTGGAGGATAAAATCTTCACACCTGCTGTCTTCCATGCTGAGTGGAATCGATTTATTTCTTTATTTGTGTAACTTCTGACTCCGGAGTAACGACTGGTGCATCTAATATCTGGGCAATGTTGTCAAATGTTGCAATATGCACATGTCCATGCAGGGATGGTGTGGATGTTTGCGAGGAGAATTGCAGCCTCTGTCTTCTGTGATTGTTGTGTCTCCACCCTCTTGTTGAATGAACATGGACTCGACTAGGCTGGGAGGACAGTTTAGACTGATACTGCCATGCTAGTGTATTTCATTTTCATTTGGGCGTAAAGGCAGTCACTGTTTATTACGGGGTTTATATGCGAGCGGTGAAGCCCGGGTGCAGCACGCATGCGTGTCCTGTACCGAGGTTGGCAGTGTCACAGGCCGCCGGCCGGGTTTGCGTGTGTTTGACACTGGAGTCCAGATCTCTGTCTCCGGACTGACGTGCTACTGTATTGCACTCGCGTCTGCGCATTCAGGCCAGAGCAGCGAATTCATAGTAAAATCGGCGCGGCGGGCAGCTGTGCGCTGTTTGCGCAGGGAAACGCAAGGAGGCTGCGGAGCATGCGCGTCCATTGGCAATGAACTGACTCCGAAGCACGACCCACATCCGCAAGTACCCGTGTCTGTGTCTGGACTGAGTTACACATCTGCGCTGCACTGCGGTCTCTAATGGGCGAGTCGAGGGGTGCAATTACTGACGTGGGCAGCGAGCCGTGAATGTATTATAGGCGTTTAATAAAGTTAGGATCACAACATACATAGAGATGACAGGGATCATAATAAGAATCAGATGTCTAGTCGTAAACATGACTCTCAACATCATTTGAATCTCATTATACTTTGGGCGGGAGACTCAAATGTTATAAAAACAAACGCGCATGCGCTGTCGCTCTGGCTCAGTCCGCCGGTTTGGAACGCTGCGGCTCAGAAGCCTCGGGTAAATCAGCTATGACGTAACAAGCATCTTCATCGCATCCTGTATTACATGTGAACAGTACACAACAAGAGACCACACTTCATTAGCTCTGTTGAGTTGAAGACAACTGCTTTTGATTCGGTAAGATTGTATTTTATTTGTGTTCTGTTTGTATATTCATATCCTATATCACTGGGTTGTACATTGTGTCAGCCATGTGCAGTTAAGACCTTCTTTCAATAAAGCAACTCGGTGTTCATTGGTGATACTATTGACAAGTTTACTCTGGAAACTAACATCTGAAATGCACTTTACAAAGCCAACTGGAGTTACCCTTATTGGGAAATAAATCAAATGCATGCAATGGAGTGCAAAGCATTTCTAAAACCAGATAGGTATATAGGTTTAATAGTGTAATTTGTACTAGATAGGGCCTGATGCAACCCTGGCGTTACTATTAGCAGGAGGCATTTAAAATGTGTTTTTACACACTTTATGAAATTCCAATATACAATCTTTTTGACTGAAGAAAACATTTATTTACATTTCTTTTAACATATTTATGATTTGTTATTCATTGTGTGAATGAGTTTATCACCCTGATTTGCATGGGTTTTTAACGACTTAACCAATCGGTCAGCTGGTTTAATTGGTAACATAACATGTCAGTGTTTGCTTTGCTTACCTGTCTTTTTCTATTGTATTCTGCAGAAGAACTGTAAAGAATTACGGTGACAGGAATGAACCCTACCAGACAAGGTACTATGGGCCCGATATTCAAAGTGTATGCTCGCCATGCAGAGGGGTCTACAGCACGTTGCATATGGTTATCGCACATTAATGTCATTGTTTTCCATATTTAAAACCCTGCAGTTCACCCATTAATTGAATGCAAGGCACAAAATGGGGGCAGTGGCTGAAATGATACGTGATCCAGCTAGTATTTTAGAAAAGCAAACCTTGAAGGTATGAGGCGGCACTTAGAAGACTGGAGCACACTGGATACAGATTCAGTTGAAAATGGATGGTTATATTTTAATAATATACTACTTGAGGCTCAGGAGAAATTTGTACCAAAACTTAGCAAATTGAGGACCAAAAAACATTGTCCAAAATGCAATAAAATATCAAGAGAAAGAAAATGTTGAATAGTGCATACAAAAGGGATTGAGATTAAACAAAATACAAAGAATATGTTGAACTGCAAAGAGATCTTAAGAAAGGGATCAGGAAAGCAAAGAGGGAAATAGAAAGAAAGACAGCTCTTGGAGCTAAAACTAATGCAAAGAGCTTTTTTCAATACTACAACAGCAAGAGGTCAATAAAGCAGGAAGTGAAACAGACAAACATGGAAGTATCTTGGAAAATGAACAAGATGTGACAAATGTTCTAAATGAGTATTTCACATAGGGTTTTTACAGAATAAAAAAACAGATAACATGCCACAGGTTAACAGCCAGTCCAGTCAAACTCTAAGAGAGATCAGGATACATAAGGAGGAGGTACTAAAGAGACTAGCAGAATTAAAAACAAACAAATCACCTGGGCCTGATGGTATATTTTCAACAGGGAAATGAGGGAAATTATTTATAGGCCACTATCTCAAATATTCCAATAAAAACAGCTGAATGTCTTCTGACGGCCTGATGTGTGTCTCTCTTCCAGTTGGCACTCCCACCGCTAACCACGCCGGAGCAAACCAGGCATCGGACAGCCGTGATGCACGTGTGCTGGCCGACCTGGAGGACTGTCTCCGGAAGACTCTTCGGTACTTTCGGGACATGGGAGAGAACCCTGAGGTGAAATTTTTAATCACAATGTACACAGTCTGAAAGAACCTTTTTGGATGTATTTATATGTAGTTTTTAAAATGAGTATATTATACACATGCAGATCTAATTTAATCAAGAATAGGGTTCAAATGAAGTCATCTACAGTTAGTTCGAGTCTTACTAAAGCGCAGAGGATTGTGACAGACACAGGTACAATCTGTATTCGCTTCCAGCTCAGTTCCCCACCGACTGAACACCTGCACAGGAGGTATTAGTTCTTTCTTGTCCTGCTCTTGCCACAGGTGCCAATGAAGCATCGGCGTGTCATATGCGATGCAGTGGAGACGGTGGCCAGGAGAAAGCCGCTGTCTTGCCTGCTGGAAGTGATGGCCTCGATCGTCACTGTGGGGATCTTTGAGAGCGGCCGCGATCTGCGGAAGCTGAGTGTCCGCTGCGCCAGTCAGGTACGCCATCCACAGCCTGGTCACACTGTCCACACCTGCCCACAGGACACAGACTGTGTTTGTTTGCTGATACACAACACGGCTGCCACTACTGAAGACCAAACGGATCTGAGTCCTGAGGGATGGATCCCGTGGTTCAGACCTTCCCCCTAAAGAGCGAAGGATGCTCACATACAATACACGGCCACCATCTTGCATAACCTGCCGCGTTTTCTCCTGCAGACCGAGCTCTACAAGAGAGTGGTTCTCTGTTACGGGTTCGTAACTCTGCAGATCCCCACAGCACAGCGGCAGGTATACCTGAGGCGCCACATCCTGCCCAAACTGCGCCCCTTCTTCACCTCCAAGGTAGGCAAGATATGTCTCAAACAAGAGAGAGTGTGATTGTCCACACCTGGCTGTTCATTGCCGGTGACGGCCGTCAGAGACTGAGTTGCTGTGTCTTCTCCTGCAGGACCTCACCGTCAGGGCAGCTGTGTGTTTCAGCGTGAGCATCATGGCCCAGGCATTCGGGAGCGCTGGGGTGGACATCCCTCGCAAAGCGGAGATGCTCAACGTGATGATGGTCAGTTTCCTCGAGTACTGGGTTCGTATAGATGCTTGTCTGTACAAGTGTGTTTTGTCTTTCAGTGTCAGAAACCCGTTTTCTTCCCCCCCGACAGAAATACATCAGGGATCGTCCCACGGTGGCAGCCAGTCAGTTCTACTGTCAGCAGGTCCTGCACGCCTGCATCCATCTGAGGTAACTCTCCCTTAGAGACGCACCTTCACTGCAGCCGTCCGGCTCTCAGCGCCGCACATGGCTGAGATGTGTTTTGACTCTTGATGGGTCATTGTGGGTCAGAGTCTGATTCAGCTGAACCCACTGGAAACACCTCTAACTGTAAAAACACTCAATGTGTGCTGTTGACAGATCAGCCCCACAGTAACTGTGCTTAGAGAGACTTGACCTGAATCACAGCGGCTCTTCTATGATGAGTGTCTGATGGGTTGCATCAGCTCAGTGTTTTGGCTGAAGTGATCAATTTAAATCAACTTGGGATTGATGTTTATGCTCTTGTTTCCCCAGCCAAGTGGGACCCTTCTACAATGAGATGCAAGCCCGTCTTGTGCAGCTGTGTGTCGGGGCAGTCCTGAGTCGCCCCAGCGAGGCCGTCAGCGAGGCTTACTTCGAGGTAGGATCTGTGGAGTCTGTGGCCCACTGTCTTGACACGATGACTGGGGACCTGCGGGACAATCCTCATGCACACTTCATCCTGTTCCACTCATTCTATTCATCATTTAATACTGAAAAAGGTCCAGAGCTGCAAATGACTTTTGTGAGTCGTCAGTAATAAGTGTGATGTTGGTGAATTAACAATACTATTCAGTCATCTGTCCTCAATCTGCCGAGAGAGACATGGAGCAGAAATGGGAGTCCAGGGAAGAGAGATCGGACACAGAGTTGTAACAGAAACGATGAGATCAATATAACGGCATTAGATATGATCACAAGTGTTCAATTTAAACACCTTCCTTAAACTTGTGTCACATGAATACTGTGCCGTCGTTGTATCTAACAGCTTGTGTCTGTCTTGTGTAGGAGGTGTTCTCAGGCGACACATATGGCCTCTTTGCCCTGCTCACAGCCACGCTGACTCAGGACGTCTGCCTCGAGACACTGGAGGAGATGTTGGAGGTCAGCCATTTCACCTCGCCGCACAGCAGAGTGACTGCCGCGCTATTGGCTGTCTGAGAGACTGGATTCTTTTTTCTGTGCACATTACAATAGGACAACAATTGATGAACAAGCCCCTGTGTCTAGAGATGCCATTGCTTAGTGAGGGGCAGTGATGTTTAAAGACTAATATGGATGCTGCAGAGATTGTGACTCCTTCAGTGGCGCTGCGGTGTTCCTACTTTCTAGCACAGTTGTGGATCAATGTCACATCTCTGTGGAAGTCATCGTTTGTGTCTCTCTGTCCCATAAGGAGCCCTGACATGAAAAGAACGAGAGACGAATCTGGTGAGATTTAAAAAGTGTGTTTATTCAGGTCTAGTTCTGCTTGTGTTCACTCCCACTCTCTCTGGCATCACTCCCTCCTCAGCCCCTGCAATCCGCCTGTTCCTCTGCGTGCAACGTGGCAAAAGTCACGGCCATGACACTGGTGAGCGCCGTCCTGGGCATCTATGGGATGATGAGTGTCACCCGGGTGAGTCAGATTGAGCTTTTGTCAGTAAGTTGAGCAGTGCGACTCGTGTTCACACGTTGATGCTGGGACACCAGACTGGTCTTGTCATTGATCTCCGGGTGGCTGTTCTTTCCTGCAGGGGTCAGGGCTCGTCCCGGTCGCCGGCCTGCTGGCCTCGCTCATCCCGAGATGCTGGGACACCGAGCCAGTGGTCGCTCAACAGGCTGTGACCAGCATCAAGATGGCTCTGGACATGTGGCTGTATTATGAAGGTAATGGTGGCTGTGAAGTGAGCAGCTTAGTGTGTGTTTGTGTGTGTTGCTCCTGACAGTGTACAAAGCCTTGTCTGTTGGCTAAACCTTTCTTTTCTTCTTTAAAGATGGTTACATTGACGATGAGAAGATGGGCTACGTAAGGCAGTGGATTAAGGAGGAGTCCTTGGACTGGGAATCCTGTGTTGCTCTCGTCCAGGTGAGGTTTATGTCCAGCCCTGCCGTCTCCACAGCGGGACCACGGTCTTCCTCCCACAGAGCCCGGAGTCACGTGCTGGGGGGCGTCTGTGTCATACTCGTATTGTTGACCAACCCCAGGCAATATCCTTCAGTCTTGCTTTGCCTCTCCCACACCTGGCCCACAGAGAGGAAGAGGAGAGGAGCCGTGTCACCTCAGGGGTTTAAGAATGTCTGCCACATCGATGGCCGAGGGCTGAGTGTGTCTCTGTGTTTCAGATCGTCAGCGAGTGTCTCCGTCCCCGTCACAGGCAGACTCTGGTTCAGGGTCTGCTTACTGGACTCCAGGACCCCCAGCCCAGCTCTGCCCAGGCCTGCTGTGCTCTCCTGTGCCAGCTCTTGAGCTCTCACCCTAATGAGCTCACCGAACTGGTGAGTTAGAGCATCTGTTGTGCTATAGAGCGTCTCTATAGCAAGTGTTTGAGCTTCTGGACAGGAAGCTCAGCTCCAGCCTCCCTGTTAGGGAAGAAGAGATCTGTACGATTCATAATGTAAACCAATCGATGCCCAGTGTTAGATGTCTGTTGCCCAGAGAAAAGCGTGTGTGAAGTATTAAGTGTCCTGTGTGCATGTCTCCAGCTCCCTCAGGTGCTGCATGGGTTTCTGGGCCTGTCCGGTGCGGAGGAGAGCGTGCAGCAGAGCGCGAAGGAGGGCGTCCTCTGGCTGGTGTTCCAGGACAGAGCCTTGGCCATCGAGTCCCTCGTTAGCCACCCGCTACCCGCTGACCAGTGAGCATTTAAAACATCATCATTATTATAATTATTATTATTATTATTTTTTTTTTTATTATTAATTCTTGGCAGACACCCTTATCCAGGGCGACTTACAACATAAGTCCATACTGTGAAGAAGAAGGATACGATTCTCTAAGGGAGCATACATGTTTGGAGTCCCACAGCTTGTCAGATGTTTTTAAAATGCTTGTGTCTGATATCAACACGTGTGTCCACACAATGTCCACGTGCTGTTTCCATCACGAGCTCGATTCTATCGAGTGTTGGCCTCTCTGTGCGCTATTGAGAGTGAGAGGCGGTCGGTCACGGTGCGGGTCGGCACACACTGAGTGTCTGCTTGTGTTTTCCAGCACCATTCGGTACCAGCAGTGGTGCCGGGAGCTGTGGGGGGCCATCGGGGCCAGCAGTCTGGGCCCCTGGACATTCAGGGCGCTTGTGGAGAAGCTACAGTCGGCAACCAGAAGTCAGGCCTCGGTGGTAAGTGTCTAGAATGCCGCTCATGACGAGGACACGCACAGCGCTCTCCCTCCAGACTCTGACTCAATCTGCTTGTCTTTGCCGTTGTCAGGCTTGTGCTGTACAGGATGTGGTGGCCGCGCTCAGCCAGGAGGCAGTCACGTTTGCCGAGGTCTTCGCTGCCCTTCTGCTTCTCCTGGGTGTTGAGGATTCAGGCGGAGACTTCGCTGTCCAGAGGTAAGAGCCTGTGTGGGGAGCCAGGGGTCACCCTGAGCGTCGCACCAGAACAGAACCACTCCCTGTGTAACGTGTCTCCCTTTATCTCCGCTGACGCTGTTCCCCCCTCTCTCCAGCTTCGTCGTGGATTCTCTGAAGGTCCTGCTGTCCAGAGCACAGCTGGGCGAGGTGGCTCTTGAACAGGACTGGGGCCTGATCCGGGAACCAGGCCAGCAGCCCGAGGGCATCTTCCGGCTGACCAGGTACGATGAGCCGGGCCCGAGCGTTAGGCCTAGAGCAGATCCAAAAACGTTCTTCACAGGCGTTCATTAATGCGAGATTAATACGGCCGATAACTGTGCATAGACACCCTCATAACCAACCCCCAGCAGGGAGACATTGATCTTTAGAGAAAAGATGTGCAAAATCAGTGAGCTGGCAGCAAAGCAGCCGTGTAAAGAATGGACCCTGATCCTCGTGCTATTGATCCACAGGGCTCTGAAGACATTCGCCGCCCCTGTCCTGCTGGAGGTGGTGCAGCTTCTCTGGCAGCGATACAGCAGCGCCAACCGAGGCCAGAAGATCTGCATCGCTGCCTTCTTCGCTGGAGTGAGTGTCACGCCCGTGACTGTGATCCTATGATGCGTGTGTCCAGTGAATGTCCCATCCTCTCCAGAGTGTCTGACTCTCCCGTCTCTCTTCTCTCCCCCTTTCACAGCTTCTGCGGCAGCCGCACCCGACTGACACCTGTCTGCTGACCGAGGTCAGGAACCTAACGCTGCAGATGTGTGAGGAGCCCCTGGAGGACGTCCACCTTCTGGCCATGCAGGGTCTGAAGTCCGAGCCCACGGAGGTAAAGAGAAACGGCCCATCGATGGCTCCTCTCTCTGGGGATCATATCTGTGTGCAAGAGGAGACGCTGCGAGTCATTCATCCACCCGTCGTGCTTCTAGGCTCATTCTTGTCATTTTGGTGTCCATGTGGTTTTGACTGGGTGTGTGGCATTCCTGCCTCAGTGCTGTGATTACATCGATGCTATTAACGCACTCTTTCACCGTGTTCATACATTTTCTCTGCTCAGATGCACAGATACGCCACAGAGCAGCTGAAGCTGCTGAGCGGCGCTCTGTCCCAGTCGGACATCCTGAGCGCTGTCTCCAGTCTGGGCATCATCCTGCGCTTCTGTGAGGACGGCACAGCCCAGAGGATCATCCCCAGGCTGTACCACATGGCCAAGGGGTGCCTGGAGAATGTAAGTGTTGGACTGATTCGCTGTCCTTTTTTTCCTCAGTTCCATTAGTACAGAACATCCTCTGTCTCAGAAACACCGTGGCTGTAATCTGCCTTCGTTGAATCTGGAGTCGCTCATGTGTGCTGGTTCAGCAGTTTAGCAGCCACGTGTGTCAGCTGCTTTCTTGAGGAGCAGAATGAATAAATGAATTTGTTTTAATCCAGGACAATAGTTTGTATATATGTACAATATCATTTTATCTTGGAGGATATATATGTTTTATTGTGTTTTCGTAAAAACTCAAATTCATTCACTCATTCAGTTGTGTTTATCTAACACAAATATTTGACAATATCTCCAGGATTGAACACTGCAGTCCTGTCCCATGCGGAGACGTGCCTATTTATAAATATATACCCATCCTCAATTAAAGATGATGTTATATAGCGTTTCCATCACTGGAGCGGATCGAGTCCCAAGCTTTCTGCCGTTGAGATTGACAGGTCTGTGCTTGTGTTGCAGCCGGACTCGGAGATCCGCGGGGCCACCGTGCTGCTGCTGGGGCAGCTGGTGAAGGCGGCTTCTGTGAAAAGATCTCTTCAGAAGCAGTGCCACGGCTCGCTGGCCATGCTGCTGCTGCACCTGCAGGACCCGCTCCCGGCCGTCTCCCAGGTAAGTACACCGGGCCGCGGAGACCCACCATATGTCTTTATCTCAGTGGAAACTTTGGTAGCCAGTAGTTCTTCAAAATCGTGCTCCAGGGCAAACCGTGGGGTCGACAGCTTGACAGGTTCACAAACGTAACTGTGTGGAGTGAAAGGCTGCGTAAACTATGAAAAAGTGGCCGACTTGACCTCAGGAAGGGGACGAGTGGTTCCTCTGTGGACGGCACCGTGTGGAGATTGAATATAAAGACGGAACACGCCGGCTGACGTGCTCAGAGCGACGGAAACCCAACGGCTGCTCAAAGTGGTCTTCCTCAAAGTGTTAACCCTTTCCCTGTGGTCTGAACGGTGCGGTGTTGTTGTGTCGCCCCCAGGCGTGCCAGCGGGCCCTGCGGCAGTGCGCTCCGGCGCTGGGTTGCCCAACTCTAACCGAGCTGATCGAGGGGCACCTGAGCCAGGAGACATTGGACTTCCCGTCCTTCGCGAGGGACGTGGCCGCTGCGCTGGTGAGTCACTGTGGGTTCCTGGTGGGGTTTTGCTACTCGTGCGTGCTGAAGCATTCCAGCCTCGCTGTCTGTACACCACCTCTGGTATCTCCTGCTGAACCCGGTTATTGTCCCTGCAGCAAGCGCGGCTCCCCAGCGCGATGGCCGTATATCGACGCTGTGCCCTGCGCCTCTCCAAGAGCAGCATCCCTCACCTCCGCGCCGGCGCAGCTGTGTTCATCGGTAAGAGAGCCAGGCAGCTCGGTCCGCAGTGCTGCTGTTTTTATTGGCGAGATTAAGCATGTCCTTTGCCGCTGTCCCACCGCATCTCGCACAACTTCACACATGTTGTTTTTCCATGCAGGGGCCCTTCTTGGGAGCATGGACAAGACCATCTGCAGCTTCTGGGCCTCAAGGAAACTCAAAACAGGTACCAGAACGCCCGTGACTTCTAGGGCCGCGCTCTCGCTTGCTGTGATGCCAGAAATGTGAAAGAATGACAATGAGGAACTTCATTTACAACAGATACAATAATCATCTGTGTCTCCTGCTTTCGGCCCAGTTGTGTGATGAAAGGATGGGCCAATAAAATATTGAAATACTCCCCAATACTCTCTCATTTATTTGTGTTTCTCTCCTCCTAGCTCTCTCTGCCCTCCTGAAGGACTCTGATCCACGGGTCCAGAGGAGGGCAGCCGAAGTCCAGGCCGGCTTCCCCCAGCGCTGAGGCCCGGCGCTGGGGACACGGGGGCGCCTCCCGACCATCGAGGAGGTGACTGTGCTTTAGGCTCCTTTGACAGAGCCGCTCCCTTTGCTGAAAGAATCGATTAAGAAGATTGATATAGCAGGGACTTTCTTCACCCCAGAATGGTGTCTGAACGGCCCAGACTAAGCTGATGTGTTATCTGCTGTTAAAGTAACGGATTACATGTAACATATTGTTCAAGCACATTGTAGAGAAGCTGGTATAAAATTATATGTGGTGTGTAACCTGCGGTGGTTTGTTTCTGTCTTGCAGGCATCCAACTCTGCTGCTGCTGGTGGCAGAGCTATCCAGCCCACTTCACCGGTGTGGGAGAGGAGTCACACGAGGTCATCTGTCCAGCTCTGTCTAAGAGGGGGTTTAGCTCGCTACCATAGGAGCCTCATCGAAACCTCTTTCTGTCCAAGCTGCCTATTGGCCCCTGTGTGCGTCACTCAAACAGTCCCTTCCTATTTCCTGTTTGTATATAATGTGACACACACAGGGACTTCCTGTTTGACGGGAGACCGGACCGGTGTGACCTTGTGACCCCTGGGCAGAGCTTCCTCTCTCAGGTGACCGGGGCTGTGTCCGCAACCCGTCGCTATATTTCCAGTGGGAAGTTCCGCCCCGGGGAGGGGTTATTGTGGGACCAGACCATCGCACGGGAGGGGGCAGCGAGCTGGTGAGGGAGTCTGGCCCGAGGTGTACCCCCTGGGCGGCCTTGCTGAATCAGCTCTGGATAGATGCCACAGGGGCCCCTTGGGGACGCATCTGGGCTGCCCAGGAGCGAAGACCGCAGTCACACTCTACTGGGAACAGTGATTCAACAACAGCACAGCGAGGGCCGGGGTCACAGACCCACTGTACAGGAGTATGGCCAGCGGGGCAACAGGGCGACGCACAGGCACTTTGCCGTTTTGCTCTTGGACTCGTGTTGCAGAGTCTGTGTTTTCAGCTGGCTGCTCATAGCAAGTGTGTCTCCCCCCCGAGTCGCTCCAGTTCATTGGTAACTGTGGGTGTCTGTTGTTACTGTACTTCACTGGGCTGTGCTGTGCTGTCCATGCCCCAGTGCTCCGGCTGTGTCTTGGCTCAGTCTCTGTGTGTATATACACATTGTACCACCAGTCACTTTGTGTGAACCTTATTGCTGGAGTCCTGCAGCCCAGGTTAACCGTTTCACCTCTGAGAATAAAGAGCGCTCGTCATTTCATATTTTAACTTCATTTAATTGTAAAACAGCACACAATACTGTGTTCTCATCATTGCTCTCACCTTAAATCATGCCAGAAGGTCCCAGATGGGTTTCTGGCCGGCCTTGACAGCTGATTTGTTTCTCAGTCTCATGGCGCTGACCCTTTCCAAGCCGAGATCGAGATCGCTGTCCCGTGTGAAATGTCGGGGACTGACAGTTTCTACAAACTTGGATGTGTTTTCCAGTGACGAGTTTCTGATCTGTCAGACTGTCGATCACTGCGCTGAGCGGCCGCTCACTCTGCAGTGGATATTATCAGCGTCTTTAACACTCCAGTGTCTGTGCGAGTCTCTGTGTCTTCCTCATGTGAGGTGAGAGCAATGATGAGAACACAGTATTGTGTGCTGTTCTACAATTAAACAAAGTTAAAATATGAAATGACAAGCGCTCTTCATTCTCAGAGGTGAAACGTTTAACCTGAGTTGCAGGACTCCCTCACCAGCTTGCTGCGCCCTCCCGTGCGATGGTCCGGTCCCACAGTAACCCCTCCCCGGGGCAGTGCTTCCCACAGGAAACATAGCGACGGGTTGCGGACACAGCCCCGGTCACCTGAGAGAGGAAGCTCTGCCCAGGGGTCACAAGGTCACACCGGTCCGGTCTCCCGGCAAACAGGAAGTCCCTGTGTGTGTCACATTATATACAAACAGGAAATAGGAAGGGACTGTTTGAGTGACGCACACAGGGGCCAATAGGCAGCTTGGACAGAAAGAGGTTTCGATGAGGCTCCTATGGTAGTGAGCTAAACCCCCTCTTAGACAGAGCCTCCTCTCTCAGACCCATCGTTTCAAGCCAATGAGGATCAGAGATTGTAAGTACAGCTGATTTATTTTGTTTGTACAGATTTGTCTGCATAAATCCAAGTTAGGGGTGTGAATTGTTAACAGATTGTCACACATTTGTATTGTTCCATAATTGGTTCAGCTTTGTGATAAAAAGTTAGTAGTGCTCAGTGGGTCAGGTACAGGAGGGGCACGGGCTGGGCGCTGGTATTCATGTATCAAAGTCACTTGTCCGCTTCACACTGATTGCTCAGAGTGAGTTCCTGTATTAATGAAAGGCAGTGCAGTATACAGTGCGCATGATTCATTCACTGTGGGACCCGTATTATTTCAACTCCGGGGACAAAAAGCACATTGGCCTTCATTCTGTCAGGTCAAAGGGAAAATATCACACATGCATATTCACAAATGTATATACTGTATAATGTATGTAAATGTATATCTCTCTTCTCAGAAATTCATCTGAAGTGGAAGCAGAAAATGGCTTCGGTGTCTGAGGACAGAAGAGGAGGAGAAAGATCAAGCTGGCCAAGCAGAGTTTACTTTATTATTATTATTATTAGTAGTAGTAGTAGTAGTAGTAGTAGTAGTATTATTACTATTATTTATTATTATTATTATTATTATTATTATTATTATTATTATTATTATTATTATTATTATTATTGTTATTTATGTATTTAACTGAATGTGTGCTGGTATCAGGAGCCAACACTTTAAATTAATAAAACAAATATCAGTCAAATGCTGCTTTCATTGATGGTCATTTGTAATATTACACATTTAGCTACAAAAATGATAAGGTTCTCCCAAAAACAGTAGATCCCTCTATCCACGAGGTACAGCAGAAAGCAATAAGCGGTGGGAGTATATAAAAGCAAGGGCATCCACAAAAGTGCATCCATGACCTTTAGCCCGTGTGCTGGAAGACAGATCTCGAGTCGGCAGTTCTTATCCGAGTGGATTACTTGCGCACGGGAAACACAGTAAAACACCACAAGGAAGTGTTAAGCACGTTTCTCTGTTTTTCCAACTTGTCAAGGACATACAAGGCTTATATTTCCCCTCTGGGACACGCCCTCAAGGGCCTGACATTTTACTAACAGTGTCTGATTGGTCATCCTAGTCCCTACAGCAGCGATTTCATTGGCATTCTATCATAAGCCTTTTCATCTCCTCAATATTACCATCACCATCACTCATGAATAATAATCATTAACCTCTAAATTGCCAGCTGCATTCTTAAGGTACTTTGCTGATAGTAAAGATAGGGTGTAAGTCATTCAAGTTGAATAAGTAGCAAGATGTGTTAATGATAAGATTAATGTGTATCTGCAATGTGGAATTGGGAACACCTGCCTCTTTTTAGTATATTGTCTTATGTTAAAGACTAATAAAAAAATAAAAAAAGACTTACATCTTACATTTCTGTGTCCACTTCACTGGTAACATCCTGGGGAAGGTATTACAGAAGTGAATTTAGGGGACCCTGACCCCTTAATCAACTCAACAGGGTGGCGTAGTTTGACAGTGTTGCAGTAATAAGGATGATGTAGGACTGACAGAAGAATCCTGAAAAAGCCCGATTCAGAGCAACAACATCTCCTGTCCTGCCCTTCTTGTGTGCAGTGTCAAGCTGCGCCATAAACCAATTCAAGTGATGTGAAGAGGCACAGTATGAATCCTCACCACATCCCCTCCATTTCAGGAGTCCTGAGTATCGGTGAAAGCGAAGACTAACCTCCAGGGATGGCCAGATATATATTATAGTGTCTGTGATACTCCATCAACAATCCCAATCAAGTCCATTCTGAATACAATCCCCTCATATAAGCACCGCAGTAGAATAACCCCAGCGCAGCCAGTCTCAGTAATGGGCCTGTGTGTGCCTTTTGATAACATGTTCAGTAGGAGAATATTAGCCATATATAGGCCTGTTCGATGACATTACGAAGCAGGATGATCTGGCATGTGGTGCGCATGCTCCTCCACTAAGAATAAATAGGACGAGTTGTTTCTGCACCACATTGATGAGGGGGGTCGACTGCTTGGAAGCCCCCGCCAGCGTTACAATACTAAATCACACTTCAGATGTCCCTCTGTCTACATTAAAACATGAGCTTTCCATACTGCCCATCACTTAAATAAAAGTTGGATATAATCAAGTTTCAAACCATCATAAGGTGTTGGACCAGATTATATTTAAACAATGTGTTTTCAAACTATATGATTACACTGATAAAAATGCCTGTGGACACTACTGTGTAGGAGGGGCTGTTTGGGACATCATTTAAACTTTTTGTGCACACACACACACATATGAAATTGAATATTCACTCACAGTCACACACACACACACACACACACACATTTATTTACAAGCAGGTCTCACAAATGAAATTCTTTGGAAGTTGTATGGTTTGTTTAAAGGCAAGCTCCATGATACCACTCCTTGCATTGACAACACAGAACAATGCCTTTTCTCATTTGATTGGTTCATTTACTTTAAAATTTAAACAAACCTTATATACAACAAACAGTTGCACATTACTTCATATTTGATTTCATAAAACCTATTGCTTTAATATTAAAATGGAATAAAACAGAAATTACGTTTTGAATGTCAATTAACAATATAATTTTCTGAAGTATGCAAAGCAAATAAAAACAGTTAATCAGTTAATTATTATGTTTTCTGTCTTTATTGCTGTTAATTGTTTCTTAATATTCTTTATTTTTAATATTTCTATCCAGACAGTTGATTAAGGGTGATTTACAATTGTTTCAAGATATCGCATTATTTTACATACAGTTGTCCATTAACACAGTTTATTGTTTCAGATAATATTGAACTTGCAGTGTACAAAAATGTAGATGACAGAATATATATATGCAGTCAAACCTATTTGTGCTATGTTTTCAGTGTGTTTTCCATATTCAAGGCCTGTCATTCCACTTCTATGTTTTACATGAGGTTATGTTAAAGAAAGTGTATTCTCAGGATTTTAGGATTCCTGTGTGGGATTTGGAGATATAGACCGTGCTTCTGTTTTCCCCATTATAGTCAATGGATATTCCATGTAGTCATTCATTTTAGTCTGTCCCAAATACGACCTCCTGTCCTGAGCAGTGATGTTCCCCACAATAACCTAACAATAAAGTTATATCAACATTTCTTTGTGTTCCAGGTAAGTTTGTATTGTGATTTTATTTGTATTTATTTATTTAAATATCAGCTACAACCATTTAGAAATAATAATAATACAAACTTCTAAATCAATAGAACTGTAAAAGTAACAGTACTTCTACTCGAGTAGGATTTTTCAGTACTCTTTCCACCTCTGCCTAAACCTGAAACTTTTAACCTCTGGCAGTTTACCGCTTACCTTTGTACCATTTCAGGTTATTCACTGGACTTGAACTGCTTCAATTTCAATTTTTTTTTTTTAAATGGCGGTGTTCTAAAATGTTTGGCCATTTTGAATGTTTGAATGTTTGGTAGTGTATATATATTAGTAATACTTTACAATTAGTCTCCCTAGTTACAGTGTATTTACTTAGTAGTTACTGATATGAACACTGTAATTATCCATTATTACTATTTACTTAATGTTTAATAATGATTAGCAGTAAATGTAAGTACACAATTGGATGCCCACTGGAAGTCTACCTTTGGAGCTATACCGGGCATGGCCCACTTTTAACACTTTAAGTACATTGTAATAAAGCATAATTAAACTGTAATTATGAGTAACTAGAGATGTGGTTACTTACCATGTAAATACACTGTAACTAGGGAGACTTATTGTAAAGTGTTACCAATATATGTATATACACTGATCAGCCATAACATTATGACCACTGACAGGTGAAGTGAATAACACTGATAATCTCGTTATCATGGCACCTGTCAGTGGGTGGGATATATTAGGCAGCAAGGGAACATTTTGTCCTCAAAGTTGATGTGTTAGAAACAGGAAAAATGGATAAGGATCTGAGCAACTTTGACAAGGGCCAAATTGTGATGGCTAGACGACTGGGTCAGAGCATCTCCAAAACTGCAGCTCTTGTGGGGTGTTCCCAGTCTGCAGTGGTCAGTACCTATCAAAAGTGTCCAAGGAAGGAAAAGCGGTGAACCGGCGACAGGGTCATGGACGGCCAAGGCTCATTGATGCACGTGGGGAGCGAAGGCTGGCCCATGTGGTCTGATCCAACAGATGAGCTACTGTAGCTCAAATTGCTGAAAAAGTGAATGCTGGTTCTGATAGAAAGGTGTCAGAACACACAATGGATCGCAGTTTGTTGCGTATGGGGCTGCGTAGCCACAGACCAGTCAGGGTGCCCATGCTGACCCCTGTCCACTGCCGAAAGCACATACAATGGGCACATGAGCATCAGAACTGGACCACGGAGCAATGGAGGAAGGTGGCCTGGTCTGATAAATCACGAGTTCAAGGTGTTGACTTGGCCTCCAAATTCCCCAGATCTCAATCCAATCGAGCATCTGTGGGATGTGCTGGACAAACAAGTCCAATCCATGGAGGCCCCACCTCGCAACTTACAGGACTTAAAGGATCTGCTGCTAACGTCTTGGTGCCAGATACCACAGCACACCTTCAGAGGTCTAGTGGAGTCCATGCCTCGACGGGTCAGTGCTGTTTTGGCGGCAAAAGGGGGACCTACACAATATTAGGCAGGTGGTCATAATGTTATGACTGATCGGTGTACATACACCAGGACTTTGTTAAAAGTTTGAGGTAATTAACATAAAACACACATTCCCTCGCCCAAAACAGACTGGAAGGCTGATTTTAAGCAACGCTTGCAAGAATGTAACTCTTTTGATATCTTTGATAAATAAATTATGTTAAATTAACAGTATTTATTCAACTGAATGAATCACAGGATACAATAATTTCAGATGAACTGATGTTAATTATTTTGACTATATACATATGGGAAAGTGTGTTCTATCAAGTTGTATTCCTTATGCTGTTCATGCATAAGAACTGTATCTATGATGGTTCTGTAGACTTAATACAGTTTAGCATTGTTAAAAATACTTCATATGACCATGGTTTAATTCCTAATGTTGCAGTAATAAGTAGTGCAGTAGTGCAGTATTTGTACAGCACTTTTATAACTGACAGATTGAAGCATTTTAGGTTTCTTCTTCTTCCTGCCCTGGATTTAAAATGATTTCTGGGAGGTGGCTGATTTCTGTTCCACACATACCACAGTACAGCTGACCAGTGCACTACCAGTACCTTCTGTACAATTGAATGCAGCATAATATCAATAACTATCTATGAGCATAGTAGTGAAAGCATATTATTCAAAGTGCATAAACTAGATTTAGTATTGGTTTTATGTTGGATTACCTCCCAATGTGCCCGTTAGATCTCATTTTTACCATCAGTATATATTTATGAAGCAAATTATACTTAATTTAATTTATGACGTAAATTAGTCCTTAATTTCATCCGATTGTGGCTAATGAATATAATTTTCCTAGGCAGATGTGAAGGACTGTTCTTTTTTAATGTTAATTAAGATGATCCCTCTATTATGGTGTGAAGGACATGGTAGTGTCCTTAAAGTTTGAAAGGTATATTTATCTCCATTACAATGTAAAGAACAGGGTTGCCTTTTCAAACATGTATGACAGGGTTTTCTAAGAAAAAAGCATGATCAGGAAAGAGAGTATGAATGACAGGATTTCTCCTCACTTACTGCAAAAAAAGTGACCTTGTAGGCCTATGACTTTATTGAAAATACATGCACGCACACAGACAATTATGCAAAACATGTTTTTAACTATTTGTAATAAAAGTCTGTAATTCCCATGCTGTTGTACATGAATAGTACTATATTTCCTATAATATTGCATGCATATGAAGTAATCGTGTATCTGTATTCAAAATGTATTCCAATTATTTCCCTTACTTAGGGCCGGATTAAATCAAAACTTTGACCCATCCGCTAATAGAAAACTACAGACTGTACTCATTTTTAGTAAGATGGCACCTTCTTCTAATCATCAATGTAACCACTATGATGCACAGGTTTGTAGTTTTCTATTAGCGGGTGGGTCTCTGGTAGACTTTATCTTTAGAAAATATACTTTTGTAAGACTACATTGATGTCATAATTTAACTTAAGACCAAGTATTCCTGTGTTACTAGCATGGATCTGTAAACACACACAAGCAGAACTACTTGGAAGAATTTTCTTCTTAGAAAGATTTATAAACAGCAAACTGATTATTGGAGACCTTACCAAAACTACACCTTCTGAAAACTGTACATCACAAAAAAAAACATAGGCTAAATAGCATTGAACACATTCTTAGAGTGCTAAACCAGTAAAATATTGCGTTGTGTACTTGTTTCTGTGTGTAAATTATTTGAAATCAGGAGTTTGGGAATGGGCATAGGAAACTTGATAGGCTTTATTGAACTTTGATAGGCCTGATATGTATTCATTATTTATTTAGTTTTAAAATAAGTGGCAGCAAAAAAAAGATTAATATTTTATTGAATCGTTCTATACATCTCTGACAAACACATTCCAGCAAAAAAAAAAAAGAATGTCTCACCACAATAATGGAATAATACAACATATTGTCATCTACAGTATACATTATACTGGGTGCAGAAAATAATTAGGCAAGCAATAGCTCTCATTTAATGATGGAGAAGGACACCACAAAAATAAGACACATTCACCAAATCTGAGGTGGAAATACTTGTAATCGAAGTAGGGGCTCACAGCAATGTAAGCAACTATAAACAACAAAAACAAATTGAAAGAAAAAATATATAATAGGACGAAATAGGGGCAAAGATCACTGCCTTACTATTCTTACGGGTGTAATGTGGCGGCATCTGCTATGATTCCATTCCATAATTACCCAGAGAGAAGACTAAGGCCTAGACCAAATATAGAGAGATAGAGGTATAGAGAGAAGGATATGTTGGCGTAATTAACTTTTGTGAACATACGATGCTATTCACAAATGTCTTAACTAATGACAGAGTTTGGGAAACGCAGCGGATTTGAAATGTACAATGATCTAACAATGCTGATTTGGCCTGTGATGCTTTTGGCAACTATTTTCTTCTAACGTGGACATTTTTCTTCATTATGTGTCAATTAGCTGCCATTCTCCTGAAGTGTTTTTAATAAAATGATACACACTCCAACTATAACCACAAACTGTGGAGGGTAAACAAAATATTACGAAATGTTACTTTCTGTCTTGTAAGCTGCTAATAACATTTCCAAGGTCCAATGATTTTATACGAATTTATGTGAAATGTTATTTTATGTTTGTGTCTAATAAAGAATAATAAATACAGTTCTGCATATTAATTATAATCCTTGCTTTTAG
This sequence comes from Amia ocellicauda, assembly GCF_036373705.1. Classification (NCBI taxonomy): domain Eukaryota; kingdom Metazoa; phylum Chordata; class Actinopteri; order Amiiformes; family Amiidae; genus Amia; species Amia ocellicauda. Next base: position 13,894,744 of record NC_089862.1, on the reverse strand, counting down.
CGAGCAGCATCAGACATTTCAAAGCAGTTTTAAGCCCTCAGAATAATTCTTGTGAAATCCCTGCATGTGTTTATTTACAGCTCTGATTCTAATTAGTTCTATCTCAAGATGCTGGTTGAATCCCTTAAGCTCCCTTCATTGGCTGCTACTGTAATAATGAAGACATTAGGTTTTACACTTAAGAGACAGCTGCATGAAGGGCAGGGAGATATATTTTGACTCTACTTACAGGTAAAGATTCATTGCCATTTTTTACATTGCAGCAAGCAGGGTCTACATTATTGGAATTGCTGCTTCTGCAAAGTGAGTACTTAGACTATAATTGAAATCTTTCTCCTTGGGCTTAAGAGCTACAGGGTCATTTCAATTATGAATAACAGGTGAACAAAGAACTAAAGCACACTAATAAGCAGATTTTTCATTCCTAAATGGAGAATATTATTTGTACAGTATGTTTGAATTACTTGTCTAAGGAATCTCAATTTTCCCTTTTATTATTATAGTTCTGCTATGACATGTGAAATACATGGACACATTGTCAGATCTTTTAAAACTTAGTATGTCCTAATTTGTGCATATAGGCTACTTTAATTACTTTTGAAGACATTGGGTAATCCTTTTATTTAATAACTAACCGCATTAGCTTAAATTTGTATCTTAAATACTATCAATTTTATTAAGAACATTTATACGTTTGTGTTATTGTATCTGTTGGGGCATTACTGTTTACTCTCTTATGCATCCTAATAGATCCATTAAATATCAGGCATATCTACAGAATGCTAACTTTCCTGCCCTAATATCAATTTCCTTTCAAATGATTCAGTTTACTAATCCGAGTAACGAACCTTTACTGTGCTCTTGTAGTTTCACACACTTTACTATCAGAAATATCTGCAGTAAAGTTATTTGCTGGCTGACACCATGCCAAACAAAATCTCAAATTCACAATAACACTTAAAACTCCTAAATGAACAGCTTCCAAATTTGCATGGCCACATTTGAGCATTTGATGTCAATCATGAGGTGTCAAAAACTAATCTACACATGTATTTAGACTTTTAAATTAAAGGATTCTTAAAATGATAGCATTATAACCGAGAGTCAATAAATACACTCCAAAATATAATATAAATAATGTATTCAAAAACAGCCATCAGTTCATCAGGGCATGGACTCAAAAAGGTATTGCCACAGGGATGCTGGCCAATATCGACTCCATTGCTTCCCATGGTTGTTGCAAATTGGCTGGTGGTGGATCTCTCCTCCAAATAGCTTGTTCCATCTCATCCCACATATACTCGATTGGATTGAAATCTGGTGACTGGGCAGGCCACTGCAGCGAGCTGAATTTACTTTTATTTTCCCGAAACCATTATTGGACAATCCTAGCCTTGTGGCATCGGGCATTATCTTGCTGAAAGAACCCATTCGTAGATGGATTCACTGCCATGAAGGGATGCACCTGATCGACAACAATGTTCAGATATCCTGTGGCATTCAAACGTTGCTGCACTCAAATCAGGGACCCAATGTGTCCCACAAAAACACACCCCACACCATCACACAGCAACCAACAGACCAGGTGATGTTTTTCCAATTCCTCCATTGTCCAGTGTTTGTGTACCTTAGCCCATTGCAACTGCAGTTTCTTGTTTTTCACTGACAGCAGTGGATCTCGGTTATAAAGTATTTGAGACGTCAACTGATAACTGAGAATCATAAACTATTAACTTCTAGCCAATTTATTGTAAGAAGATACTCTATTACTTAAAAAATGTCATACTTTCAAACAACACTAGGCAACAGGTGTGTTATTGAAACTATAAATGACACAGATGATGAGTGGGCACCTTGTGGGGTGAAGGAAGTTTCTAGAGAGAGAGATGGAAGAACTGAAAGACAAAGAGAGGCCCATTTTAAATGCTGATGTTGCAGAAGTGACTGAAATAAAATACGGACTAAATTATGCTTTTCCTCTGTATTTGTAGCAATTATTACCTTTATCTGGGTTTGGATCTTCTCCAATGGCCATCGATTGGCATCCGATCCTTTTTCACTTCCCTAGCCATGGACACAGAGAGCTGCTGATATGGAAGTTGTTTGTTAAATTAGTTTAATCACTAGAACATTTTGATTACCACTCACTAGAATAACTAGTTGCAGAACTACAATGTGTGGTTATAATGTGCCTTTCCCCCTCATTTCCATGATTTCAGATGGATAGCAGATTTTCTTGTGTAAAATAAATTGAGCCCATGGAAATATAAGCAGGTAAAGGTTATATTCTGTGTTATAGTGCAAGACAGAATATATATTATACTAAATAAATGTATGAATTATTTTGGTCCATATAGAAGATGCCAATGCATACTGTATATTCTAGTGGTCTGTTTTATTGGGCTATTGGGACAGTTTTACAGAATTCCAGCTGATAAAAAAAACTATGCATGAACCACCGGACTAGGCAAAAGTTTAATATCCATTTGAAAAGATCATTTAATATGGATATGCAAAAGCTTTTTCATAACCTCCTGCAGATTTAATTCAATATCTTTCGGCACCTGCGATTATAAATCAATACATAATAAACATAATGTGCAAATAGGATGCAGCAGTTGCTGTTGCGCAACCATTAATATGCATGAAATCGGTAATGACTCTAGGCACAACTAAAGTGAATGAAACAGCTCGAGGACCACAGTGCCTATAAACCAGATTGTTTGCATACTATTTAATAGCTCTTCGGGGGCCTTTACCTTTTTAATGTCTTCTTTTAAATGCTTTGAAAACATCCATAATGTGCATATTAGATCTTTTGACTATAAAGTCATATACATCATGGTCAGACACTTTAAGTGATGAGAGAGTTTGTATTTTTGACATTCCTGGTGGTAACCTGTATGTGTGTATATTGTTTCGCCAGTATTTTACAGGTGTACAATATTCTGTACCATAAACAAATTCAGTGTCAAACAGCTTGAATAACTCAACTGAAAAATTCCCATTTGTGCTATTCTGTGTATCACAAAAAGACAAGTGCTGTTACATTTTATGATGATTCTGGATTATGATTGGAAGTGCCAAATGCAATTTTGAATTACATTAATGCAGCACTGCTTTAGATTATTATCTTTACATCACCACTTTATTTTCATCCAGAATGACACCAACTGTGACAGTCAATGATGGTCTTAAAGTCAGCAGATGGAATCTAATAAATCAGCTTTACCACTCCTCCCTATTTATCATTTTTAAATGTCAGTATAATTGTGGCTTTTCATAGAAGTTTAAAACGCTATGTCTTAGTGCTAAGGTCCATCTGAATCCACTTTTTAAATATAAAATGTAATGTATCCCTCCACAGTTGATTAAATGGTTAAAACTCAATATTAAGGAGATACTTGGATTAGATTAAAAAGTGACATGGTGCTATAGCTTTTAACTTTAAATTGAAATATCTCACAAGCTTTGTTTGCTTTTTACCACTAAATGTGTTTGTGTTTAATCAAATTAAAATATGTTTCAGTGTAAAATTCAGATTTTACAAGTTGAGTTAACTGGTGTAACATTACATTAATTTCTACTTGATTGCCTTTAAATTGTCACAGAAAATGACCTGATGATGATGGACTGGTGATAGTAGCAGCACACACTGTAGTGAACCTCTGTGAGTAAGCATAGTCCACATCTCAGGTGTGATTTATTACTACTATCCCATGTCAGGTCCTGAAGTCTGCAGTGATGTATGTAATTCGGGTCCTCTGTTACAATCAGGGTTTGGTAATGAAAATGGCAAAGATTGGGTATCTTTAAGATGGTTCAAAGTATATTTTTAGAAAAGGCAAACATTAGGATGGTGCTGTAATTAATCAACATTGACATATGCTGTAGCAGCTGATGTGCAGAGGGAATCTAAAAAGATGTCATTCATTCTGACAGGCACACTAAACACTACATAGGCTGCTAGTCACCACAAGTCATGAATATCTGACAGTTTTACTAATGCCCCCGTCACCTTGTATAAACAACTTGTGGCCTGCAGAGGAGGACCAAATTTGCCTAATCTAAATTTTGACCAAGACTTCCTATTTTTTGTTTCCATTAATCGCCCACAGGTATTGTTTAATTGTTGTTGATTCTTCAAACAGGTCTTCCAACAGAGTTAAATCCACTAGGACTTGAGTTTATGTAACTGCTCTCAATTTTCTATTTATTTATGTATTAGTGATTAAATGATAAGAGTTGGTTATCTCATAATTGTGGGATTTCTGCTACAATGTTATACTGGGGGGAACATATATTACTTTGGCACATACAGGTCACTGAAAGCCTGCCATTTCGAGTGTGTAGATGTGGGATAAGTATTTTCCCATGGTATTGTGGGTTGTGGGAAGAATTTTTGGAAGTGATTTCTTCCAAATGTTGAAGAAAAAAATTAAAAACACAAAAATATAATAGCATTGGAGAATTGTATCACATATTAACCTTACTAATTGCCCTCATGCTCTGAAGGGATCATTGCTCAATTTACATTAATATATAGCCTTTCCCCCCTCTTTTCTTTCCCAAATGCCTCATAGCAGAAATACAAATGCAGTCTAAATTTGTATTTTAATGTGGAATGACTAAGGGGCAGCCCATTATCCCCACTGAGTCTACTTACAAAATAAATGTCTTCATAACCCTGAATGCATGTCCATTTTCAAAAACAATCAAAATATTATTTTAATGAGCCATCACTTCTCAAGTGCCGTTGAAGCCTTGGCTAACACAATTTGCTGCACATGACTGCAAATAACAGATTTTCCTAATTATATCCAGAATATAAAAGACCAAAATCCATAGTTATTACAAAATCTGGTATATAACATAATTATTAACAATAATAAAACTAATAACAGACCATAGAGAAAATGATGGTGAAAGGGGTGTATAGCTGTGGACCTGGGCAGCTTAGAATAGATTGAATCTCTACTCACGTGTCTGGATGCCAGGGACATTTGGGAAGATTTTGGAAATCGTGTTCGTGTTGTTAATATAATGCAGTTCTGATAACCCCACCCCACACCCTCCTGAAATGCCCCTGGAGTCCGCTTGTGTTTAGACTTTGTTAGTGCATGCCGTGTGCGTGTGTGAGAGGATGCTGCAGATGGCTGTTTGTGTGTGAGGTCGGTTCACTGGAATCATGCACTTGCTTTGAGGTCATGAGCTGTATATTAAATAGATTCATCGCATATTGAATCAAGTACTGTTTGAGAAAATGCATCACCTATGTACTTGAAATCCATATCCACTGTCAACTGAAATTCATACACCCTCGGCTCACGCTCTGTATACTGAATTTCACACAAACACACATTTACTGTGCATTGAAACACGTAAATGCTACAACAAAATAAATAAATATATTAATAAATATATTCATTACGTAAGAATGAGGAATTCATTTTTTTATGCTGGCATTATATAGTCTCTTAATTGTGTGTATTCTGTATTTTCTCCTTTAATATTATTATCAGTGTGAAATAATAATTGTATTTTAAAATATAAATTCTTAGTTGAATGTTAAATGTGCAATTGAATGAATCATTACTGACTAATTATTTAATTGCAAACTCCCATTTCTCTTTTACATGGATAGACTGCAGGGTGACATCTACCAGTGTGTTATTTATTGTGTGAAATGCAAAGTGCAGTAGTGTGACAACATTATAATATATGAACCAACTTGCATGAAAATGATGTTTGACCATTTTCAGGAATTATGCTGTTTAATCCAGAGCTATTGGAATGTATTGTTCCATCTATATTCTTTCACCACCATTTTGCATACAGAGAAAGTGTGTTTTTGATGTATTATTTGTATTTACAAAACACTAAACATGAATTCTTGAAGTTATTCAGGAATAGCTTATTTTTTAAATGTCCCTAAACCCAAGGAAACCAAAAGAATGACTAATTCATGTGACTTTTATGACCATGCCTGATGAGACAGTGTAATATGAACGAGACAGTGATGTCATGTAATGGAGGGTATGTCAAGCAAAGATAGATAACTGATATGAGTTAATGGAAGGAGGCCTTCATGAGAAAAGACAGTAAACAAATGTGTCCTTGGACTTACAGCTCTGAATCATGCCCCAGGAAATGAAGATCAGAAGCTAGAAATTGAGGGTGACAGCCAGTGATGAATGTCCAGGGCAATAGAAGTAAGGTTTATAACATCTTGGTGTCACATCGATATAATGTTTCATTGCACTTTATTTGTCAGATGAATGTGTAAACACAACCACAGATAAGCTTAGTTATTGTGTTGATAATAAATTCACTCCTATTTCCTCTTTAATTATTGTGAATCTTGAAATGCCCTTTTAATCCATCCATTCTGAGCTCCTATGGATTAGGTATTTGGCAACAAGGAGCCACAACTGGAATATGATTGAACACATCTGGGAGCACCCTGAATGCCACCTGCTGAAATAAAAATATGTATTTTCAGATCTGTGGCAAATGTTCATGTTTTCTACCCTATCAGGGAAATATATAAAGCTAATGTCTCAAGAGTGAACATTTAATTCCATCTAAGCAGGAAATTGTCAATACATTTTGTATCCCAGTGTATATAATGGAGTTATGGAAAAGGATTTTTAAAAGACTTAGCTGTTGCATATACACTCACCTAAAGGATTATTAGGAACACCTGTTCAATTTCTCATTAATGCAATTATCTAACCAACCAATCACATGGCAGTTGCTTCAATGCATTTAGGGGTGTGGTCCTGGTCAAGACAATCTCCTGAACTCCAAACTGAATGTCTGAATGGGAAAGAAAGGTGATTTAAGCAATTTTGAGCGTGGCATGGTAGTTGGTGCCAGACGGGCCGGTCTGAGTATTTCACAATCTGCTCAGTTACTGGGATTTTCACGCACAACCATTTCTAGGGTTTACAAAGAATGGTGTGAAAAGGGAAAAACATCCAGTATGCGGCAGTCCTGTGGGCGAAAATGCCTTGTTGATGCTAGAGGTCAGAGGAGAATGGGCCGACTGATTCAAGCTGATAGAAGAGCAACTTTGACTGAAATAACCACTCGTTACAACCGAGGTATGCAGCAAAGCATTTGTGAAGCCACAACACGTACAACCTTGAGGCGGATGGGCTACAACAGCAGAAGACCCCACCGGGTACCACTCATCTCCACTACAAATAGGAAAAAGAGGCTACAATTTGCACAAGCTCACCAAAATTGGACAGTTGAAGACTGGAAAAATGTTGCCTGGTCTGATGAGTCTTGATTTCTGTTGAGACATTCAGATGGTAGAGTCAGAATTTGGCGTAAACAGAATGAGAACATGGATCCATCATGCCTTGTTACCACTGTGCAGGCTGGTGGTGGTGGTGTAATGGTGTGGGGGATGTTTTCTTGGCACACTTTAGGCCCCTTAGTGCCAACTGGGCATCGTTTAAATGCCACGGCCTACCTGAGCATTGTTTCTGACCATGTCCATCCCTTTATGACCACCATGTACCCATCCTCTGATGGCTACTTCCAGCAGGATAATGCACCATGTCACAAAGGTCGAATCATTTCAAATTGGTTTCTTGAACATGACAATGAGTTCACTGTACTAAACTGGCCCCCACAGTCACCAGATCTCAACCCAATAGAGCATCTTTGGGATGTGGTGGAACGGGAGCTTCGTGCCCTGGATGTGCATCCCACAAATCTCCATCAACTACAAGATGCTATCCTATCAATATGGGCCAACATTTCTAAAGAATGCTTTCAGCACCTTGTTGAATCAATGCCACGTAGAATTAAGGCAGTTCTGAAGGCGAAAGGGGGTCAAACACAGTATTAGTATGGTGTTCCTAATAATCCTTCAGGTGAGTGTATGTATGTAATGAAGTCGTGGTTTCATCTGCTTCACATTAAAGAAAAAATGCAATCATCGAAATATACAAGTTTCCACCATGGAGAATAATGCTTTCCTTCAAGGCCTATTATAGTTCATGTCAAAGCACAGCCTCTTACTGTTATTAATTATTTTTGTTCCCATGCTGCTGTGTTGGCTGTTATGACAGGTCATACAGTAAAGCTGTGCCTATGGCTTCTTTTTTGTTTAGCCAGTAAGAGACATTGAGGAAAGTTTTTGTCAGAGAAAAAAAAAAAGACAGTTGGAGATTGATGAATGTCGATAAAAGAGATCAGCTTTGAAGCCAAAGCTAGGATATCCATGGGAGATGCTTCCCTTCACCCGCTGTAACACAAAGCATATGTTGTCATGATACTCATTCGTTTACCAAGAGACACCAAAACCCTGTTTCAGCAGAAACACCTGGTTCTGTTCATTGTTATTAATTAGGCAACGTATTAAGCCAATTTTCTCTGAAGAACAAGAAGCGACAGCATGTGAGACCTAGCTGCAGATGCACGTTGTTAGATGTGAGTTAACATCTCATCTGCCACTTGGTTTGAATCTTGGGCTGTTATACAGCATGAATTGTTGTTGTGTGACAGAATACAAGCAAATATGGGGTGGCCCTGAAGTGCACAAAACAAGCAAAAAACATACTGAAAATAAATGTAACATTATCAAATTATGTATTAAAAAGAAACTAAGAGACATACAAATTAATAAACATATACTGACATTTAATAAAAAGTAAATGTATAATCATAAAATAAACATTCTACAGTACATCTGCAATTACATATATGTTTCTTTGGATGCTACAAAAGTAAGAAATAAAAAATGTCACATCAAACTGCAGTTTCTGTTTTTTTACACAAAGTCCAATCAACTGTAGGAGTTAAGCTTTTAAGTCTGTCCTCAGTCCCAAAACAAGTGCAGCCCATAATCTATATTTATTAAATAGTTTTCGATGCCAGTGACTTTCTCTACACTTATGAGGTAATGAAATCAAGGTGCTTTGTGTTTTCTACACTACTTGAAAATAACATTGTAGCAATTCAGCCAATAAATGTACAATTCTCGATTAAATTTGTGTATGCAGGTAACGTTCAGAATGTTAAAAGAAAAATACATGTTTATTAAAAGGACATATTATTGTGTTTGTATGTATGTATGTATGTATGTATGTAAGACTGAAGGACATATTGTGTATGTACAGATGGGTGACAAATTAAAGGAAAAACCAACAAGTGTCTCAGTTAGGTGTTGGGCCACCATGAGCCAGAACAGCTTCAATGCTCTTGGCACAGATTGTACGAGTCTCTGAACTCTACTGGAGGGATGAACACCATTCTTCCAAAAGATATTCCCTCATTTGGTGTTTAGATGATGGTGGTGGAGAGCGCTGTCTAATACGTCGGTCCACAATCTCCCATATGTGTTCAATTGGGTTGAGATCTGGTGACTGCGAAGGCCACAGCATATGATTCCCATCATTTTCATACTCATCAAACCATTCAGTGACCCTCGTGCCCTGTGGATGGGGGCATTATCATCCTGGAAGAGACCACTCCCATCAGGATAGAAATGTTTCACCATAAGATAAAGGTGATCACTCAGAATAACTGAGTAATAATGATTTAAATAATGATTTGCAGTGACCCTTCCCTCTAAGGGGACAAGTGGACCCAAACCATGCCAGGAAAATGCCCCCCACAGCATAACAGAGCCTCCAGACCCCCCTCACTGTAGGGGTCAAGCAGTCAGGCCTGTACAGTTCTCTTGGTGTCGAGAACACTAGCCAGTTGAGCAGGCTGTGACCGAAGCTCCTGCCATTCGTGCCTCAATGACCCCTCTTTCAAAGTCACTTAGATCCTTTCCTCTTGCCATCTTGATCCAAAATTGAGGTCAACTGGGCCTGCTCAGCATTTTTATACATGCCATAGAGCATGCATGATAGGATGTTAATTGCTTAATTGTATCATGCAGTACACCTGTTAGGAGGCATCTGCATTTGTCATGTTCCTCCACTCATTTTTTCCCTTTAATTTGTCACCCGTCTGTATGTATGTATGTATGTATGACTGAAAATTTGTTAGCTTAAAATATGTACTTATAACGACCAGATGTTGAGAGAACTCGCCTCATAAAAGCCTCTGAAATTCAGCAAATAAATTATTGCTAAAGTAGTGCATAGCAAAATCAAAACATAGAGGAAACCCGGCAATGCAAAGACGTACTTCCAAGGCTAAGAAATTTCAAATAGTATTCTATGCTAGTCAGACAGAATTGATACAGCGAAAGTGTGGATGGATTTGCAGAATTACTTACAAGTGTAGCAAGAGGTGTCTGTTGCAATGAGAATCAAGACATCACTGCAACCTGCTACTCCCCATGGCAAGACTTAAACAGTTTGGATGTGTTCCAGCACTTAAATATTCAACATGTCTCTTGATGACAGGCGCTGTCTACAACAGGGTAATACCCACAGGACCTGGAAACATCACCTGCATGTTGTTGATTCGCCATTGTCACCAGTGTTATGCTTGATGGTGTGTACAATGCTTTGTTACTCGCTATTTAGAAGCTTTACAATGAACCCAATGCAGTATTTGTGTATAGGAGAGGATTTTGTGGAAGCAGTTTGAGCTTATAATTTGCTTTGAACGTATTTTCCATTTAGCTGATGAACACATAATACGTTGGTGCATATTGAATAGGATGTTCTGTCAGATTGCCATGGAAATTGTGTCTTTTGGGAGCTCATTACCTATCACTTTTTCCTCGATGTTGTGCAGACTGTCTAAACTAAAAACAGTACAGGAAATAATCGAGATTCCCAACAAGGAAGACAAAAATAAATTTCAGCTTTGATGCAACCCTTCATATTCCTTAAAGATATTTAAATTGTAAAGTAAAACAGTGTTCAAAGATTTAGAACTCTGAAGAGTCCTTTCAACATTTCCTGCTCTGAAACATATTTAAATATTATCTAGATATTTTTAAATTGTACTGCAAACATCAAAGACCTTCAATTTGATATTTCTCTTGACATGTCCAATTATTGTTACTTATCAAGATGAGCAAGCACCCAATACCAAGCATTCAGAAAACTATTTGTTCTATATTTTGCTGTATTTATTTTAAATGTTTTATTTGAGAAGATTAGGTTCTAGCAGATTGTAATACTGATTAGCATGCTAGATTTTTGCATTCATGAATTAGCAACAGATTAGATAATATGTAAATGTAATTGATTTTATGCTTAACATAAATGCTATGGAGATGCAGATGGAGCACTGGAAAGCTTATATTTTCTCTCAGGTGCTAATTAATAAGACATCTGCTTGGCTCAGTGTATTTCGTTTTCATCTTCCATATATTGTGCTGGCCTACACTCAAATCTACTTAAGTTAGCATTTTTGTGCACCTGTTCTTCAATTTCCAATGCACATTAATGGGGCTGACCAGGGCCTTAAAACTTTTATTTCATTCAAAGAAGGATTTTATATTAATCTGATTCAAAGGCACCATATAAAGTACCAGTACCAGTAAGATACATTATTATTATTACTCAATTTCTTAGCAGACACCCTTACCCAGGGTGACTTACTGAAGTTAACATCTTCTATGTGTTGTAAATATAAACAAAAGGACGTACATCTCCAGTCTGGCACGGCAGTTGATAATCTATACTGCAAGAAAATCACAGTTTTAATGGCTATCAATAATTTGCAGATGAACTGTTTCTGAGGCATATCATAATAGCATAATTTAGCCCCTGCAGTGAACATTAAGGTTGTGTTACAACATGCTTAAATGGCAATTATGCCTTGTCTGTTTTTGTTGTTTGCTTTATGAAGGCAGGACAGATGTATAATATTTGAAGGCCATCAGGATTCTCATAAAAATGTTCATTTTAAAGAGTAATCTGTTAGTCAGATATATGTAATCCTTTAGAGCATTTTATTTTCATATAAAAAATAAGAACTTGCTGTACAAAATATTTAACAGTGAAAAGCAATAGCGATTTTTTAAGTTCACTGCATTTTGCATTGAAAGACATACATACATACATATTTTTTTAATCTGTAGAAAAAGAGTTTTATTTTCCTCCACATTCACAAAGTGTTGCAGTAAAACACATTGAAATAATACATTAACTAATGCATTCACAGAATATGGTACTATCAGTTAAAAATCCGACATGTTTTCCAATTTTTACAGATGTGTTCAATATTCAGGTCACAGCCAGAGTGGTCAATGGATGGCTTGGCAATAAGGAAAAAGTTTGTTTGTTGAGGATGAAAGCCAGTCCTTGCATCACTGACATGACCCTGGGTGGCATGCTAATACACAGAGGGCTCATGATGACAGGGGCTGTAGGCAGGCTGAAGAGGCTGTCAAACAATGGCAGATTTAGGTAGGAATGAATCCTCGCTTTCAGCTTGTCACTTAAAACCTTCTGATGGATTTGAGGAGGGGTGATGTTGCTCAACACTTACAGCCAAGGTAAAGGAGTCAGTCTGGTGTGTTACAGCTGACAACAATAGACAGGAGCACAGTCCTCCCACACTAAATATGAGATGGCAAGGGTTGACGTCTTTAGTTCTGGGGCATTCCACGCAATGAGTCTGCTAACTTGACAAGCAGAGTCTTTGTTTCCACTGCTTTTCGGGCTTATTCACATTTTAGTCATATGGTTGTGGAAGCTCCGTGTGCCCTTCAGCATCATGCCAAGGGAGACTGGGGGAGAGTCAGGTTTCAACCTCTGCCCGTGCAAAGAAAATGTAGTTGCTGGTCTTTGCAGGGTTATAGTCTAAAGGGAAATGGAGGATTTTAAAAACAAGTGCAAAGCAACTGTATTTTTAATTTCAATGCATTGTTGAAATTGCAATCTACATTTTATTTGTAGGTAAACAAAACACAATGTAGTGATGCAACAAGTTTGTAAAAAGGTATTAGCCCTACACAAGCAACAACAACAAAAAAAATTGGTGTTATACATTTGAAAATCTCAATAGCAGATTCAATTAAGAGACCGATAACAATAAGAAATAATCACAATTATTGGGCTTTTGTCAGTCAAATATACTACTTGTAGAGCCCGGTACTTTTCCATGACCAACTCTCTTAGGCTGCATGTCATTCTTCCTAGTGCAAGGTGATTATGTAATCTACTTAATTAAACCACTTATTGATTAATAATCTTCAGATTCTTTTAATCATCTCAATTTATCATTTTATAAGCATGCATTGGTATGTGGCAGCTGCAACAGATATTTATTTAAATGGACATGCATCCCTTTATTACTACTATTTCTCCTTCAATATTATTTCTTAGAATATGTAAATAAATAATTTTAGTAAGTGGTCTACATGACCACCCCACACTGCGAGGAATGAAGTGCAGCCTAAGAAGGTTGGTTGTGTAAAACACAAGGCACTAACTATAAATCCTTACTGTAAACCATAATCCTCTTCGTATACTAAATGCCATTGTTTCATTGCATGCACTGTATATACCACAGTAATATACTGTAATAAGAAATAATTAATATATACAAATATATAAGGAGGCATCAATGGCAGAAGGTGTTCTAAAATAGAAGATGCATGCTTGTTTTCTTCCTGTTTGTTTAGTTTAGATTTTCTTAAGCTACAAATTGTGGGAAGTGGGAATGGCAGAAGATATTAAAGACTTATGTCGCTGTCGCTCTCTGTAGGAGATGTAATTTTCTGTTATCTAACCAACCATTGCTGCACAGAAAAGATTAACGTAATCAATAATACTTTTACAATGCCTTTTGGGATTTCCCTCATAAAAATCATTATGAAATTGGTCTTTTATGTGACCTATCATACGTTGTAACAATAACAGGCTCACATGACCCAATGTATTAGTATTATTATTGTTAGAATAACGGAGACAGAAATGTATCTGTACAATAAAGGAGAGCTATGGTTCCTTAGTAGACCATTTATTTTAATGAGTATTTGTGCCGTAAAATAAAGTCAGCCTTGAAGGATCAGCAATATTCCCTCAAGCTATGAGATGCTGTCATCCGTTATTCACATGGGTTCCTTCTCTCTGGCTTTGGTCGAATGGAAGAAGGTTGGAACTGGATTTTTTCATAAACACTTGACAGAAACACACATTTCCAGACATTTTGTACACATTTTGCAAAGTAACCTTTGGGAAATAATCACACTTTCATGCTTTTTAATCAGATTACTATCTAGCAAATGACACACATCAAATGACTTTAAATAATAAGATTAGTAGCTTTCATCACTTTGCAAACATTGAGCAATATTTTGGCCAGTGACTGTGTGTACACTTAGACTTATCGATTTCAATCTCACCAAAAATCCATGCTATCCAAATCCATTTGGATTTAAATTAGGAAAATACACTATCAGAATACAAGTTCAAAATGACTAGTTATTTTCATGAATATGGCAACTACAATGAAACATATTCTATATGTTGAGTGTAGAAGATTATAATTGAAAGTATTTATAATCAAAGTGTTAGACAAAGACAGATCATTAAATAAAACTTGCTGCATTATTTATAACTCATGAACTGCAATTCTGACAATTAAAGCAGACTCTTCAGAGGGTATCAGATGTTTCAGTATTGATTTGCTGGTATCTGCCTGTGTTGTAGTGACCTGCAAAGAGGCTGTGACATTATACATTTGCACTTTAGTGGCATCTTGTCTACAGCAGGTGGTGAAAAATTGATAGGTATGTTACCTCATTCCTGCAAATTGCACAGTGAGGTATGATTGTCATTTCACACTTAAGCACAGGCTACAAATTTATAAAAGCAGGAATGGTGTTCCGAGAAAAACAGGTCATCAGAATTCAAGAAAACCTCAGATCATATTTTTACTACTGTTATGTCTGGTCCTTATTCTTTAATTGACCATCTTAAAATTCTCAAGAAAAGACCAACTGTACACTACAGCTTGAAATACAACACATGGCCATGCTTTTGTGTTTCTACTGGAGTTTTATAATTAGCAAGTAGTAGATGTGTTACCTACCTAATTATAAATTAATTGTTAGCCCTCATGCGTTGTCATGATGCTGCTCTGTAAAGAGCAATGATAAGTTAAATTAAATAATCTAAACATTTTATATTTGATGTTCATTGATATAGATACACAACGAAAAAGTTTGATTTAGGATTGTTAGGAAATTATTCCGTAATTTTCTCAATGTCTGCATTAACCTTGTAGCCAAAATGGCCAGAAATTGCTGCAGGGTTTAGCATTCAAATTTGCTTTTGTGACCTTTCAACAACTGATGGCCTCACCCACTGAGCAACAGGATGATTAAAATAACTCTTGGACAAGGCCCATTTCAATTTACGAAAAAGAGCCTGTCTTCCATTGTGCGCACACTAATCAATTCACCAGCCAATAGGTCACAGATAATGTTCATTCAGTCACCGTCACCTTCCTTTTATCTGGGTCTTCTCATGTTGCTCCGGCTTTTCCATACAATGTAACATTTATCACTTCTAATTTCAACCTGCCAGAGTGAATTGACATGTTTTCTGTGCTTGTCAAAAACAGGCCTCATTAAAATATCCTGGTGGAATTCTCTGCTTTTGTAGAACCACTGAGCGTTTGTATGTGCAGTGCGACCACACAAAAAAGCCAATTTAGGTGCATACATCATGATGCATTGACGACTGAGTAAAACCCTTCCAGATCTTATGCTAAGATTGTGTGGCACAGGATCCAGTGTAGTTCTTTAACTTTCAAGTATGGGTTCTCTTTTCACAAGTAGTGACTAGGTGAGTAAGCAATTCATAATTCCTATTTTTAAACCCACTTCTATGTGTTTGTCTATTTCCTACTTCCATTATGTGTCATAGTTGGCCTAATGTCTTTGGCTCCTTGTGATAGTTAATTGACAAAAGCAAATTACATCGGAAAAAAGTGTCTGCTACTAATTATGCTGTCTAACTGAGATTTGAAACATGATTTTTTTAATTTTAGATTTTCAGTCAACTATAGACGATGACTAAATAACTTACAGTTTCTTCATTTGCTAATGCAGAAAAATAGAACTCACACATACTCCAATATCTTCAGATCATAACAAGTTGATAGCTTTACTCTGTCAAGTATGTGCCTTTAATACCTTTTCCACCACATTTTCAACCACCCACATTTGTCCAGCTTCAATTTGACATTTCACACAATACAAGAAAAAGCAATACCCTACATATTGCTGATATATTTCCCCCAATGCTCACCCATCCAATCTCATTTTTATAAGCTCTGTATGTTTTCTCCACTGATCAGGGGGGGCTCAATGGTTTGGTCTCAGCTAATAAATAAAATGCATTCAGTCTCACAAACCTTTTTGGGATCATAGTGTTTTTCGACATGTGTAGTGCCTTTGATGACATGTGACCTGTCAAACAATGTATATTCTGTTTTGTCTTTAGGGTGTTTGCATATGAAGTACGCTGAATCTCAAGAGAAGGAAATATTATCAGAAGAGCTTTAATCCTCTGCTGTCAAGAGTCATTATGTTGAATACCATGAGTCTGGACCAAGAGAATGTAATCTGTGAAACAACATGGCCTCTCATCCTAATAAAATCAACAGCGTTAGTGATTGTAATAGTCCTATTCCACAACATTCAATACTTTTACACCCCTCACCTCCCAAAACACTCAATCTTAACATATAGGTGGTTATTTGTAAAAATAGTTGGAATATCCACGTTCCCCAGTAAGTCACTAGTTTTCTTCCAATTCATAAAATCAAACTACAGTAATGATTTCTTCCTGCCAGTAAAATACAATTTATTATCTTGATGATGCAACTACTATGCCCTGTTTAGTAATCCGGAAACATCATGAAAACATAAAGCATCCCTCCATTTGACATCTTTCTGGGATGCTTGTTAGCTTACTGAAAACTACAATATTTTTGTTCTGGTTAGTAATAAATGCTGAAATCTCTTGAGTGATTTCATGTTTCCTTCAGAGATGATGGCCAAGCCTGCTTGTCTCATTGCTTTTTGTGGCAGCTAATTAGAGGAACAACGTTAGACGTCCCTCACTGCGCTACTACAGAGAACAATTTCAATAATAATAACTGTCATGGATGTGTTATTTTTCTTTTTTCTAATATTGTATTTATCAAATTATATTATTGTATTTGTATAAGGAAACTCCTACATACATGTAGCGGTCTCAGCATTTGCACTTCTACATTTGTGTTCTCCCTGTGCAGTCCCTGTGCAGTGCAATGTAGTTTAATTGGATTATCTAATTTTAGACTATTTAAAGCCCCTGTGTCGCCAGTGATGGGGTGGCTACTACCAGGGCAGTGCAGGTGAGAGGATACAGTGGGAAGTAAGTGTGGAAGTGTGTCTCCTTCCGCCTGCACTGCTCACTGGTTGTCTGTTTGTCTGTGTGATTTTATGTATTGAATGTCTTGAAATTCTGTATTTTAATTGATTTTAAATAACCAATCTTAAATGTAACCATCTCTCTCCCTCATTCTCACTCCGTAGCGCCAGTTGCTACATAAACATCAAATAATGATGCCATTATTTCATCTGTGTTCACCTGGGGGTGGGGGGGAGCATTGTTTTGGGTGTTCACCAGGTGTTTGGTATCTCATAGTGATACCAGATGTCTAAATACCTAGCCAGTATTTGTAGTTCTAACCTAACGGCAAAGTACACTTTTCCTTCGCACAGGGAACTATTTGTTGTCACTATGCTGTGAAAAAATAAGAACTAGCAACACCTGCCACAAGCTAGACTCACACCTCATTTTCTGGAAACTTCACTCCAGGTTGTAACCAATGGTAACTGTGTTTGAACTGAAACAACATTGTACACAAATCAAATGATGAAGAAATGACAGCAGAACATATGAACTTTTGACAAAAAAAGCTTTAGGCAAAGATGCCAAAGTTTCAATATAACAACGCCTCTAAAGATTGCAATATGAAACAGTACGCCTTCAATAAGTTTTATTTATACCTGGTACCAAAAGCCACTTTGAAGCGCATACAAATTGGAAAGTAAAATTGGAAACAAAATTAATATTATTTTGTAACTACATAAGTGAGTATACAGAAAATCTAATTAAGTGTTGTTTTTCAGGAATACATTTAGTTTTATGGCATTTCGTATTTTCTTCATGGATTTTCTCTTCAACTTGGGCTGCCATCTTTGACTAGATAGCTTTTGACACCACACCTCTTGGCTCTTGTCACACCATTACTCTCTTTCAAGGCCTATAGACCGATGAACAGTAAATTACAGAGACAAAATCAAAAGGAGTTATGGCAGCTGTTTTGTATTTGAAAACCTGAATTTGAAGGTCTTATTAGATAACAGAACTACAAGGATAAACCCAACACTTCAAAGGTAAAATAACAACTGGATGATTTCCATCTTGACAATGATTTCCCTACATATATATGCATTTATGTATTTTTACTTGTTTATGTATTTATGTGTTTGTTTATTTATGCATGCCGTGGTTCCTATTAAGTTAGTCATTTCTGAGAATACATTTGGGGCTAATATATCACATAACCGTTGCTACTTTAAGGCAGAAGCATTTCTTTAAGGAAAATTAAACACAGCAATAATACATATTTTTGAGCATTCATGTAAGTGTCTTTACTTCATAGACAGAGAAAACAACTCAGAGGGGAGTCACTGCAGTGATTTGCAAGTGATAATTGGGAAGATAAAAAGAGAAGCAGAAAACCAAAGATGGGCTTAGGATTCGGCTGATAGGGCACCGACTGAGACTGGAGAATATGACCTGTATGGTTACTCTTCTGTAAATGTGTTTACAGTGGATCAGTGGGGGAAGACTTAGGTGGGAAAGAGAGACAGGTTTGCAAACAGAGACAGTGGGTTTCGTTCTACCTTATATACAAATACAGGGTGTCTGGAGATAACATAAAAATAGCATTCGAAAATCAATGTTGCTGTTTTTCCGTGTGATCTGATTATGTCAAATGTCAATATGGATTATGTCAATTTAGGTCCTGTACATTTTCACTAAGAAGGCTGACCTGGGGAGCCAGGTAGCTTTAATGCTCACAGTAGTATTTCAAAATGGGCATAAATTGGACATTACGTTTCTCTGATATTTTGAAGCCTTTATTCTGGAGTGCACGCAAGAAACAAACTTTTCCAAACCTCACGACAGCAGCCACCTGTGATATAAACACACGCACAGTAGGATGCAATGATATTCTACACAGTCATCTTTTCCTTCACTCTCAAATCCTTTGCCAGAAAGAACATTACAACATTGCTACATTACATTTAGAGCAGATATGTGAACAAGGCATGTGTATTATTGTAAGGGCATTTTGGTATCTGGTGGCTATTTCCCTGTACATTCATTACAGCAAATAATTAGAGGTTGTTTTTATTGCTGGCAGTAGTATACATCACGAAAACAACTAGATAAACTCCTTGAGAAAATTGGTTCCCTGCACTCATAACTGTATAAACAATTGAGTCCGTTGTTAAATGATCTCATGTATACTGTTTTTGTGTTTTTCACTTTAATTGGAGAATATGTATTATCCCTGAAAGGCATACCTTCCCTCCACAATAATCAAAATAAAAACATTTATCTTCATGCAATTTAAACTGAATGCATTTTGATGGATTATATAATAAGTGTTCTGATTATATGAGGTTGGGTACACAATATGTATTTATACTGTTCCTAAAGTGTGTACTCCTTGTGTATATACAGACGTGCTCAAATGTGTATGTACCCCTCCACAATAAATGAAGAATGCACAATTTCCTCAGAAATAACTTGAAACTGACAAAAGTAATTGGCATCCACCGTTGTTTATTCCATATTGAATATAAATCAGACTTTGATTTTGTTTTTCAACATAATATTGTAAATAATAAATCAAATGAAAATAGCATGGGCAAAAATGATGGGAACCTCAACCTAATATTTTATTGCACAACCTTTAGAGGCAATCACTGCAATCAAATGTTTTCTGTCGCTCTCAATGAGACTTCTGCACCTGTTAACAGGTAGTTTGGCCCACCCTTCCTGAGCAAACTGCTGCAGCTCAGGTTTGATGGGTGCCTTCTCCAGACTGCAATTTCAGCTCTTTCCATAGATGTTCGATAGGATTCAGATCAGGACTCATAGAAGGCCACTTCAGAAGAGTCCAATGTTCTGTTCTTATCCATACTTGGGTGCTTTTAGCTGTGTGTTTTGGGTCATTATCCTGTTGGAGGACCCATGACCTGCGACTGAGACAGAGCTGACTGACACTGGGCAGTACGTTTCACTCCAGAATGCCTTGATAGTCTTGAGATGTCATTGTGACTGCACAGATTCAAAGCACCCTGTGCCAGGCGCAGCAAAGCAGCCCCAAAACATGGTGTTCTTTTCTTTGAATGCTTAATTCTTTAGCTGATGTGACTTGCCAAAAAGCTCCAGTTTTGACTCATCTGTCCAAAGGACATTCTCCCAGAAGGATTGTGACTTGTCAATATGCATTTTAGCTAATTCCAGTCTGGCTTTTTTATGTTTTTCTATCAAAAGTGGAGTCCTCCTGGGTCTTCTTCCATGGAGGCCACTTTCACTCAAAAAGCAATGGATGGTACGATCAGAAAATGACGTACTGTCACCTTTGAGTTCAGCTTGTATCTCTTTGGCAGTTATCCTTGGTTTTTGTTCTGCCATTCGCACTATCCTTCTGTTCAATGTGGGGTCGATTTTCTTCTTGCGGCCGCGCCCAGGGACGTTGGCTACAGTTCCATGGACCTTAAACTTCTTAATATTTGCAACTGTTGTCACAGGAACATCAAGCTGCTTGGAGATGGTCTTGTAGCCTTTACCTTTACCATGCTTGTCTATTATTTTCTTTCTGATCTCCTTAGACAACTCTCTCCTTTGCTTTCTCGGTCCATGTTCAGTGTGGTGCACACAATGATAACAAACGGCACAGTGACTACTTTCCAATAGGCTTAAATAGGCTGAATGACTGATTACAAGATTGGAGACACTGTGATACTAATTAAAGACACCAATTTGTTTGGAATATTACTATAATCCAATTATTTGTGATATTTTCTAAGGGGTACCAACAAATGTGTCCAGGCCATTTTAGAATATCTTTGTAGAATGAGCAATAATTCATCTATTTTCACTGCTTCTTTGCTTAATTATATGACATACCAAAGGCATGCAAGTATACATGATGCAATAGCTTTTAATTTAATCACTTTTCAGGAGGAATGAAGCATTATTTCAATGAGCTGTAAGGGTACAAACAAATGTGAGCATGACTGTATATATTACAATGTGTGGTTGAATTTAGTTGTATCTTTGTCTTGTATGCTTATAGTAATACACTGTATGTAATTAAACAATATCACACTTTTGTATTTTCAATAAAAATACTACAGGTTGGTACAGGTTATCATAAACAAAAGTCTCTGCCAATTCAAATTATTATTGGAGTTTAATTCCAGACCCAAACGCTTTGATTGAGTTGTAGGTCTCAAAGTGATGATGATGTATTTCATTTTATTCTGTCTGCTTTTGTCTTGCTGCATTGCAGTAAGTAAAAGGGGACCCGGGGAATGTGGAGAGCTTTTGTTTACTGTATACTTGGGATCATTGCTGCACTACAACAGATAATCCATCTAAATCAAAGGCAACCATAAGTAAACTAAGGTTTCATTTATTGTATACAGAGTAATGGATCTTCATTGATTTGTGGAATAATGCAAAATGTTTGCTTTGTTCTTTGCATAGCATCATTTGGATGTACACACTACCCTGGCCATTTCAGTGCTGACTATTTCTTTACTGTGGTGTATAACTCAAGGTCCTGGTCATTTTTAATGCAATATTGGAGTAGTTACAGTGTACTTCAAAGCATGGAAAATTCTCAATTGCTGTCATAATTTTCAGATTTTAAATACAATATTATATATACTGTGCCCTCCAGAATTATTGACACCCTTGGTAAAGATGAGCAAGAAAGTCTGTGAAAAAATGTAATTGTTGTTTATCACCTTGATATTACATTCAAAATATGAGAGAAATCGAACCTTTAATTGAGGTAAAATTGTTCAAATCTTTACCAAGATATAAATATTCTTCTTGAAAACAAGTATGTCTCAACTATTGGCAGCCCTGTAATTAGTACTTTGTGCACCTTCCCCTTGCCAAGATAACAGCACTGAATCTACTATAATGTTTGATGATGGGGGAGAACACATAGCAAGGGATCTGAGACCATTCCTCCATGCAGAATCTCTCCAGATCATTCAGAGTCCTAGGTCCTCCCTTGTGGACTTTCTTCTTCAGCTTACCCCACAGGTTTTAAATGGGATTAAGATCAGTTGACTGGGATGGTTATTGCAAAAGCTTGATTCTGTGTTAAGTTAGCAATTTTTGTGTGGATCTGGAGGAATGCTTTGGATCATTGTCTTTAGTTTTAGCTTCCTGGCAAAGAAGGACAGATTTTGGTCAAACATCTCCTGGTACTTGACAGCATCCTTTATGTCATGTATCCTAGCAATGTTCCCAGGGCTTTTGGAAGAAAAACAGCCCCACAACATCACATATCCACCACCATTGGTTTATTTCCTGCATGACCATCCCTCCTTTTATGCCAAACCCACCTCTGGTGTTTCTGGCCAAAAAGCTCTATTTTTGTCTCATCTGACCATAGAACCTGGTTCTAATTAAAGTGTCAATGACATTTAGCAAACTTCAGGAGCTGATGTTTGTGTTTTGATGAGAGTAGCATGGAGGTGGCATGTAACTTCTGCAATTCTCCAATTGTGATCCAGGGAAATTGTTTTCCCTCTTGAACCAATCTCCTCACTTGTGCCTGGGGGAAAAAAACATGCATGTCCTATTCCAGGAAGGTCCATCACAGCTCCAGTTCATTAAAACTTCTACATTATAGCCCTAATAGTGGAGATGGGTATTTTCAGGCATGTAGCTATTTTTGGATAGCCATTGCCGGGTCAACAAACCTTTTGTCCAATTTCGTGTGTGTGTTCTCTGACCTTCCCCATGTTTATAGATGGCTAAGGCATTTTGGGCTGGGCATGTGTGTCACCTCATATTTATACCCCGGTGAAACAGGAAGTCATGGATGACCACTTTAGATTTCCTAATGACTTGAGATAAAGTCTGATAGTTCTCATGGACACCTGCATTTTCTGCTATATTTGTAGCCTCCTTATAGGCTGTGTAGTATTGGTTTTGGCCATTCAGAACACATATCAATTGTCTTTTGGTTTCTTTTGAACTGGATAGACACACTATTAACATAACTTTGGGATATCTAGTACTTTGGCGATTTCCAACTGGATTTCACCAGCATTGCTTTGGTCAACTTGATACTCCATTTAAAAGTCTATCGGTTCTTGTTATACTCCAGCTGTTGCCATGAAAGCCTGCCTACTGGGGCTTCCTTTGGCATACACCAATTAGAATTATTAGTAATGATGCAATTTGCCTGGGATTGGAATGGCCTCCAATGAACTGTGTAGCTGCCTATTTACTTATGTCATCTCATACTCAACAGGGGGAGAACTAACAAGGCTTTCAGCTTTCACCTACCACCTGTGTACTATAAGACTGTTTTGAACTCCCTGTCACCTAATTTATTCTCTAAGTGTGTAAAAGCCCACCATATGGCTGCCTCTGCAATGAGCCAGATGTGCTCCACTTCTGTAGTTAATGTCTAGTGCCTGGAAGAGAAGACTATGGCGCTGTCTTTATGACAAGTAATGGCAAAACAAAGGTCATTGTCCCTTGCTAGTGGATATGTACCACAGCTGCTGTCTGGCTGTGGTGTTGCAATGATCATTAAGGCACTGTGCGACAGCAGGTGGGGGCAGGCCAGCCTAGCCAATCCTCATATGAACTGATTGGCTGTTACTCCTCTATAATTTGACTAGTGTTCATAAATTGTGGCATTTGACTGGACTCATACCTACACAATATGCTTAGATTTTAAAAGCTGTAGTTTGATTGAATAGGCTAGTTGTCATCCCCTATGTTCTGTGCAGAGTAGCAAAGGTTCAGAGCACTCAAACAAATCTTCTAAGGAATTACACATGCACGGTTGGGTAGGTAATGATGCACAAAATACATCTACTGCAAATTCAGATTTAGTAGCAAGACTGAGTTTTTCTTTCCGCTATGACTTTGTTTAAATGTAATAAATACTAGATCAGATTGCACAACGTGGGGAAATAACTTCTGCCAATAGCAGTGAGAAAAACACCAATAGAGCCCACAGCCGAGATTTTCATATAAACTGCAGAGAAATACTAGTGGGCTCTTGCCAAGGAGTCTACACCATTACCATGGATCAGATTTAAGAATGATTTATATGCAGTACAGCTTTAGATTTAAATAAAAAATAAAATAAAGGTTAACCCCCACTGGGCGGCACACCTCATCTGAATGCCAGCTTCCCTTAACACGCTGAGTACATGCTGGGTCCACATGTGGCTCTGCAGCAGCTTACAGCATTTATAGTGCTGCGCTTACGGCCAAATGCTCAGACACCAACTGCAGCGTGAATCGACATATCTGTAAGTTTGAAATGATCATTTATGAATTATTATATTTAGTAATATGTCGTTTTATATGATACAAACTTTGAAACACTATTATATATGTGTATTTGTTTCCATCTTTTTTAAGGAGTTTATTTGTTAATGTACTCTGCAATAGGAGAAGAAAAGCAAGTTTACATAATATCATAATGTGGCTGTATCTCAAAGTTTATAATAATAATAATAATAATAATAATAATAATAATAATAATAATAATAATTCTACTGTTTTTTGAAAATTGTAATAATGACAATTATTATACATGTATATACAAAATACATTTGAAATATATGCCACTAGCTTCCACAATCCCGTGCACTTATCTCATCTCGTCTGTAAGAGCAGCACACATTTTCTGTAGCTGTAACACTTGGCTCAACTTTCTGCGTAAATACAAAGTGTCTGATTGCTTGTCTGTCTGAGAACTGCGATCCAAGATGATATTCCCCACCATGTAAACGATGCTGAACGTCTGATGTTCAAAATGCATCCTTGGAAGATAAGGTGCATGCACTAAATCAACCCGTTGTTCTGTTTCAACCCCTGCTTTTGCAAAATGGTCCAGTCCCGCAATGTCCCTGCTTTTCCTTTTTTTTTTTTTTTTCCTTCTTGACAACTGTCCAAGTAGTACAAACCCCTATATTGTCCGCTGGTACCGGGCAGTAGCGTCACTTTGCACAGCCTGTGGGAGGAAAGCAGCAGCATCTCAGCCCCCGCAGCCCCTTCCTCCAGAGCTGCACCGGTGCGGCCGCGGCGCCGCCAGTCCTCTGCAGAGGGAGATGCACAGCCTGCACAAAGTGTGTGTTTCCAACTAGTGCGTTTTTCTTTGGGATCCTAGTTGCGTTTAGATGGTCTCCCTGTATTTGAAACTGCTCGTATTATTCCCGAGAACAAGGTTATGAGTTGTGGGCAAAGTGTTTTGTAGATTAAGCCTTGCGTTGACAGAGGCAACTGCATTTTTCATCCTCCTCTTCTTGACGGGGCGTTTCAGTGGACTGTGTGTGTGTGTGTGTGTGTGTGTGTGTCAAGAACATATCCATTTTCCCTCATCAATAGTCGCAACTGCTCCATCCACGTTACAATGACCACAGCCTCTTCCTGCCTGGATGGGATCCACTGGGAAGTTCTTTTCCTAACGGTGTGAATCAGTGTCCACCCAGAAGCATCAACACCGACCAGGTTTTTAAGCCGCACGAAATGTGTCCAGGGTGAAGAAAATGCGAAGTGGACACGGCTCGCCTAACTGCAGTGACTAGAGCAGCCCGCTGGCCAGTCGCGCACACATGGCTCGCTGTTGCCGCTGACGCTGTCAGGGGACACGGCTGGGTTGATCAGACCCGTTTCTGTATGTTCAGCGCTGCGCTGGAAGCCGCCGCTCATGTGGCCGACGGGAGCCGGTAGCAGGGCGTCCTGTCCCCGGGACTCCGCGCTCCGCAGGGCGGCCCTCAGCGGGAATGTGCTGGGCATCTCTCCGCACCACGTCCCGACCGGCAGGACTGTGCGCATCTTCATCAGCGCCAACCCGGACGGTAAGAGTGCCAGGAGAACCTGTAGTGTTTGAGTTATAATTCAAAAACGTTTGGCAGCAGCAACTTTTAGCCCCATCACTTTCCTTCCCCTTAAAATGCAGTTTTGAAATCTTCCTGCGTAAGTCGTATTGCTCTCTGCAGAGAAATCCCAATACCATGCATTCGTTTCGAAAATGCAAGAAAGTGATTTTCTGTTCCGCACCACCTGTTACCGTAATGTCTCCAAATATGCATGGGTTTGGCGCATTCTTTAAAAAGAGAGTAATGCGGTCCAGGTATAATATTAAAGCCTAGACAAATATATATCAATTAAGGTATGCAATGCCAATGAAAATTATTTAAATAATCAATTAACACTTATGCTTGGGAGAAACAAAAGTCCTGCTAATTAAAACCTGTGTACAGGATAGTGGTAATAAATCAACATTACATTACATGTATGTAACCATGTATGCATTATCGGACTGGCATTTGCAATGATCAATCATTTCCCTCGAAGAATAGCTTGATGGATTTGCCTAATTAAATCAGTTGACCCTTTACAAATTGATTAAAAGAGGGCAGTTAGTGTTAAACCCTTAATTGAAAAGTTGGGAATATCAATATGAACAATATTTGTGGGTTTTGTTCAGAAGACCAGAAAGTTCTGCATTTGGGTTGTGTGGACGCACAGCATGGCCAAAGACTGAGTTGTTGATAACAAAAATAAATGCCAGCCCTGCCGTTTTAAGATACTCCCGGAAAAGTACATCTAGTCTGTCTGGTCTGTGCTGATGCATTGTTTGTTTAGCCTTAAGGGTACTGCTTTTATGTTCATTTTGAAAATCACTCTAATAAAATGAGACATAGTAAACAAAAAGAAGATATGCAATGACAAATCTGCCTTTTGTCTAACTGTCTCTTAGCAGATTGTTACAGTAAATGTCAAACTGTACAGCTTAGGGTGACTAACTCAGCCACACTTAATGAAGTCTCTGAAACAGCTATAGGGATGTATTTAAAAACAGGCTTTACAGAACCTAGTAAACTGGCCAAAACCCAGATCAAATAAATACAAATAAACACAGAGACACTGTGAATGTTTGTACAAATGATTAACTTCTCATGATCATTCCAAAACCATAATGTAAAATGTATATAATATAACTTATAAATACACATTTTATTTATTTCTGTTAATTTTATATTTATGTTTAAGTCTGTAGATCTAGGGAACCATCTTTTAGTGCTCTTCCTTTGCTGCATAGAGCCCCCTGTGACCAAGTGTTAGTGGTTCCCCTCACATCGATGTTCATCTGCATACGGCTCAGCTGGAGACATAGAGCACAAGGCAACGTCTCTTCACTCTGGTTGAGTGTATGTTCCCATGGCAGGGGCTTCCAGCTCTGCTCCCGGAGAGCCGTGATCCTTCGGGTTTTTTAAGTTTCTTCCACCAGTGGTTAAAGATTACATTAGTTGTGGCTCAGTAAGTCAGTACTTTGTTCAGTTATGTAACTGAAATCTTGGTTGGAAATAGAACAGTAGAACCTGGAGCTCTGCAGAGGAACAAGTGGTATTTCTTTGGACCTTTGGAGCAGAATGATTAAGACCAGGACCAGGTCTTTGGGTCTTCTGGTTTTCATTGCATTTGGAATAAACCATGGTGAGGGACAAACCATTGACTTTACTTTACATGTAATATAAATCAATGTCCCAATCTGCTGAAACCAAACTAAGAAGGTCTAATTAATCAAAACATTAGTACTTATTAGTGCAATACTTTATTGCATCGATAAAGTAACAGAGCTTAGCTGCAGAAATCTGAAAGCACAAGGGTTCTTATGATAGGGTCATCCTAGTATAGAGTTTAATACCAGTGATATGGTAATTAAATTAAAAGGCTTTGCATGGAGGATTGACCTTTTAATTGATTACAGGTCTGTACCTTCACATTTCTCAAACATGTCTGTAGTATATGCTGGAAACAACCCTACAGGCTTTACTATTCTTTACCACCAGAGGGCAAAAGTGATGCCTATAAGTATTGCTCTGCTGAGATCTGCTGACACACTTGTGGTGACCAGTGGAAAAGGGAAAGTGTTTGGTTTTTGGTCAACATCAGTCTAGGTTTTTGTATTTTAGTGGCTTGTACAATCTTTGGCTATGCAAGTCTCCACAAGGTCACACAAATAGCAAGAACCATTCACAGGTGGCAAAAACAAACAAATATGTTAAAAAAAAGAAAGAAAATGGCTTTATTTCTTACTGTTTGTATCAGTTGCCTTTGTAAGTTTTTTGTCACAATATCAAGCAAATACATATTTACAAATTTTCCTTTTATCTTATATCTACATAATTTATCACCTCAGCAGAGGTCTTCCAA
This sequence comes from Amia ocellicauda, assembly GCF_036373705.1. Classification (NCBI taxonomy): domain Eukaryota; kingdom Metazoa; phylum Chordata; class Actinopteri; order Amiiformes; family Amiidae; genus Amia; species Amia ocellicauda. The sequence goes on along the minus strand of NC_089862.1, from coordinate 13,866,284 downwards.
AATCTTAAAATACCAATTCAGCATCTTAAAGATACATTGGTATCTAGGCTCCATTTTCCTTACATACAATTTACAGCTGTATGTTTCTTCATTCAGTGCATTGTTATCTTGGCATCTTTGGGCAGATAATCTAAAACCTTGGGGCATATGAGATTTGGTGAAGCTGTTAGTAAGATACAGTTCTTACATTGTTAAATGACTACAGCAGTCTCCACAAATCGTGTGCTTTCTTTTTCATACATCCTCCACCTACTTTTTTAGAAGAGATGATTCCTTATTTTTTCTGTTTTTAGGATGGAATACAGCATATCATACCTTCTCCCAATTTGCGAATCCCCATTTCTAAGTGTTTGATGGCTTACTGTCTTCTACATGAACCCTGAAGTGTAGGGTTTCTTAACTTACTGAGATGTCCCTGATTTTATTACATCATCAGTCATGTTTAAACAGTCCTGAACTCAGAGAATAAATGTCTGGTCACTTCCATTTCAACATTTACCTTCTTAATTTTTACTGCATTATTTATTGCTTCTGACTTTACAGCTTTTCTAATTGGCGTCAGTATTTTTACTATGTGAATTTGATTGCCTACCACAGTTCTTTAGAATCTATGTTAGGGGGATAAAAACGTTTAAAATATAATTTACATTAAAAAAACAAGAATAAAGAACAACCCACATACTAAGAATTTACAGCAAATGTGAATTGATATCAAGGGAAAAATAAGATGAAGCAAGCTACTGCTTTAGGAAGATAACCCAAAAAGATCTTGTTGTGAAGATGACAAACACTTTTAGTGTCAACTAGCCAAGCAATATTTTTACAGCACTGTCAGGTTTTGTCTGATAATCAACGCACTGTATAGGACCATGCTGAAGTTACATATGATGTACATGACCCACAAACGTCATTTGCGATGTTATGTTATGTCTCTAATATGCGGTCAGTAACCATATAATAAATAACAAGAAAATTTCCCATAGAGCAATAGAAATAAGTCACTGCTAACTCTTAAGATCCCAATTTTCTTGATTTATAGAAAGTTCGAAGATGAAGGGTCAAACTAAATATTGGAATATAAAATTTATTCTGACCCCTTGAAATAAACTTAATTTAGGGTATAATTTACTATTCAGAGAAAGATACAGTGTTATTGCTGTAAACATAGAAGAAGGGAATCAAACCTAACTAAAAATGCACAGAACAGAGTTTTATAACACTTAAACCAATGCTATTAAACCATTTACTTGAAAAAATATTTGTTAGATTGCTTATTTAAATTTTTTTCCTTTTTGTTCTTTTGAATATTTGATAAAGGAGAGAGTGGCTATCAGGCGTGAATTGGGTATGACTTTATCAATTACCACTTCGAGATCTGGTGTGCGGTTTCATTTCCATAAGCAATGTGGATGCAACAGATAAACCAAAGCAAGAAATGAACTGATATAATACTTTTTGACTGTGCCAAAGCACTGTTGCAGCAGGAGGAAGAGAATTTAAGGCTGTTTTGTTTGAAGTCCTTCCAGGTGGTCCCTCCCTTAGGAAATAGTATTTCCCATATCCACTACATGTCTCTCTTTCCATCGTCCTTCAATGAGGATTGCAAAAAGAGCAATGCTTCAGAGGGACTGTCTCCTGTCATTATCATAACCTCAAGGCAGATGATAAACCCATCACCACCTCTGCTGCATTTTCTGTTGCCATGAACAACAGCATTAGTGCTTCAAGCGGTGTAGTGGGTTTGTGGTACACAGCCCCTAGCAGTCAATTTTGTACACCCACTGCATGGCGATCGTGAAGCAAAAAAGATAATATAAGTAAAGGTTGTGGTATTTTCAGTTTTCTCCACCTTGTACTCACGTTGTGTCCCCTGCATATCCAATATCCTATCAAGACAATCAGGACCCTAAGCATTGGTCAATAGTCATAAACACCATCGGCTGAGTTCCCTTTACCCCAAAATGTATGTGTATCAGAGTGTAATCTGAATAATGTTAGTAATGCACATTCCTAACATTGCGATTGTTCAGCCATTCTTTTACACTGTTACCATTGTGTTGTATTTTTTCTCTGTTGCAGACACAGAAGCCGAGAGAAATGCTTTGAAAGAACATGTGTATCCAAAATTAAGGGAATTCTGCAGGGAAAACTATGGCATTGAGTTCCAGGTACTTCAACTTTGATTTTCATTTTCTTCTGTGGACTTTGTGACTATGCATAAATAAACCTCTGCAGGATACCCAACTGTCTAAGAGAAAAGCTTGAGCCAGGCTTGTAAAGGTCTATACATCAAGGTTACAATCGTGACAGATATCTGTAATTGCCACTAAGAAAGGTCAGTGGTTTTAGGTATTCAGTAAGGAATGATGCACTATACCGCCTAAATGTTCAGTATCCAAAGTTATTTTTTACAGCTTTCTTAAGACCCTTCAATTTGATCTCATCGAGATGATTAAATTATAGCCAATTATTCAAGTAAAATACAAAATATCCATCTTCATCAGCCTGTTTATTTGGTTGCCATGCAGAAACTAATGAAGACTGACTATTTGGACTTGATGTGTTTTCTCATTTATCTACATCAAGAGTATAACAGTGATTGAAATAAAGGAGGTTGAAATGATTCTGTGACTGAGCACTGGCAGTTAATGCGTTGTGTAGGATGTTTACATCTTTAGAGCCAATTACAGCATTCATGGTGCAGTGGTTTTAACATCCTAATTACACAATGTAGGAACGCTACAGAATGTTTTCTGTGGAATCACTTAGGAGTTTTTGCCTTGGTCTGTTTTCCTTTAGTAGATAATCAATTGATTTTAGCATCAATATTGAATAATTGATCAGTTAGAACATACGTGCTACTTGTAATAGTTTATATCCTCTTCGGAATAAGCTAAGCATTGTTTTACCAATACTCTCTTTATGTCCTTTACGTGACAATAATGTCAAGGTGAGTGTTATTCACTGTGGTATACCAGGAGGATAGAGCTGGGCAGGTGAAAGTGTATTTGTGTGACTGGTTTACTTGGGTCATAATGGATGAATGTGAGTTGTTGGGTGCTATTTAAAAAAAAAACTTGGGTACATAATAAGACACCTGGACTGGTATACAGAGAGATTGCTAGGTGACTGCAGTGTAATTGGGTAACAATTTATATTCCATTAATAAAGTATCAATAAACCTATATAATATACGATTGATCATTTATTTTAAAAAACTATTGGAACAAAATAGTGTTTCGGGAGCTGGCAAAGCACTGTTTTGTTTCAATGTTTTATTATAAATGATAAATCATATCTTAGAAAGGTTTATTGATAATTTATAAATTGAATTATGAATGGTTTCCAACCATTTTATAAACTCTTTAGCAATCATTTATTGATGACTGTAATATAAAGTGTTGCCTGTAATTGCTCTGGGAGACATTCTACTCTGAGGCTGCAGCTGAAGGTATGTTACTTGCTGCAATACTTTGGTTGTTGTTTTCTTTGTTTTTTTGTCTAATAAAATGTCTGCAAACAACTAATATTACCTTCTGGTGATATGTATTGTATTATTCCCAGAATATGTAAACACTACTGTATTGATTGATTCAATTGTAAGATGGGAAGTAATTAGGTCAAAGGACCCTCCCTTATGTAAAGGAAGTTTCATTTTGCTCTTTGCATTTAATTCGAACAATCAAATAAATTATTGTGGTCAGCTGAAATGATAGTCTTAGCTGTTAACAACAGTGTACTAACAAACCTTTAAAGTTTTTAATCTGATATGATTTCAACAGATTGTTTTTATTTATTTTTATTTAATTAAGTTCAAATTAGTTTCATTATATCTACATGGAGTAGCTCAGAGTACATATCCTTCAAGCATGCAATTGTAATCGCAAATTTTGTTTAATAACATGTTTCTAAATTTTATAGTTTTCAAAAGATAAGCCTGTTTATTTTGTGGCTTTCATTGAATATAAAGTTCTTGTTTTATAGTTATTTCTGAAAATTGAATTAACCATGCTTAATTCTTAAATGCAGTACTGAGCATGACAGATGGAGATGGTACACTGTTTTTGACATTTTATTCAGTGGGTAATTTCTTCTTTATTATTATTATTATTTACATAATTGTCTTAATTGATTTATCTATTTATTAGATTTCAATTACTTGGAGTCATTTAATAATTTAATTATTATAATTATAAAAAAAGGAAATAATGATTATACAATCATAGATTGCTCGCCATATTGAGAAATGCAAAATGAACAAGCATATGATTTGTTTATTATTAATGAATTGTGGTTTTGTCATAGTGAAATTAATGTGCTTAAAATATTTACCCATCAAAGTATGATTTACAAACGGTGGGCCAAAAAAAGGATGAATTAAAAAAGGATTAAATAAATTGCTTTATTTTTACTAGGTTCTTAGTAATTGGAATTATAGGGATTGGCAATGATCAGAACTAGACACCATAAGAAGATGCTCATTTTCAATATTTACTTTCAAAGTCAGTTGAATCAGCACTTTTTGCAAGTTTCCTTGAATCTGACAGGCGTGATAATTTGTTTCATAATGTAATCAATCAGGACATTCTATTTAATGTTGCTGGCTTAGTGCACACACAAAAAACCCACTAATGTGAGAAGTTATTCCACATGTTTATATATTTAAAACCTAAAAGTAACTGGTTTTAAATGCATTAAACATTAGCCTATCTATTACTCTGCAGCCGGGATATTTCTGCTTTATGTTAAAGTGGATCTTCGTGCCTCAACAATTCCTTGAAGTTGCCCTTCTTAATGTGGCCTTCGGTAAATATCTCATCCACAGTTGTCAAATAAAGGAGCTGAGCACAGGGAAACATACAGTTATCCTTTAATATGTGCATATACCTGTCTCATCTTGTGAGTCATGAAGCTGTTTAATGCTTCAGTCTCTAGCTGGGTGATGCACACTCCTGTCAAAACCTGTGACCTTAACCCTGGGAAACCTCAAACGGCTGGTCCTGCTCATTACTGTCAGCTTGTACAATGTAGGTAAAGCTTATGCGATACTATGCAAACAATGCTAGACTGCATCTGGGTTGTACTAATTCAAACATTGCACATTTTAATTTATTGATGGCACGAGTCCTCTTAAGTAACACATCAAGCTGATTGGTGCTGGAAATTGTATTTTTCTTCAGCTCCATTCTAAGGATTTAAAATGGGATTATCATCCATGACTTCAGACCCTAACTACTGTCCTCATTAAGTCAAGTGCTACAAATTCATCTGGTTTAATAGGATCAGTCAGTGACGAGTGAGCCAACAGGGGAAGAATTGTAAACAGCACCCAGGGTGGTTTTCTAAACAATGCTGTTAATGTTATTTGCATTTTTAACTAGGTTCAAATTTAAAAAAATACAACCACAATTCCATGGGAAACCTAATTTCATTTCAGGCAAATCATGATACACATCTCACGTCTCAACCCTGCACTGCCATAAAATCACATCTCATCTCCTTAAGATGCTGTGCAGTTGTTGCTATCATACATGGCTAGTAATCAAAGCTCTAAAACATTTTCATCTCTCTCATTATGCTCACAGTAGGACAGCATTTAATGGTTGTCTGTTATTCTTATACTCTCTCTTAGAGCCTGGGCAAAGATGTTGTGCTGAGATAAATAAGTATTTTGTTGGGCAGGTCACAAGAAATAAACTGACCCCTCAACAATCCTAAATAGATACATGTTGTGTACCATCACTGCCTTAAGAAACTTAATTCTGATGAGTATGTGTTTTGGTTTGATTTTTTTTAAGTATTTTAATCTCAGTAAACATGTTAATAACATGCAAGACCGAGTAAAACAAAACTTAGCATACATATGGTACGTGCTTTGTGTATTAAGTTTACAATTTATTATTAGACGTGATGAAACTCTTCTTCATAAGCTTGTAAATTACAATAAAAAAGCATAATCAGGAATTCTATTAAAACACAGATAGTGAGCGTTGCTGTGCGCTTTCAGTGGAAAAATCTCCTTAAACCCCCTTCAACCTTCCCTGTCGAGAGAGCTGCAGCCTTTCAAACTACATTTTCATACCATAACAGAATTCATCTTCCCTTCCCAAAACTAATCTCCCTCACAACATTGTTGTTGCTCTGATGCTTTTGCTCACAGCTCCCTGCCAGTACCTGGAAAACATTCCTGTGTGCATTTCTCTTACCATGATAATGCAAACATCTACAAATGTCCTTATCATTGTGTGCAAGGGAAATAAATAGATTGCAGCTCATTTACAAAGTTGCCATTCGCTGCTTCCCTGGGAACTCACAACAAACTATTTACTGAAATAAGCATTTTTGTTCAAGCCCTGGGCTCCCATATATTAAGACAATTCTTAATTAATATTTGCTTTAAAGCATAGCTGGATGATGATAACAAAATGTGTTTGTAATGAAACTAAGGTCTAAAACAAACTTTCCTGAGTAAATGGCCACAACCCTTTACCCCATAGGCGCCTGCATGGCAGCATCTGCTATTTTACAGGCAGCTTTAAAAAACTACAGCACTAATCTGAAAACAGCAGTGCCTTCAGTTTCCTTCTGTAACTGAGATTAAATTGAACAATTTGTTTTTTTCTTGGCAAATGGCCATCATTTGCATCCACAAGCAATCCGTTTACTACCGAATGTTTGCAACAAAGGTTATAGCGTATCTAAATTACATCTTGCCTATAATTGAAAATGCTGCTAACTGCGATTGTAATACCACTATAAAAACATGCAGCATATGTAGAAGGGAAATATTTTTCAATATTTATCAATCGTAGGTATTGTGCCTCTTCAGGCTGAAGCACAATGGAAGTAAAGCAGGTTCCCTTAATGGGTAATTCAGACTCACGTCATCTGAGGTAGACTGCAAAGTGCTTTCATATTTGCTTTGTCTACAGTTTGCAGTCAGAGGCATGATGGAATAAGGCATTTGTGTCTGTGATTCAAGTGACTAGGCCACATTACAAACCTGTACTCTATAGCAGTTATATCTGACCAAAAATAAAGCTGTCATGGAGTACAGGTTTGTAATTTCCTAGCAGGAATATCTGCAGTAGTTTTACTTATAATACAATAACAATTAATAGCTGATAATAAAGTATTGCTTGAAAACAATGTTTTCAGTTAAATGAGAAGAGAATGAGCAAAGGATCTTTCCCAATTTTCTAAAGGTCTGCTGTAGCCTTCCCCTCAATGCTCTGGTTTTCTGTTCATTATTGTTACAGGTAACAGTGATATGGACGAATCAACAGGCTTCCCCTACAATAAATGCAAAAATATACATCTTAAAAGAAATCCCAAAATCATGGAAAAATGGATATCGAAGTAAGAGGTTAATGGATGAAAACCCTCATGTTTATTCCATTCGAAACTACATCCAGCATGTACCAGCAATAACTTGTGCAGGAGAGCAGGCTTTCTCCTATTATGCCTCCATCAATATGAAACAAGTACCGAAATTAAATTAAGTCCCCTGCAGTGGCATAAATTATTTATGTTTTAATTATACATTATTTTGGTCCCTCATGCTGACAATGCACAGTACATTTTCAGGGAGCAAACATTACATTCGTGATTTTTCGCGGACAGGGCACACGTGACTGGGAAGCAGTTATCACACCAGAACCAGGAGCTGGCTTTAACTGCTGTCACAGGTTAGGGAGAGGAGCACTAATACAGTCAAATCTACCAGCAAGGGGATCCCTGCTCTTTCGTCACAGAAATATGTTAGCTTCAGCAAAACTGTCCCTGTGCTTTGCTACCATCAGCTTCTCAATGCACACTTTCCCTAAATTTAAAGCACTGGCCTCTCAATCCTGCTGGGCAAAGGCCTTAACTACTAGTCATTAGCAGTACCAGTAACAAGTAGCATAAACAACAATGATATACAGCAACTCTTAGCAAGGGACCCAGACCTCTCACAATTACTGTGCCCAACTGCCTCTGTCAAGAAAGTGTTGTACAGCTACACCAATGTACAAGGAGAATTCTGCAGCCCAATTAATTATGCTCAGCTTGCATGTCAACCACGTAAAGACAGCCGTTTCAGTGCTAATATTTATTTACAGTGAATGTAAAACAGGTGTTTTAGGAGAGCAAGGGCACTTAGAAAAGACCATTTATATATATATATATATATATTTGTGAGGCATGTGAATTGATGACTGCAAGCATGCAATATACCAGTAATATTTACTAACTGAAGGTCTTCTGGTAAAAGAAATATGGCTTTCAAATATCAATGGCAATAATAATCTGAAAAACTCACTCACTTATCTAGAGATTATGGGTCAGCAAGAATGTAATCAAGAGTTTGCAGTTCAAAAAGTATTTTAATGAAATATATCATGTTAATATGGGTATGGGATAAGTCGCAGGGCACTGACTTTATTGTGTTTTTTTAAATGCGTCTTATTTAAAAAAAAAAGACATTTGTATTGTGATTTGGTACTTATTTTAAAATAAAAATACTAATTCCCTGTGAATGTAACCCATTGCATATTATTCAATTATAGTATTGTTTAGTGAGCAATAGCTACGTAGACATTTAATATCACTTAATTTTTGTTCATGAAAACTAAACTCCACACATCATGTTCACTGACTTACAGTGCTGTATTATTTACATAAGTATGCCTTTGATATTGAATAACGCCTTGTTATTAAATTCTCCAGTATGCATGGAAGCAATTGGAGTTTTTTAAAGTCATTACAATTAAAAATATAGAATTTTATTAAGCTTGTACATAATTAATTGTACTCTTCATCTAAATAGTACCATAAAACTGGTGTTTACCATCTGTCAGCATTAATTAGAACATGCACATCTGACTGAATGAAAATACTCTTTTGGTACAATATATAATCACCTCTGCACAGCGATTGGCTGCCTGCCTCATGCCTAATGTTACATTTACAGGCTTTGAGATTCACCAGTTTTAGGTTTTACTTCATCACAGATTGAAGCAGCCCATATTAAAATCCTGGAATTTGTATTATTTAATTATCAAGCTAAGGACAGATGTCCAGATGTCCAATGTGCAGAATAATATAATTTATAGTTATTTAATACTTCTATATCTATTTATCAACTGGTTTTAAATAGGGTAAGTACTTCACAGAGGTCTCTAAAATTGTAGCTCATTATATTATAAGCAGAATGAAGTATACATTAATTCTATACTGTATACACATAGTCATGGTGAACACAGTCCCAGAGTTTGCAGAACTTTGCAGAATTAGCCTTCATGGGGCGCCATTTAAATCATTACCATAAAATATTTCTTAAGTGCACCATAAAATGCTGTTTAAACTACATCTCTGTGGGCAAAATGACACATCTGGCAGCTGTTAAACTTGTAGATCAAGGCAAAAGTTCATGTATAATAAATGACAAAATCTGTGACTTTCTGTGAATGCTCTTGCCATGATCCTATGTACAGGTGTCTACAGCTCTGGTAACAGGAGACTTATTTGTGCAGTTATAGGAAACAATGCATGGCAAAATGTTGTTGTAAACCTATCCAATGTGTACCAGGTCTTTCCATAAGTATTAGAAGCTTTATGTAATTAAATTCATCATTACATTGATGGAAAGACACAGTGCAAACAATTATTCACCTCTTGAAAACATGCTATATTATATTTTATGTTGTTTAGTACATATTTTCAGTTCTGTGCTTAATACTGAACTATTTTCCCATTTATATTTGAAGTCAGTGTGATTTATATATACAGTGAAGTATTTTATTAAGTGTTATATTTACAGCTGAGTAATGCAAAGACTTTAGTTGTCAGATAGAATTGTTTATTGTGAAGGTTATGTTGACAAGCTTGTAAGCTGACACAGCAATGAATAACTGAAAATGAATATTTCACTATTGTCTTCTGCTTCTTAGAAAGTGTCAGTGATGAGTATAGTCATCTGTGAAGAAACTCTAAAAGCTGTACAGGTGTGAGAATGTTCTTGTCAATTTAAAAACTTGGGTTTACACCGAAATTTGGTGACACCTTCGTCTGCTAAAGTAACATCAATTAAAAACAGGGAAACCTGTTATTCTCAGAAAAACTTAAAGTGATGTTCACTGTGTGACAAAAACAAATCTTGAAATTGGATTGAATTGGACCAGTGAATAATGGGTGATTCATAATTTGAGAAATTAAAAAAACGGACTTAATAATTTTCTAGAAATGTATTTTGTGGTTAGAAGAAAAAGAAAACCACATTTTCCTAAGATTGTCTGCTTCTGTAATTCAAACTTGCTGTAGTTCTCTGTGAATGATAATTCCTGAAACACAATTACAGTACACTATGTACTACACAAATAAATTGTTTAATAACTGCACTTCATAAAATGCAATTCAATTATAGGCCCCTAAAAATGCAGATAGCTGTGGGAATGATAGCTTATAAGATCAAGATTCATTGGCTGACAGTGCTTTGGACACAGTTGAGTTCTGCATGTTCACCTTCACTGTGGAACCTGTGAATTTCATCAAATCAAACAATTAATCATCAAGTCAACAAATAAACAAGGCCTATAGACACAAAGCAGAATATGAAAGGAGTAGCTGCTGTTACCTCTATTTCTGTGTGTAAATTAATGTCTTGCTCGTTGCACATCTAATTGCATGTGTGAATAATGACTATTGTGTGTGGTTATTTCCCATACAAAAAGCTTCTGTAAAACTGGATGAAGTATGGCAAGCCGTTGTGACATTTAATCCATAATTGCTGATATCAATAATTCAATTTCTGATATCAATAATTCAATTTCTGATATCAAGAATGAGCTGGTATTTTTGATATCAGCAATTGTATTCTTGATATCAAAAATGCATACTAATTAACATCCGGTTAAGGATTAAATGTCAAAACGGCATACCATGAGTTGCTGGTATCAGCAATTGTATTTTTGATATCAGCAATTATGGATTAAATGTCACAACAGCTTGCCATAATGAAGTGTGGTGGGAAAGTATGTGAGCTCTGAAGGCCAGTAGAAACAGATTGTCAAACCATAATCTGAGTTGCCACACCGAAGAATCACTACAAACAAACACATTCAGATAAGAGATGAGGACAAGGGAAAAAAGTAAGCAAAAGCAGAATATATAAATGCCCCTTTTAGCAATAAAGCACTAATCCTTTGTAAAGGAGAAGTAGAACATTTGTATTAAGTATAATAAAAAAGCAGAAAATGTGTGAACCAGAGCATTATGTACGGTACTGAAAATAATGTTTTCTGAATACTGATAAATTCAGTAGCAGTAACAAATTAGTCACAGCTGGCAGTGCAGAGTAAGATGTTTTAATCTTGAATATATATATATATATATATATATATATATATATATATAATATCACATTCTATTTTTCTGCTTCTCTTCCAGGTTGTGGATTTGTACTGGGGGATAGATCCAGAGGAGTGGGATAGCCCTGAGCTGCAGACCATGAGAATGAAACTACTTGAAGAGTGCCTGAAAACATCTGCAGGTCCATGTTTTGTTGTGGGTATATCAATATAAGCCTTTATGCCGTATGCCTTTTAAGTTTTGTACTGTGTCAATACCTCTGTTTCAAGGATTTCCACTGAGAAGTTAATGGTCCACAGCACTTTACAGTGTCCACTGAACCGCTCATCTCAACCATGCATTAATAACTGAGTCACATTGTACCTAAAATAAATTCATAGCTTCCACTCATATAAACATTTAACATTTAAACAAACAATTTGGTGGAGGTTTTTTTTTCCCAACCACCTTTACTTTATGATTATATATCAATAAAACCAAAATATTGTATCTTCAGTTTGGGTGGAATGAATTCCTGAATGGTTTCAAAATAAGGTGGATAATAATATATTTAGTTTTACTTATGTAGCCAGCATATTTGTACTGTAAAGTGCTTCATATTTTATTAATATGGTATATATAATACAGTCAGGCAAGAAATGCCTCTTGGGTGTGAAATTGAATTTCAAAATATTAAAATGCAAATTAACAATTCATGGATGTAGATGGCATTATAATTGGTAGCAAAGTTCACTGAGAGAGTGAACAAGACATATTTTTCAAAAGTCACTTGCATTTAGGTTGTCCTTTACATTTAGTTTTGCATGCATTGTGATTGCTGCAATTTTAAACCATCCAGGCCAAGTCAAGTATCAAGGAAATTATTTTACAGGAGAAATGGAATTTAAACTTTTCCAGTTTGTAGTGGTGCTACAAGCAAACTGATTTACTGTTATTGTTTTTATATGTTTTAAACCTTCTTTACCCCTTTACATTTAGCAGTATCCTTTTTATGGCAGAGGTTTTGCTTTCTGTATAAACAGAGTCAGGGTAAATGAAAATTACTTTTAATAATAATAATAATAATAATAATAATATCAAGGCTTTAGCTTTTTGGAATATTTTAATGTTAAGTATTTTTAAATGTCTGCATGCAAACAGAATTAAGGAGAATAATGAATAAAATGGACTAGACCCTTTCTGATTTTGAGTGGCATTTTCATACAGAGTTTTTATCAAAATGAATAATTGTCAAGATTTTCATTGCTAGCACAATCACAGCAGCACACTATCCACACATGCGGTCTCCCAAACGTAAGCAGCGAATCACTGTCTTTCTTTGCCCGTTCTGTCTCAATTACCTTCCAGAGCATATAGATGCTGAAATTGGAATCAGCAGCAGGTTGAGTGCTGGTTACAATATGATTAGCCTTGGAACTTTCTTCAGTTTTAATTGTTTTCCTCCTTTGCAACATCCTTTCCAACTTGTCCTTCCATGTGAAAGAGAATAACGGATAAACAATCATAATGATGGTTCCTCTACACTGTGCGGCCAAATCCACAAAATGTTTAATCTGGTCAGACATTTTAGTCAGTGCAGATGACATCCCACACATTGTAGAGTCAGAGCTATCTTTAGCCTCTTTACCTTCAGTCCCAAAGGAGAGCGCAGGTTATGCATCTCAGTTGAGAACGTTGCACGCTCTGTCTCAATTAATCCCCGAGAGCTTTCATTAGCTCCAGACATGATATGTCCAACTACCAAAATAGCAGACTGAGAGCTCTGCCAGCTGACCATCGTTTTCTTTTACTTTTTATAGTATCTTCTGTCCATCATTTTAATCTTTATATATTTTAAAATAAATAATTTAAAACTGAAACTTTCAACTGTCCCCACTTGAGCGTTAGGCAGCTTTGACGCATGCACAGCCTGGGGCGTCTCACTGCACCTGAGACTGTGACCTCGTAGAATACATTGCGATTTATCTCCATTGAAAAGGGTAGTCTTTTCTTGGGAGAAACTCAAGTAAAATTCTAAAGTTCTCTTCAACTTGACATTTCACTTTTGCACAAGGCAGTGATTTAGATATAGTTTCCCCTCCCCAGTAGAATTTCTGCAATTTTGCCATCATTTTTACCTCAGATGGTGCTGATTCATGCCTCATAAAAAGATATGAGAAGACAGCCACTGTGTCTAATTTGCATATGCCACTTTCTACATCAGAGCAATAACGTGTGAATTCTCCTAGCCCTTGTTCTGAACAGGTGCTATCTGAATCTCCATTCAAACGTGTCTTTTTTTCAAGAAGTTTTGCTGAATTATGCAAATTTCACTAACTTTGAAAAGCTATTACCTTAGTCCCAGTAGCAGGTGGGTTTAAAACATGTGGCTGTTAACCATGAAATTGGCAGTTCAGTAATCCAGTCCCTTAACATTTAAACCAGTGTATACCCTTTTGTTAATCTATAACTGCTTCATTACTCTGTGGAGAAACAATTTGCAAAACGCATATTTAAAATACCAGGAACTATACAGCCTAATTACATATACATATATATTTATTTACTTAATATACAATTACAAACAGAGGTGTTGTTATTAGGCTATATAATGCAAATATGAGTTTGAAATTGTGTAGGGATTTTCACTGGCCTTCTGATTCTAGATATTTTTTATTGTTGTTGTTGTTGTTGTTGTTGTTTTATTTACTATTATATAATTCTGCCTACTTGTTAAAAATATGAATATAGTAATACTTAAGCAGCTGCTAATACCAAAACCCACACTACCCTAGACTGTCTCGCACTTTGTGGCAGGTGGATAGATTTTCAGCAGCCAGTTCTGCTGGCTTTTCCTGTCCCCCTAGTAGGATTTCCAGCATTTGCATATGGTTTAGGTTTTCACAGTCTGCAATCAGGCCTGACATTTTCTAAAGGTTTGTGTCTCTGCCTGTGGAGTATTTTTTGCAGTCTATGGTGGGCTGCCAGGGACAGTTTGCCTATGGCGTCACTTCCCCTTGCTCCAGCCCTGTTTATAGCTTCACCATCACTGTTGCTGGAGTGAATGAATACCTAATGAAAATAATCAAATTTCCTGGTTACATTCTGTAGTATGGGAGTATAGTTTGTTTGGGGATTTTTGTTAAAACAATGCTTTGTGCATGCTGCAATATATTGCACCATGAGTGTTTTTCAGAAAAAATTATTGAGTGATATATTTTAGATTTTAGATTTGTTTGTATATTTAACGTTTTAAATGATTTTGTTTTAGCTGAACTGAAATTAAATTCTTGTCTTGTCTCCGCTTGTCCTGGTAAGGGTTTCAGTAAAATTAAATACTGATTATACAAAATGTATATTATAACGACTCCAATAGATTCATTAGGCAACCAAAAACATTTAACTTTGAATCAAGATATGAAGGGTATAACAGCCATGAAGAATCAAAATATTAAATATAAGTCTAGACTAAATTAAAATGATTGACAAACAAAAATAAAAACAGCCACCATTACATTTTCTAATTGTCATTTGCAGTTGCCATACATTTGGTCCAGGCCATTGTTCTGTGTTACTCGGCCTCTCTTTTTCTTTTGCTATCCTTTGAGACATTGTGTAGTCTAATTATTTTAGAAAAATAATTGTAGAATTAGAAAGGCTTTCCTTCAGAGACCGGAGATCATTATTCGGGTTCAACTGTAAACCAATTTGAAATCCTGAGGCTAATGCCAGACACGGCGGCAGACAGCACTGAGTCCTGCGCTGCAATCGATTGGGTTAAATTTCAGTTTGCATGCCAACAGCAAATACCTTACAACTCCTTAATTGATCTTACCTTAGTCCTGTTTTTACCTGTTTGAACTAAGTAGCACAACTAAGATATCAAAATAACAACATGAGGTGAGGGGGAAACACTTTTTTTTAATTAATGTAATATGGGACACCATTAAAATTATTCAGTAGTAAAAAGTGATGTCATAAGGGTTAGTGTCAGTAAACAAATGCAATGGTTTTAATTCTGTTTCTGAATTCTTCTTGAGTTGGCAAAATGAAAGAACCCATTCATACATTCACGATTTTGATCCTTAGTTATCTTTTTTATCTTCAGACAAGACCCACAGTATAATAACCCAACACCAAGACCTACCCATGGGTTCTACTTTAGTTCCTGCAAATTGATTATGCTATCTTAATGCGGTGCAGATATACTCATATAGATATAGTATTAGTAATTTGTGAAAACTAAAGGCTCCAACATGGCTGCCTCAGCCCTAATACACGTTTTAAGTAACAAGCACAGCAGTATTAAATATTCAAGTCTCATTTGTCTATGTGTTCCTTATAAATAGAACAAAATGCATTAAATATGGATTTCCAGGTTTTCTTGTTGTTATTTTGTTGTGGCCTAGTCTTAGATAAGCAGAAAATAAAATGTGATTATATGGAGCAAAGTATACTCCATCTCTGTCAGACCACAGATCCATCTGGAAAGATTTCAAACAAACAATCGACTAACTGAGAGAGCTGGCAACTGAAATCAAGATGTTTCTGTCAGTGTAAGGCTTTCTAAATTCTGTGTAGAGATGTTTTCATAGTGATGGCATGTGTGCAGAAGTGTGACAGCAAACACGTGGGATGCTTGCTGATCAAGGACAAGCATTCTATTAAACCTATTGGTTGACAGAGAGTTCTTGATATGAAGACATTGTTTATTGTCTTACCTCTGGGACAGCAGTCACACTACATCATTTATTCTCCCTCCTTGCAAGATTTCTTTATTCCTCAATGATGCACTGGGACAAATTTATATTTATAAAGAAAAAAAAACATAAAAATAGAAATATAAATCAGGACCATCAACAGATTGTATTAGTTATTTATGGACCAACTTTTAATTTCAAAGAATGAAGTTCTCTCATGTCACTTTTTATTTTCATTGAAAGCCATCTGTTTCGTAGAGTTATTGCTGCAGTTATAAATATCACACTGTGCCGGACAACGCTGTGCAGTAGACATAAAAGGTTCTGTAAATCAGTGTCGAGCAGGTCTAAAGCCAAGACACTATATATAGTCAGTACTAGGAGCTGATGGTCATTTTAGGGTTAGTCACATTAAGTTGGCAACAGCCAATACATAACATAAGATTGGAAAGGGTGTATAAGTTCATTGGTATTGCTGAGGTTTTTTTTTTTTGAGTGAAAATTATTTAACAGATTTATTTTATTTTACTTATACTGCTAATAAAAGTCGGGATTCATAAACATTCATTGTTTCCCCTCCATTCCCCTCTACTGGTGTATGTGACCTGACACACATTGCCTGGTGAAAGAATTGTGCAGATGTGGAAATGAAGTATCACACACTGGTCAATGCCTGTGGTGATTTGTTCTCCCACACAAAATAAGCAGATGGCTGCTATACCCCAAACTATTGTTTTCTTTCATTGTTTTTTTACTTTAGATTTTTTATCATATTTTTATTATCAGTAAGTCCTGCATGTTAATAAATTGTATACACTGTACATTAGTTTATTTCAATTTAAGGAACTAGTAATATATAAAAAAAACATGCACCATATACATGTAACTACTTTTTAATGAGGTGTTCCGTTTTTTTGTCATATTTATATTTGAATGCATTTACACTTGAGTGTGATTAATATCAGAAAGTGCCATACTATTGTGTGTTTTCAAGGTCGAAATTGTAAAATGTATTGCATTGTGCTTGTGAAGTATGGTGCAATTCTTATTCAATTTTGAATTCAACCTGTTTACATCTACAAGATCTGCTTGAATGCATTTTATTACATTACTTGTTTCTGTGTGGCTTCTTTGTGTGTAATGCACGGGGCTTTTAAAAGGAGGTCATATATCTCCATTTAATTTAATCTTTTTCTATTGAATTTCAGTAGTCATACCACATTTGAGCTAAACCAAATCTGAACTTTGACCTACCCATGAATCGCAAAGTTCAAATATGTATGCTGTCATGTTGTAATTTATTGTCAGAAGTCACTTTCTACTTCTTATAAATCAAAACATAATAGGGTATATGTTTTTGATTTATGTGTGTGTGATTAAACAAAATGGTATTCTTAAAAACTGATTCATTATTTGATTTTTGTCACTAGATTTTTGCTTACAGTTTACTGTACACTTATGACTTGTTGCAAATTAGCACTCTTACATATATTAGATGCAGAGCAGATTTAAGAGAATTAGACTAGCATTGAAGATGAATGTCAGAGATTAAAATAAAGTAAGGATGGACATCTGCTCTGTGTCGCCCCGTGAAGGCTAAACTCGTTTTTTGTTGTTGTATTTTTGTTTCGGTTTTTCTACACAGGGACTCGTAGGTGAAAAATACGGCAGCATCCGCGTTCCTGGAGAGGTGGAGTCCTCTGAGTTTGAAATGATTCTGGATGCGGCTGTGGAAGCTGGACTTGATACTCGAATTTTGGAGGAGTGGTACTGCAGAGATGAAAACGCTGTTCCACCAGCATACTACCTCAAACCAAAATCTAAAATGCTGAAAAACTACCATAATTCAGTAAGGGAAATGTTGCATGCCCTTAAGAATTTGCCTGTGTAAAGAATCTTTCACTGTGCTGTGCTTTTATACTGTGTGTAGAGAGAAAGTCTGTAAGCTTTTTGATAGAGAAAGTGTTACTCCCTGCCCGTAATGGAAAACAGAGTTCAGGCAATCTGGGGGATGTCAATCATCCAGTGTTTTGTTTTTGCAGGGCAGTTTTGTTTATTATTTATGTATGTGTTTGTTTATTTGTTTTAAAACTACAAACAAGCTTTCGTTGCTATTCATTATCACAGTTCTGCATATCTACAAATTATTACAATGATAGAGGGAAACTAAGTTCATTCAGATACAGTAATTTGCCTGCTCAGAATTGTAGGAGAGCTTACACTGAATGAAATAAAGAAGTATGAGTAAAAACTGAACTTTGGAATGTGGAATCTATAATAACAAGTGTATATATATACACTCACCTAAAGGATTATTAGGAAGCACCTGTTCAATTTCTCATTAATGCAATTATCTAACCAACCAATCACATGGCAGTTGCTTCAATGCATTTAGGGGTGTGGTCCTGGTCAAGACAATCTCCTGAACTCCAAACTGAATGTCTGAATGGGAAAGAAAGGTGATTTAAGCAATTTTGAGCGTGGCATGGTTGTTGGTGCCAGACGGGCCGGTCTGAGTATTTCACAATCTGCTCAGTTACTGGGATTTTCACGCACAACCATTTCTAGGGTTTACAAAGAATGGTGTGAAAAGGGAAAAGCATCCAGTATGCGGCAGTCCTGTGGGCGAAAATGCCTTGTTGATGCTAGAGGTCAGAGGAGAATGGGCCAACTGATTCAAGCTGATAGAAGAGCAACTTTGACTGAAATAACCACTCGTTACAACCGAGGTATGCAGCAAAGCATTTGTGAAGCCACAACACGTACAACCTTGAGGCGGATGGGCTACAACAGCAGAAGACCCCACCGGGTACCACTCATCTCCACTACAAATAGGAAAAAGAGGCTACAATTTGCACAAGCTCACCAAAATTGGACAGTTGAAGACTGGAAAAATGTTGCCTGGTCTGATGAGTCTCGATTTCTGTTGAGACATTCAGATGGTAGAGTCAGAATTTGGCGTAAACAGAATGAGAACATGGATCCATCATGCCTTGTTACCACTGTGCAGGCTGGTGGTGGTGGTGTAATGGTGTGGGGGATGTTTTCTTGGCACACTTTAGGCCCCTTAGTGCCAATTGGGCATCGTTTAAATGCCACGGCCTACCTGAGCATTGTTTCTGACCATGTCCATCCCTTTATGACCACCATGTACCCATCCTCTGATGGCTACTTCCAGCAGGATAATGCACCATGTCACAAAGGTCGAATCATTTCAAATTGGTTTCTTGAACATGACAATGAGTTCACTGTACTAAACTGGCCCCCACAGTCACCAGATCTCAACCCAACAGAGCATCTTTGGGATGTGGTGGAACGGGAGCTTCGTGCCCTGGATGTGCATCCCACAGATCTCCATCAACTGCAAGATGCTCTCCTATCAATATGGGCCAACATTTCTAAAGAATGCTTTCAGCACCTTGTTGAATCAATGCCACGTAGAATTAAGGCAGTTCTGAAGGCGAAAGGGGGTCAAACACAGTATTAGTATGGTGTTCCTAATAATCCTTTAGGTGAGTGTATATATATATATATATATATATATATATATATATATATATATATATATATATATATATATTTTTTTTTTTTTTTTTTTTTTTTTTTTTTACTTTCAGTATTTTAAAATGCAACCTACAAATGAAAATAAACAATGAAATTATTTAACTTATTCCATGATCTTAACACCAGTCATGTACGAATCCATGTCAGCATGTGTGGATTAGTCTCTACAAAATATACCCACCTGCTGGAAGCTTTTCACAACTGATGATTATGTTGTCTCATCTGTGATACATTTGTTTATAGTAAGCTAACATAACGTAATTTTGAAACTATAACTCACTTTTGCATTGACATTTTTACACTTGTTTTTGTTTTTCTTAAAATCACATTAACCTTGGATGACCCATTGTAAGATGTGCTTCATGTCTAAACAGAAATGAGAAAATCAACACATTATACAGTGAAAAACAAAGAAAATCATCACAAATCTGAAACTGTTGTTTGGTTGTCTTTATGATTTCCAAAGAAATATCATTTCAACACTAAATATAATAGTAATGTGTCAGTTTTCTATAGGATTTTGAACACATATTGAAATTAATATTTAACACTTTTGAATTTCACAGATGGAGCCCAACAATACAAATTCACAGAATGACAAGAACTGGCGCAATATATCAGAAGAAATTAAGAGAATTTTCAAAACAGCTGTTTCATTACTTCAGGAAAAGGGCACCATGAAAAACAGCCAAGCCAAGAGATTCCTCTGCTCTGGTAAATACGTTTTCATAGTTACTGCTTGATTCAACAACATACTGGGCCATTATTGCTTTTCTGTACTCTACCACTTGTAAATATTTTAATTTCAAAATGAAGGATTAGTTATTTTTGCATACCTTGTAGAGACAATACATTTGGTAATAATTTGCTATGCTCACAAGAGTTTGGTTTCCAATAATGCCATATGTTTATTAGCAAGATAATGTATTTTGTAGACTACTGTAAACTCTCAATGTGTAGTTGCAGGACTCTTTGTCTTGCTCTGTGACAAATAATTACTTTTTGCACTTAAATTGAATTGAGGGAATTATATCATGGCTGAAGTGAATGAGAGCTGGTTTATTGTAACAATTGTGAGGATTAGGCTTTGAAGCTCAAAGTGGAGTTTAAGCCATGTTAACAACAGGGGTTTCAATGAGATGTGATGTCCTGCACTTAAATCACCTAAATAGAAAACCAGCAAAAAATATGTCCATTAACTCTTTGATGTTGTTTTTTTTAGCACTTGAAGATGAGTTGGACTTCGCTTTGGGGAAGCAGACTCCTGCATTTCTGAAAAAGTGTGTTTGCTATATCAGGAAGATTTCCAACTTCGACAGACATGCAAAGCTTCCCGAAATGGCCAAATATATGGATATAATAGTGGAGGGTGACAAGACAACGCGTAACCAAGAAGCCCACGAGAGACTCATGAAACTCAGGGATGAATTTATTCCTACTATTGTTGCATCTTCCAACCTTAGAGTGTACACGTCTGTCACACACTGTGACATGAAGCTTGGCTATTCTCAAGAGGTGGAAAACCATTATGTTGAAGGCCTGTGTAAACAGTTTTATGACGATATGGTGGATATTATCCAGGCCACAGTGCAGCAGAATTTCGACATGGAAACAGATCCTCTCTATGATGAAGTCCTGCAGCACTTATCCTTGTGCAAAACCTACGCCTCTTTCTACGAGTACAGATGTGAAGCTTTGAATTTCATTCACAAGTACATTGTGCCCACCAAGTCTGGGAGAATGAATC
Source organism: Amia ocellicauda (assembly GCF_036373705.1). Lineage (NCBI taxonomy): Eukaryota > Metazoa > Chordata > Actinopteri > Amiiformes > Amiidae > Amia > Amia ocellicauda. The sequence continues at coordinate 13,844,945 of NC_089862.1, read as the reverse complement.
CATTGATCGTGTACGGAGGGCCTTGCACTGGAAAAACCTTGCTGCTTGCTGAGGTTGCAAAGCAGGTAAAATGTGCTGCTTTTCATGTATGTTAAATATGATAGAGCACTATAATGTTATAACTGTAAACTATTAACATCCCTAATTTAAACTTATTTTCAGGTGATACAGATGCAGTTGTTGCTGTACTTAAATAATCAGTATGCCTTTTTTGTAATTCTTCAGGTGAAAAGATAGGCCAGTCAAACTCAAATCTCCTGAATTGCATTGTTTTAAAAAATACAAAAAAAACTTAACTAATGAGATTTGTGTTTAATCAGTCATCAGATCTCTGTGATTTGACTGAGAAACAGACATGAATTATAAACATATATTATAGCTTTAAAGACCTAAGCTAATCATTTTGATCTAATGTTATTTTTCACCTACACTTTCAGTTTATTGTTTAACTTGATCCAAACTACAGTTTGTTTGTATTGAATATTTTGAGTCCTGAACAGTAGCTCGGCCAACTGAGAAAATAATCAGGTCTATTAAATACCTCATAGCCTGGCTGGGATGAAAACCAAAAGATTCCTCAACCCTGGAGGAACTGAATTGGACAACTTTTTTCTGTAGAAATCTCTTTTACCTAAGTTTGCTTTGTAGAAATTTCCAGAAGCTGTCTTTCAACTTTCTCGTATTGAACCCACACAATCTGATATTTCACATGCAATCTGGCTTTATGAACCGCAGACCTCAAAATAACAGGCTTTTCAGAATGATTGTAGCATATAATGACCCTAGGTCAGCCCATACTTCAAAGTAGGGATTTTGTTGAAAGGTTACAAGTTGAAAGGTTCGTTCACTAGGCTGTGAGTCAGCAGTAGGTATAAACCTTGTGAAATGTTGCTAGGTATTCAAATATTGGTGGAAATAGCTTCCCTAACACATTATTTGGGACAGCCAATAGCCAATGCTTCTCATTCCTACAACCTCTTGTCTCTTTTTAGAATTAGCCCCACCTACCAGACACAACATCACTGTAAATAAACCCAATCAAATAATCTCCTGCCCCTTGTAAAAGCCTGCTATGCAGACTACGGGCTATCAGTGTCTCAATAAACACCACCAAGCCAGTGTTACATATTATTGATTTTATTGTGATTTCCTGCAAGGTCATATGAGTTTCAGTCAATGGACAACAGCAAATTACTTTTGTAGACAAGAACCTTTATTCTGAGACATGTACTGACCCCAGTAGACACTGTATTTGAAAAGTCAAGGTAAAGATATAATTTCTGTGATTTGGAATGAAGTCTTTTTTGTGTGTGATTTGACTTTGTTTTTCGCTGGGCCATCTGGCTGCCTGCTTACATTAGGGTCATATTGCAGAAACCTGCAGTGAGGGCCTCTAGTCGTACCCTGCTTTTGCGACCTAAATAATTGATGCCATGAAATTGCCTTGTATAAGATAAAATGATTTACTGTATGGAATATGGGCAAAATGCCATGCTCTGTTGCACCACACACATTTGGGACACCAGCCAAGCTCATACTGTATAATTTGTTCTGCAGGCCATTATGTTTGAGATGTTCTCTATTATATACAGTGTCCGTGCACTATAAATCCCACACAGATCATGTTTTTCATTGGTTTTTGTGTCGGTGTCTAAAACAGTTGCACCACTGGTTCACAATTAAGACATTATTTCAGCCCTAACACTCTGAGATGGGGTCACTTGAGGAAAATAGGAAGTTACAAATGCCACACATCTGAATTCTCTTTGTGTTATATATTTGTTTTATTCTTGTCTTTTTTGTTTTGTTCTGTTTTTGTGGGTTGTGAATAAATTCTACATTTCTAAGATGAATCATAAATTATTATTCCCCATCACACCTCATTTAGTTCTGCCTGTCTTGCTAGCATAGTACAGTACTCACCCTGGGCAATGGGAGACAAGCATGCCCTCTGAGATCATCACGCATTTGCCTCTTTTCTCAAAGTGAGCAGTAAAGGACACAGCTGAATGTGTTCTGCTGGAGGACAAAACACCACACAACTCACATTGCAAACATCCTGCCATCAGCCACAGTCAGATTTTATATTAGTATCCCCCTGCTGACCTTACCTAACTAGATCCTGGCTGCACCTGGGAAATTTAGCATCAATTCTCTGGACAGATTTTGAATCTACATTTTTACATGGTGTGAATCATCCTGAATTACAGGCAGGTTTTCTTGGAGTAAGCCTGTTTTTAGAAGCTCTGGGTCATCTAATAGTGAATAGTAGTTTAAAACTGTATGCACAATTATCACAAGTTACAGTTTTATATATATATATCACATTTTCCTTCTGGTTTGCCGAAATTCTCTTGTTCAAAAAGCAACTTTATTGTTTTCGATTTTTAATTCCCTTATATTTATGTGAATTCATTTTTTTTCAGGCTTACGCTTGGCTCCAGAAAGAAATGGGACCAGACACTGATCCAGTAGTCATTGTAAGATTTCTGGGATCCACAGACGTTTCTACAGACCTTCGCAGTCTACTGCAAAGCATCTGTGAGCAAATAGCTATCAACTATAGATGCCTTATACACTTTAATCCACATAAAATTCAAGACCTTAGGGAATTACTGTTAAACCTCTTGAGTGAGCCTTCATTCCATCGTCCCTTGGTAATTGTGTTGGATGCGTTAGAACAGCTTTCAGATAGTGACGAAGCCCGCAAACTGTGGTGGCTTCCTGTACATCTACCACGATCGGTGAGGATCATCATCTCTACACTGCCAAACAAGCACGGGATTCTGCAAAAATTGAGGTGCCTTATTCATGATGAAAACAATTATATTGAGCTCATGCAGCGTGACAGAAAAATGTGCAGCCAGGTACTCAAACACCAACTGCTTAATGTCAAACGAAAAGTCACCTCAGGGCAGCAAATATATGTAAACGAGGCACTAGCAAAGTGCACACTGCCCATGTTTGTAAATCTGATCTTCAGAGAAGTCATGCATTGGAGGTCACACAAAGATGTTGATGAGACGTCGCTTTGTGTTACTGTACACGACAGCATACAGCAGCTGTTTTGGTCTCTAGAAACCAAACTAAGTTCCAGGTTTGTTTTTAGAGCACTAGGTTACATTACAATATCCAAATCTGGTCTCAGCGAAATGGAACTAGAAGACATTCTTTCCCTGGACAACAGTGTTCTAAGTGACATCGTGGTTAGTAGCAATTTAAAAAACCCACTAAGGATCTCATACCATCTCATTGCCAAGCTGAAGGAAGAGTTGGATGGATACCTAGTTGAAAGGCATGTAAGAAATGTGACATTGCTTGTGTGGGCCAACAGGCATCTTCATCTAATTGCACAGAAGCTGTTCCTCAGCAATGAGGAAGATGTTCATCAGATGCACAGTCTCCTAGCGGAGTACTTCCTAGGGGTCTGGTCTGGTGGAAGAAAGAAAATATTCCATTGTGATAACAATCAGTTTGCATCTCTGGACATAACTCATAAGAACCCCAAACACAGTGAAAATCCCTGCACTGACAAGTCTTCTTATGACCGACAGACCCCAGAGCAGCCTTGGGTGTTTCAGTGCAACTTGCTAGAGCCAGACATCTTCTTCGTCAATCACAGGAAGATGACAGAGCTGTTATATCACCTGACAAGGAGTGGACGGACAGATGACCTCATGTTTGGCGTTATAATGAACTTCAGTTGGCTTTACACCATGATTAAGATAGGTCAGTTTGAGAAAGCACTGACAGACATTGACCTAGCTTACAGTTACTCGCAGGAAAAGGAGCTCAAATTCCTAGCAAGCACTCTACGCAACATTAAAGTGAAGGTGATGAAGAACCCCAGCTCTCTCTCTGCTGAACTGCAACAGAGACTTTTGCCTGTTGTTACCTCCTTGCCAAAGCTCAGACATCTGCTGCTAGAATGTGACAAAGATGGGCCAAAATACTGTTCAATAGTCCCTCTGCATTCATCAATGGATGTCACCTACAGCCCAGAGCGCCTCCCTCTGTGCTCTAGTTACATGCAAATTGTTGAGATTCTCCCAACCTTTGCCCCTAACATTGTCATCGCTGCGTTGGAAAATGGTTCTATCAGCACCTGGGATGTTGAGACTCGGCAGCTCTTAAGGCAAATAGATACTGCACACGCTGTGATTCTTGGGATCAAACTTACCAGTGATGAGAAATATCTTGTTGTGGCTACAACTAAGAACACTCTGCTCATATATGACAATCACAAGTCCTGCCTGTTGTCAGAGGTTGAAATCAAAGGTTCAAAACACTGTGGTGTTGCAGGAGGGATCACCTTCATAAATGGTTTCACCTTATCTACCAATCATGCTCTTGCCTGGCTAGAAGCAAGCAAAGATGTCAATGTGATAGACCTTCTCTACGGATGGCCCTTGTACCAGTTTCATTGCTGGTATGAAGTCACTTGTGTCCAGTGTTCTCCAGATGGACTGTATGCATTTTGTGGGCAATATCTAAATACCACATCTATATTTCACTTAGGAAGTGGAGAAAAAATAGCCACAGTGACATCTGAGTTTTCTGGGGGATTTGTGAAATCTCTCCTCATTTTGGACACAATTCACGAAATGGTGATGATCGATAATGAAGGAAGTCTCTCCGTTTGGAATACTGAAGAAATCACAAACCCGCAGATAATTGAGGACTATGATTGTAGAGGAGAAGATAATGAGGTCGTGGGTATTGAGCTGTCTGAAGACCAAAGTGCCATTCTCATTTGCAAGGCAAGGAGCATTGAGGTTTTAGACACAAGCTTGTGGAAGATGGCAGAAAAGTTCAAAGCAAAACGAAGTGAGCGTTTTGTTTCTGCAGTTCTCTCGAAGAGTGCAGAAAGCATTGTTGCTTCCATGGAAAATACCTCATCTATTTTTGTGTGGCGGAGGGACAGTGGTCAGTGTATGGCAAGCCTGCTAGAAATATCAGGATCCATTGTCAAGTTGATCAAGTCTAATCATCACAACATGCTCTTGTCCATTACCACGAGTGGTGTTGTCTCTGTGTGGGACATAGACATTATAACAGCCATGTCAAACATTGATAAAACTGGAAAGCCAATCCAAAACCTGATACTGTCTAGTAGAGATGAACATATCTTTACATTGGATGGATCAGAATCAGTTCACAAGTGGAGCTTCAGCACAGGTTTCATTGAGACTGTGTTTAAGCATGAGGGGAATGTGGAAAACTGTGTGCTCACAACTTCAGGAGATCTGATGGTCACATCTGATGACAAATGCAGCCAATATGTTTGGCATACCACTACTGGGGAGAACATTTTCAGGATTAACGGGCAGAAAATATCCCAGCTTCTGATGACACACAACGATCAGTTTGTTGTCTCTCTTTGCGAGCAGAATGCATCTAGAGTCTGGAGACTTGCTACAGGTCACAAAGTATGTAACATACTGGTAGCATTACAGAATGCATTCATTACAACTGCAAATACATTCCTGATTGGAATGACAAAAAACAAGCTGCTGGCTGTTAGTTTGTGGTCAGGGAGTGTGTCAAAGAAATTTTGCTGTGATGATGGCATCAGCATTGTCAATTTTAAGCTTATTCCAGACTGCCCCGATTATGTAGTTTTCATCACTTCCACAGAAACTGTGTTCATCTGGAGCGTGGCAGAAGAGTCCATCGCCAGGCGAGTACAGCTGCCAAACAATTTCTTGAAAACACTGGAAGATTTTCAGATCTCCCCGAATGGAAAGCAAGGAATTGTGTCAAGAGGAGATGAAAACATCAATATCCTGGATTTGCACAGTGGCAAGCTGAGGATAGTTCACGCCTCAGGTGTCATATGGCGGCAGAGACTCTCACGGGATGGACGATACCTGGTCTATATCTGCATGAGAAAAGGCGATGATGATGAAGACAGTGGTTTTGTCTCTAATCTGATTGTTATGAGATTAGCTGATGGCAAAAGCATTGGTGCTTGTTCGCTTTACAAAACCCCTACCTTTCTTGGCCTGTCTCAGAGACATCTCAACATCATTGTGGGATTTGATGATGGGAGCATTGGCACCTACACGGTAGTGGATCGCGTAGATGCTGCCTTAAAGATCAAGATCGCAACATCTAACAGCCGTCAAATTGTCAACAACGCTTCCAAAAAAGTGCGGCCGAAATGTCAAACCTTTCAGTACAAAACATTAGCAGACTGTGTTTGGAGAGAGTCCACTGAGGTCTTTTCAAGAGACAGCCCCATAAACGTATCCGACTCAGGTGAGACAGATACCACACCAACAAAGAAACAGAACTATCATGACAGGGCATCTTCAGACAGTTAAGTTTATTTATGTTAATGGCAGTTGAAGAATAGTTTTACACACTGTTTTAAAAGAACAGTTATCATTCCTTCCAATAATATTCCAGACAACTTATTTTAATTTAAATGACAACAGTGTGCTTATGTGACAGTGCAGCTTTTTTTCTCACGTGTAAATTTGCTTCCCATGAAAGAAAGCCCACGATCTGAACATTGTTCTTCAGATTCAGTCATTATTCAAATCAAGTTCCCAAATTTGAATGATTTACATATTTTTAAAAAAATGATCTGATTGCAAAGATACGAAAATTGAATTTCCTGAAACATTACAAAGTATATATGTGTATATTTATATTTTGGCTGCTGCAACAGTATTCATGTTTAAAATGTTATGTATTGCTTTATGCAAACAAATTGAGTGCCTGGATTTTAACTTGCTTTTTATGCAGATTATCAACAGAAAACATAAAGATACAGGGAGTTAATTAAGTACAGGCCACCCTAATCATAATTTTGATATGTAAATGTTACGAAGTCAGCTGTTTGTTAGGTGACAAACCCAGAAAGTGAGTATAGCTAATTAAAATAAAGTTCCGCCTGAGTGAAATGCTGGGAGAAACAGCAGCTGTATTGATGAGAGCTTTTTATTAATCAAGAATTACACCTATGAGATGTTTTGGTGAAAATCATTGAAAGACGTTGGAATGGAATAAATGTTTTGACATCTGAGCATTACATGAAAGAGACTTCCATTCCTTTCTGGCCAGGCATCCATTGCAGTGGACTGATCGTGCTTTTTCTGCAGAAGTGTGTCTGAATTCAGAGATGATGTTAGCAAGAGTTCTGTCAGTCCTCCTGCCCATACAATAGTGTTCCTGTTTACACTCTGGATATGCACTTTTGAAAAGCAGACAACGTTTTGGATGTTTTCAGTCATTCAGTTTCAGTGAGGTAACGCTGGGGGTGACATGGTTTGGCATTTCCAAATTGGAGGGTAAAAAGTGGGAGACATTGTAAGGTATTCTAAATTACAGAAATAAGAATGTCCAATAAGTCCTTTGTTAACCAGGACTGTGAGGACAGTAAATTAATATCAGTTATATTCAAATATTTATTTGAAAGCACTCAAAGATCAAAATCTGATATGAAACTTGGTTATATTGGGTCATATGGGGTTATGTTGGTTTTTGGTTATATTGTTTATGTTTTGTACTATCCCCTGAAACATTATCCGTTGTGTACATGTTATTTAGATGCCTTGTCTTTTTTCAGAGAAATATTGGATAGTTTTAAGTAAATATCCACAACACTGATTAAATGTTTCAGATTATTTTTTCACCTGTAATTCATATTAAAAGGGCTATACCTTTAATTGTAAATGTTTGTTTACCCCCTATTCACCCTCAATTCTCCTGTCAATTGTCCTAAGACCAATTTTTAATCTCCTGTAGCAGTAAAGTATTGAGCTTAAATTAATTGAGCCTATGTATTTTCCCACAATTAGATAACTTTATACAGTAAAAACAAACATATTTGCCAAAGTTTCCAAATTATATTATTTGTTGTTTGCAACTTTCCTTTTGTTTTATGGCTTGAACATTTAAAGGAAAACTGATTTTTCAATGTGGTCTCTTTACTTTGTGTAATTTGCCATCTAAGAGTAAAATATTATTCTTACTCAATTTTCTAATGAGTTTCCTTACATCTTATACTATATTGGAATGCTAGTTTAAAGGTAAAATGTTTCAATATGTGAATGTTTCTATATGAAAGCCAATATACAGTATATCGTATGTTATGTAACTTGAATGACTTTTAATAACTTACATGTTTGCAACACATAGAAAATATACTGATTCTGAATGTTTTTATGGTATTCTTTGTATTGTCAGGACTGAGGTACCTGTTTAGAGATTTATATTTTCATAAATGTTGTATTTACATTTTGTTACAGAATTGTTTAATTAGAGGTTCTAAAATTATGTCTGAAGCAATATGAAATAGTGTGTCTGCATTGTTTGTATGGACAATTTTAAAGTAATAAAATGTCGAAAGTTCTCTTTTCCCTTTTACACATTTATGTTAGTGTCTTGGTGAACAGATGCAACACAAACAAAATGAAAAGAATCTCAGCAACATTTTTCTTGATAATGCCTGCAACTGTGGGGACTGTGTGTGTATTTCTCTAGATTTTATTATCATCACTGTATTTAAAAGCTCCCGTAGAGGGGATTATGATACATACTTTAACTGAATATTCCTTTAATTAACATGGCCCTTTTTACTATTAAAACAATAATTAAAGTCCAGAGAAAGTGAATAATAATGCTACATTTAACTATATTCCCCATTCACAGTATGGTTACACAGAAAGTCATAGTGTATAATTTGTAATCTAACCTTTGTCAGCTTACTACACTTACATTAAACTTTGAAATGCAACCTGGGTAGAACTCATTAAGCTTCTACTAGGATGGCTCCACTGTGTATAAATTCCTTTATTTTCTTTTTCTCTGCTTATGGCTAAATGGTTTATATTAGACATTTAATATACATGGACTTTAAATTAGCACTATTCTCAATTTCCCGTTGAGAGCTATTCCATTAAAACTCCTATTTTCTGTCTGAAATGGTACTTGAAAATTGTACTTTTTTATAATACATATTCAGAAACTGTTCTAAGTAATTGGAAAATGTCTTAATTAGCACTTATATAGTAGTAAATGGGCTTATAGATGTTTCTCTTCATGGACCATTTAATGATGTACATTAACCTTCAATTTGTATTTGGCCATGGGCCTTCACACATAACATCAGTGGCCATCTCGTAACGTTTAAAATAAAATTATTGCATTTGAAATAATTTTACATAAAAAATGGCTGATTCATGAGCCATATTGCTAATGGCTTTAATTTACCCAATGACATGAAACCTTAACCTTTGACTAAGGTAAGTTTGCTTGTAATTACCAAAAAGCCACATGACCAGAATGTCACACCGTACCAAAACAATGTCACCCAAAGAATTAAAAAGGACTGCAGAGCATGAGATGGCAATATAATGTACAAAATAAATCATAGATGTGAATTGTAAAACATTTCACAGCCAAATTAAACAACATACATATTCTTAACCTGAGCTACAGAAAATTACATCCACACACATATACATAGCTGTAGTTGACAGTATTCGCAGCATTCATTTGAAATGTTAGTTACTTATTAATTCATTAATTCAAATAAATGCGTATTCATAAATAACATTACATTCATTTCAGAGTCTCTTGAACCCTGACTCACCCAAGAGAAAACAAAAACAAAAAACTGTTGATTGAACTGTTAAGACAAGGGATTTGTTTTTAGACTGCCATGATCACTTTTATTAAAACACATACACCGATCAGCCATAACATTATGACCACTGACAGGTGAAGTGAATTACACTGATAATCTCATTATCATGGCACCTGTCAGTGGGTGGGATATATTAGGCAGCAAGGGAACATTTTGTCCTCAAAGTTAATGTCTTAGAAGAAGGAAAAATGGGCAAGCGTAAGGATCTGAGCGACTTTGACAAGGGCCAAATTGTGATGGCTAGACGACTGGGTCAGAGCATCTCCAAAACTGCAGCTCTTGTGGGGTGTTCCTGGTCTGCAGTGGTCAGTACCTATCAAAAGTGGCCCAAGGAAGGAAAAGTGGTGAACCAGCGACAGGGTCATGGGCGGCCAAGGCTCACTGATGCACGTGGGGAGCGAAGGCTGGCCCGTGTGGTCCGATCCAACAGACGAGCTACTGTAGCTCAAATTGCTGAAAAAGTGAATGCTGGTTCTGATAGAAAGGTGTCAGAACACACAGTGCATCACAGTTTGTTGCGTATGGGGCTGCGTAGCCGCAGACCAGTCAGGGTGCCCATGCTGACCCCCGTCCACTGCCGAAAGTGCCTACAATGGGCACGTGAACATCAGAACTGGACCACGGAGCAATGGAAGAAGGTGGCCTGGTCTGATGAATCACGAGTTCAAGGTGGCCTCCAAATTCCCCAGATCTCAATCTGATCGAGCATCTGTGGGATGTGCTGGACAAACAAGTCCGATCCATGGAGGCCTCACCTTGCAACTTACAGGACTTAAAGGATCTGCTGCCAACGTCTTGGTGCCAGATACCACAGCACACCTTCAGAGGTCTAGTGGAGTTCATGCCTAGACGAGTCAAGGCTGTTTTGGGACCTACGCAATATTAGGCAGGTGGTCATAATGTATGGCTGATAGTATAGTAAAACTGACAATTCAGGGGTGTTGTGATTATAAACGATATTTGTCTGCCTTACCTGTAATTTGTTAGGTTAACATTTGTAGCTTTTTTGGTATAGGAATGTCCTGTCTGTATCCAGGCTTTAGAACAGGTAAAGCAGTAAAGCCACACCTCGTTGGGAAGACACTGCAGTGCCCCAGGACTTTATAAATCCTCTCTTATATCATCTGCTTTAAATTACTTTAACTAGTTGCAACAAAGTGCTATAACAACAGTACGCACCATTTAAACATTGAGGCTCAATACTATATCAATTCAAACGTGTCATAAGCTAGAAAAGCTTTTATAGTATCATCCATAAATCATTCTTGTCTCCATTTTCTATTATTAACTTCTCGATAATGACTGTTATCATTTGGACTCATTTTATCAACTCATTTTGGTGAAAATCACTTAGGTGATTTGGAGTTTTATTTTTAGTTAAATACCCTAAGTTTGTAGCTACTTTTATCAATCAATCAAGGCCTGGGACTGAATATAGCACTACAGCCCACATATTTTTGCATTTATATCATATTATTTATCGGTATGTTCACCAAGAAAACATACATATATTATCTCAAAAACTACAAAGTTGAATAAACAGCAATACAAATGTTAACTTACTTTCAAACACTTAGAAAGTCTAGACCCCCCTGACCTTTTTTCACATTTTGTTTTGTCAATGCCTTAGAGTTTCAGGAATTTAAATTAGGATTTTTATGTTTTCACTTATCTACAATGTCAAATGGGAAAAAAAAATAATTGTATGGGAAAACAAATAATAATTATATAGTGATGGAGTGTGCATTCTCAGAGCTCTGGGACCCTGGGGGTTGAGCAAGGTGCACTCCATCTTGGGTAAGGAGCCTGACGTCAAGGTAGCCATGTTGGTAGAGCCTCTTCAAGGTATAATTGGTTGTTGTGGGATGGGCTTAATGGAATAATTTGATATACTTGGTGAGAATTATTTAAAAGCACATGGGGATCAAAGGGAAAAAGAGACGGGAGAACAAAGGAGAATGTGAAGAAAGAAAAAAAACAGTATGGCTGTGTGAAGTAAATAAAGGGTTTTGTAAAGAAGAATGGTCAGGAGAAGAAAAGTTGGTAAAATCTGCCAAAGGTGCTTCCACCAAGTATTATTATCTCAGGGGGATGGAGACTTATCCAAGTATGATATTTCTGTCCAGGTATATGTTGAAACACCATGGCATCTATTTTAACAAACCAACAGAAACCTAACCCGTCTCTGGGTCCTCAAATATACACAAATGAAATAAACTCACCAGAGACAACTACGTCTGTTTACCCTGGAAAAAACTGTTCAAGCTCTGTAGAGTTCCTTGGGGAGTGATAATGGAAAGCAATCTTCAAGTCATGACACCAAACTTGATGGGATTTAGGTCGGGGATCTGACTGGGCCACTCAAGGACATTTAACTTTTTGTTCATTAGGTTGTTATCATCCTGAAAGGTGAACTTCTGGCCCAGTTTCACTTTTCTTGTAGAAGGTAGCAGATTTGTATTTTCTATACTCTGCTCCATTCATTTTCCCTTCCATCTTGGCAAGTGTCTGCTGATAAGAGACATCCTTATAACACGATGCTGCCACCACCATGCTTCACAGTAGGGATGGTGCTCTTTGGATGTTGCGTTTGCACCAAACATAAATGCTTTGCTTTCAGGCCAAAAAATTAAATTTTAGTTTTGTCAGACCACAAAACTTTTCGCCGCATGGCTACAGAATATCCTGAGAGATTTTTTAGGCATTCTTCAAATGGGATTCAAAGTGGGCTTTCTTGAGTACCATACAGGCCAGCTTTGTGGAGTGCTTGGGATATTGTTGACCCATGCACACTTTGACCAGTTTTGGCCATAAAAGTCTGTAGCTCTTGTAAAGTTGCCATTGGCTTCTTGGCAGCCTCATGATCAGTCTCTTTCTTGCTCTGTCATCCAGTTGGGAGTGACGGCTGATCTAGGGAGGATCTTGGTGGTGCAATACACGTTCCACTTCTGAATAATCATGTTGACCATGCTCAAAGTGATATTTAAGGCCTTTGATATTTTTCACATAGGAATCTTGTAAAAATAAAATTGTAAGGCATTTTAATTCCAGGCTATAACCCAACAAAGGTGAAAAAATATAAAGGGGGTGTAGATTTTCTATAGTCACTGTATATGCAGTATATATAAATACATTATTTTGTAAACTATGAAACTAAAAGCAATTGTGTAGACCTCATGAGCAGACTTATTTGTCTTGGTTGATGACTCATGCCCTCTTTCACCGCCCACATTAGTGATTAGGTGAACACACTCTTTGCTTTGTTTGTGTAGGTATTTACAATAAACCTATATTTTGATTGACCACTATCAGTAGTAATGTAAACTAAACACAAACTGAACTTCAGAGAAATGTTGGCGGCATATTATACTCAGAGGAAACAATCTTATCTACACACGAAATAAAAAAAAATGAGATTACAGAGTGGTGTTGTAATGCAAAATGTTTTGTTTTCTCATGCTGGTAAACACTACTGAAATTAAGAACACAGCTAAAAATAGGCACATCTCAAAATGAAGTCAGCATGTTTTAACAGCAGCATACTCTATTAAACCCTATGAGTAAAAGTGAAGCACCTGTCCGGGGTAAGAAAGCATATGAAAATTAGATTTCCATGCCTGGCTGATGCAAAACCCACTGAACATCACGTCGATCAGCAGCCATACATGAAATATACATAGCAGGGCTACAATGATAAATGAACTTACAGAGATCAAATAAATACATTAAACTAATGTACTGAAGCTAATACAAACATCACTGTGGGTTAATGACCACAATAGCGTATTACTAATACAAAATCAAAAAGTAGTGTGTCTTTACCAAAACAATATATATATTTCTAATAAAAATATTCTAATTCGGCACTGGCAAAACAGCTTGAAACCTTAATTTGTCATCTTTCAAGCTGAAACTAAAACAGTTATAAAAGATCCTTCTTTAACTGTACCTTTTTCTAGTGATGTGAGCTTTTTCTTATGATACCTTCAGTGGACTAAAAGTAGCCTGGATACAAAAACACAGTTTCTTCTCATGTTTAAGAAGATTAGGATGTCTGTATGCACATCTAGGTGTGTGTTTGTTGAAATCTCTAGTGCAATTGTTTGGAAGAATAAAACAGATCTGTAAGGATAAGAATTGACTTGCCTGGAACAAAGTAGAGTGAAACTGGGGAAACAGGCTGTGTTTGTGGCAGGTTGTGAGCTGGCAGACACCGTGTATAACAGGTATTTGATAGATTGCAGCCCTCGCTTTATTCTCTAGAGGAATTGAATCATGTGGAGTTCTAATGAACAAGTCTAATCTGACAACAAGATTCTTCAAGCTGTACATAGTCAGTAACATCTGGTCAATTGACATGGATAGAACCAGTAAGTCCAACTCAAACATGGATCCCATGAAAAGCAATTTATTTTCTAATGTGGCAGTGAGTGCTGTGAATATAAACCCTTTTGATTTGTTTTGTTTTAGAGGCTGCAGCTGGCTATAAACGATTTATCTCCATCTTGAATGCACTGTATTTGCTTCCACGGTTTTTGCTTCTTACCATCTGTGTTTTTTTGGGTTAATGAATGACATACAATGCTCAGGTGTTGATCCCTAGTGGCAGCTGTGAGTTTATGCGTACATATGTTGTAATTTGGCACTCATGTTTACCAGTATGCTTCCAGGTTAAACCCTTGTTCACTACAAATTTGGTTCACTACAAACTAGCGTCTGTACACTTGTATGCTCTTCTCCCCTCATGCTTTTCAAACAACAGCCATATATTTAAATATTTGCTCATAATATTTTAATGGGAATAATGGCAATGATAGAAATATTCATAGATTGTTCTGCAGTGGGTTATCATAGATGTTTTACTATCCACCAAGAAAACAAAACAAGCTCAGAGTATTACATATTAATATATCCCTATGTTTTAAATTCACACATTTATGTAGACAATTTCTGGTGTTTGTTGCGTAGTCAGCTAAAACTTCAAATACATCGTAATGCACGTTTTACAACTCACCAAGCAGGATTTGAACTGGGGCACATATTACTTATTAACCTAAGTGAATTAATGTTTCGCCTAACATGACAACTGTAACTGTTTTCAAAGGTCTGTGGTTAGGTGATTATTTTGTGACTAAAACTGGCTTCCCCTGGGCCATTTCTAACCATTTAATAATAATAATAATAATCATAACCATCATAATCATAAAAATAAGGCTGTCAAGGTACCAGGTGTCTCCCCATACCATGCCACTCTATTCAAGTTATGTCTAAGCTGCTTGCTTATATTTTATATATCAGGCATCACCATCTGACCCCTTCCAGAATTTGTATATTGAGAAAACATGAAGTCACCTGACCACACCACAGAGCAGCAGGAGTCAGCTGGTTTTGTGTGCGTGTGTGTGCGCCTTGGCTCCATTCTCTTCTGTTTATTTGTGTATGATATTCATGGCTGTAGTTGTTACCATTTTGTCCACACCAAGCTACTTCAGACTAGTTTTCGAGACACATACTCGCATACCTATTCACAGAGCACATGGGATTAAGGGGGTGTTTTAAATCTGTTTACCAGTAGTTAGGACAGATGCCAACAGGATATATCTTGTAGGATTTCACCCAGGCTATCCTTCTTTTCTTTGTATAGATCCTGTAAAGGATAAATAAAGGAACTTAATGGTTCTGATGTCCACACATATCACTTACAGTCCACATCCTATAGCCACATGAATTAAAGCAGATACATACACTTTGTTGTTGTTGTTGTTGCTGTTACAATGCAGTGTTCAAAAAGGCTGGTATGGAAATTAGGATGAATTTCTTGCCTAGCAATAATCGTGCCATAATCAACGCATCAATCATTTAAACCAGTTTCCCACTTCTTTCAGGTAAAAGCGCACACAAGGGGTTAAACAGCACAGGGTGTGCGAGAATGCAAAGTTTTGATCCCAGGTCACATGACGCCTCATTAACAGACCATGCAAACCACAGCACAACAGGCCCTGGTGCCTTTAATATTCAAATCGGCCTGTCGGACGCAGACGTGGGAGCCTGTAGCCATTGGGAAGCGATAACTTTATTCCTGCCTGACATGGAAAAAAAACATCACTGACTGTATGAGTTGAGTTGTGCTGCCTAACTCCCCCGGCATGTTTTTACCTTCTGGAAAATAAGCTCCTTGATTGCAAAATAAATGAAAACGGACGCGATTGCTGAAACAGTTGGCACATCTCGGGCCGGCGGCTGACACACCTTTGCCACAGCGCAGGTACGAGCGCTGCTGCCCGGCTGATCAAGGTCAGTGTGTTCGTACGGTTATTATATTCATACATGGTGTGGATGCCTTTGAGCTGATCTTCTTTGTGGGGTCTGTATAGGAGATGGATGGCCACTGCCCAATAGTTCTGCAGTACAGGTTGTTTATTTCGGTGCCAGTGATGACTTTAGTCAAACAAGTGTACAGACGTTCACGATTTGGTTTAAGAAGAGGGGAAAAATAAATGTGCAGCATCAGACGTATACTTTCTGTACAGGCTATACGTGGCACAATATAGTTTGTTAATAACCCTGACAAAGCGGGTGGTGGGGGTCAGCTTAGTGAATCAGTTTAAAACAAATATACGCTTTAAATAAAGTTGATCACATGAATATATGGGGGGAGAGGGTCCTTAGGGGGGGAAAAAAACAGGTTTGTGTGACTGGTTTGTTCTCTGTTTCCAGTGGCTGTACTGGTAACTCCACAGCGTTGACACATTGCTCTCTGCCCCACTGAGCATGCGCTTTGTGCAGCAGGTTGTTGCTTGCCCCTTGGGTACAGACAGTAACAACAACCTGTGGAGTCATAACTGTTATATTTTTAGACATTACTGTGTATCCTGAAGTATAGTTTTGCAGGTTATTTAGTAACCAAAGCCTTTACCTGCTCATCACAAGTTTCAACAGACTGCATGACTTATAATAGTCTGGAAGCACTAAAAGTAGTGACTCACACATTTGAGAAATGTCTCCTTGCCCTCACTGTTAATGGATAAACTGGTTTAATAGGCAAAAATCCTTATTCCTCTTTCTGAGGAACTCTCATGATCACATATCAAATCTGCAGCCACTTTGGCATCCATAGCATTTTAAAGAGTTTGTGTATGTATAACCTAAGGGAAGGTGTTCTCGTCTTCAGAGACGTCCATATTGTGCACCTTCAAGAAGAGGTGGTGCCAGAAATACAGGATTTAACTCCCTCACATATACAAGACTAATGCACCTGCTATTTTAAACCTTAAACAAACATGCATTACACGGTTGTATGCTTTAACATGTAAAATCCAGTGTGATTCCTTCATGTTAGCAAACACTTTCTCCTAGACATAAGTTATATGTAGGCCATACCAACATTGTTTTTAAGATCACTTGTAATGTAAAAATAAAAAAAGGCAGCTGTAAATCTTTTTTATATATTAATAGTGTACTTTCCCTCCTCTTATGGCTTAGCAGTTATTTTAAGCTTCTGCAGTAAAATACATGTTCTGTAGTAAGAAAACGCCCCTTTGGGCCGGATTAAATCAAAACTTGGACCCACCCCCTAATAGCAATCTACAGAACTGTACTCAGTTGCAGCTTCATTTTTAGTAAGATGCCACTTTCATCTAAACATAAATGTAACCGCTATGATGAACAGGTTTGTAGTTTTCTATTAGCAGGTGGCTCAAAGTTTTGATTTAATCCGGCCCTTTGTTTCATTCTTGATGGCAAGATTTAGTTGCCAAGGAGAGAGAGAGAGGATGCAACTGCTAACTACTAAAATCTAACAGCTTTGCCAAGTCTTAAAATTCAATGTTAACGAAGTAAACGTGTTAAATATTTGGCATATCCCGTATTCCTTATTGCTCACCCACTTTTTTTATTCGACTTGCCGTACTAGCAGAATGGTGATGTGGTAATTTGTGCGCAATGGTCTGGCAAGAGACCCAAAAATATTAAAAAGGGCTTTAAATATAATTCCAGAAATGCATATAATTTAAGAGTGCTGTGTGAATTAATAAATCCCTTGTATTTTTCTGACCAGGTGTAATTAAGTGATTAATGGTTTGCATTGCTGAAAAGTCCACCCTCAGTTGAGTACACTCTTGTTTATACACCATATATAATTTGCAGCATCAAACGTATAGCTAGATTGAGTGTTAGGTTATGTTTGGCGGATGGTTTTACATAAAACGGGTTTATCAATTGTAGTCAATATTATGAATGTGTAAAAACTATAAATAAACTAGCCTGGTTCCTTATTTGATTTCCCTAAAGACGTTGCAGCTATTTTACATTGTGCACTGTCATCCTACAATGCAAGTTTAATTAATTACTACCAGGTATGGGAAACAGCATCAGTTATGTCTCATTTCAGAATATTCTAAGTAGACGTAATACCAATTATGCATTAGAAAGAGACCCATTAAAAGTGAGTAGTCAGCTTGCAAGAAAACAAAACACAAAATGCCCAAATGAATCTGGCTAAAAGTCAGTGGTTACTTGGTCATCCAATCTTAAACTAATTTGGCCCTTTCTTTTTGCAATACACCAAATTGTGTGTAGTCTGACTTCATTAGATACAGGCTCTACATGCCGTTATCCATTTGAGTGTATGTGCTACTGAAAAATGTAAATAATGGGGCAATATTAGATGTCTGTCTGGAGTTACCCACAATAGAGTGATTGGTACCAGGCTGATATTGAGCATGTTCTGTCAAGTTACTCACAGCATTGTCTCTGTATACTAACCATTTAATATAGATCTTTTGTAGACTTGAATATGATGTATATGAATACGATTTTTCTTTCCTTAATCACATTTTACAGTGATATAACTCCAGCTGTAGTTATGTTGATCAAATAAAGACTTAAGATCGTATATGAAAAGGCAGTTGAGTTTTTTTTTTTTTAACCATAAGATATAGATAGATTATTTTGATTTATGTGGTAGTTTGAAACTAACACTGTAAATGTATTGTGTTTTAATCTAATCTAAACTGCTATAAGGAGTGTATGAAACATTCTGTGTTGTGGGTCGTTGGACTAAACCTTTTTTTTTCTGTTGTTAAAGAAAAAAAGGGGAAAAGCTAAGTAGTTCTGCTTGTATAGTAACTGTTTAACTTGCTTTGAAAAGGGCTGTCCTATAGTGAATCATTATAATGCCACCTTGTTGACTTTTTATGTGACGTACAGTCTCTTAGGAACAGAGTAAGTACAGTCATGCCTTATGCAAATATATCCGACATGTAGATGTGGACCAGTATAAAAGCAATCTTGTTTATACTCCAGTAAATCTGCGTTTACATCTTTTGTTTCATATTCTTTAATTGAATGTACAGCGTGCTCTCAGCTGAACCTCACAACAGTAAGGTGTTAATTAAATACACTTAAAGCTTGTTTTGTTGTTGTTGTTGTTGTTAAATATATCTGATTACCAGATGTGGATCTGTTCCTGTTTTTTTAAAGTTGGAACACCACAGTATCTGAGACTGGTCTACTAAACCAAAGCAGTGTGATCTCATTATTATGCCATTGAATAATCAGTTTGTGGTATTCAATGTAAAGTATATGGTTTATTTGGTAATAAATAGTGCCATGTCCTGTGTACTATTTCCATTCTATATACGTGTGTATTGCTTGACCAGCTTATGTGAGGAAAATGTAATTGAAAATAACTTGTGCTTGGTTAAAATGAACACTTAGAATTATGGGTGCCCAGATACATCGGTTGGCTATTGAATTGACACAGATAAAGGGAGAAATTACATGATTGGCTTTTTTGTAGCCAATAATGTGTACCGATACTTGTCAGGTCATCACGTACAGTGCTGTGAGAGATAAACCATGAGACAGTAATGTATTTTCTTGGAGTGTATTCACTGTACTATGCTGCATTTTAATCCACTGGCGCATCGTAATGTAATGTGGGCTATTTTCTAGTCAATAGTCAGTTGGATTGTATTGTATCTAGTTGGGGACTGCAGCTTAAATAAATTGACAAAAATAAATAATCCCTTCCTGGTTTCATGAGCTGCGAAAAGTATTTCCTGGGATATGTGGATTGCCTTGTGTCCTGGAAACCATTGATCGCGGACATGTGCAAAACCAAAATGGGTGTCTCTCCAAAGAATGGAAGAGGATCGATTCTGTCAATGTGGAGTAGTGCTGCCAGCAATTACGTTCCAATCATCTATGTAAGCTTTCCCAGCTCCGCTTACAAATTTGTATGTAAGCTCACTCAAATTTGTATGTGGCACCTTTTGACAGTCTGAGCGGCCGGTTGAGTTTCCAATGAAGTGGGGGGTCAGGGACTCTGGTGCTCAACCCTAAAACCTCTACCGATCAGAAGTAGAACCGCACTGTAATTGAGAGGATGTTCTGAATCCTCAAAATGCGATTCCGACATCTGGATGTAAGCTCTCCATAAGATATTCCACTTGGAAGAGAGATAACAGGGTTGGATGGGAGCATATGCTGAACATGAGTCCCCAGCAGTGTCGGGTGCAGAAGCCTTAAGCACTCCTGAATAAATAAATTTGGAATAATATATTCACTCACTTCATCAACACTGTGCAGGCAATCCCGCTGAAGCATTCTGTGGAGGACTAGTCGGTTTCACGAATGAAACTACACATTCATGGGTATCTGGTGAGCTCTGTATTAAGCCAAGACCAACTTCAGGACATTCAACTCCACCTCATCACTGTTCATACCAATTTGCACCTTGTCAAGGGGAATCCTGTGACACTGTAGATTTGCACTAAATGTGTAGTTATCCGGTTTAAGTTAGTGAAAGATTGTGCCAGAATCTGAGTACTATTCTTCCAAAGTTGAAAAGGTGAGCAGGTGTTTTCCTATACCTTTTATGCACTGAAATACGCATACAATATTGTTTCAAACATCAGGCTTGATCTGTGTTTTCAGGCATGTGTTTTCATTGTCGGTCACAAAGTGTCTCAAAGTCACTGCAGTGTTCAAGTTCAAATATTTCAATATTTCATTCACAGCAAAAATAAAGATAAAATTAGAAATCGTATGTAAAACACTGAATGGCTGGTGGATATGTTGCACAAAGTGGGTGTGGGGTCAGATGAATGTTTAAGTAGTTGAAGGAGAGGGATTTTGTTTAAATACAATAAAGGAAGATGTTATCTAGGCCTTCTGAGGTTTCTATCAAAGTAAGCTGCCATCTTTCCACTGTGCCACAATCCCAATCTAAATCCAGAGCAGGAAGTTTCTTTTTTCTTTTTTTTCTAGTGTTCGGGGAAACCCTGATCCATGGAACAGGAAAGACTGAAACATTACCTTATGTCAATATTAGTGATGATGACAAAGCAGTATGTGTATTACAACCAGCTGTATTGTGTCGGGTCTATTTGCTAAAATGTTAATCCTAATATGTGGAAGATGTAGATCCATTTGCTGCTGAGATCATGCAAAGATGTGGCCCTGCGGGTGCAGAAAGACATTTCACAGCACGGCAATGTATGTAATTATGAGCTGTGAGAGAAAAACATCCAACTGGTTAAGGGCATGGGTAATGTTGTCACTTTTAGTGCCTTATAACAATTATAGGTGTACCATTAAACATCTTTGTAGCTCTTATGATGATTACGTAATCGGGTGCTTGTTGATCTTGAATGGGTGAAGATCTCTGTGCAAAAATACCTGACTGTGTGAAAACAGATGTTTACAGTGGCCTTGGCATAAACACATCCATTTGAATAATTGTCTGAATTATTTTCTAGGCCTCGTAAAAAGAAATGCCATACCTCAGTTACTTCTCTGTTGCTTTCTTGCCTAAAGCTGAGTGTAATAAAGGATTTATATATGGTTTATGTTGGATTCGTTCATTAAAATATTGATAAACGGATACAGTTTCAGGTTATGTGTTTGATGTTTAATTTAATTTATATGGGTACATGTGTGTTAATTAAAATCAGTACTTATGTCTCAATTCTATCCTTTCAGAGAATTGTTGATTATTTCAGTTAAAACAGCAGGATACATTTGACTACCAAAGCATATAGCTCAAGAGTGGCAGTCAAAGGTTTATATCTCCCCGTGAGTGTAAGCGTTTTATTGATGCATGAAACCAAGTTTAATATGATTTGTTTTCTTTTAGTGGCAACATATTACTAATCACGATTATATACATTAAGGCAACAGTCCTTTTTAATGTCTTATTCAAGAATGTATTTGTCCTGATACTAACCAGTCCAATCCTTCACTCTCTCCAGTTTGAATACGTAACTGGCCAGATGGGGTGCAGATGCTGTCGGATGATAAAAAGGTGAGAAAAGACGATGTAAACCTATAATATAACCCTGATTTGCAGTTTTGTTTGCAAAAGTACAGTTTTCACCCTAATCATTTTACACTTACAACTGCAAATTTCCTTACTTTTTACATATCAAGGTGTACTGTTGTGCATATGAATTGTACACTAACTTTAATAAACAACCAGGGAACCTAGGTAAATACTCATATACCACTATAGCAGGGTGGCAGTTATATCAGTTGTTTGCATGTGAATACTTCTCTAAATGTTAAATGCACAGCAATTATAATGAAGGGGATTCAAATAAACTGTAAAGAATCTAGTCAAGCAGTTTCTTTTTTGGGGGGTATATTTTAAGGCATTTGTATTGTTTCCTAGACTCTTACCTGTAATGTGTTTTTCCTTGCTCTGCGGTCTGCTGGGACCTCTGTTTATCAGTGTCACATGATGTGGCATTAGAATTGCAGGCCTGCTATAAACAGAGTGCTTGTGGAGCTATTATGCCTGTTTGAGTCAGTTTAACACAGCTGACTTAAGACATGAAATGTGAAAAAAGAATTAGTGGATGATGGGTTTGCACTGCTTACCATTTGAAATATGATTCCAGTTCTTTTTAATATAGGCGTTCAAGAAAAGATGGTGCTGATGTATTATTTCTGACGAGCTTCTTTGCAGGATAGCAATCTTCTGTTTTAAAGTGGTGTTGAATTAATGCACTAAGCATTTATCTTCCGGCTTCCCTGATCTCTGTTTGCCGTTACCAAGGTCAGGCAGCTGCATGGTAAAAATGTTGTTTTTCAAACCTAGATGTTTTATTTACTGATAATCCTTTAAACCAGTCTAAACAAATTGTATGTTTTTGAAGGTTTGTAACATTTATCTGGCCAAGAAGCATCATGTGCACAAAATAAGAAATGTATGTATCTGCAATTGGATATCGGACTTCTGATGAACTACTGTCAGTGTGAATTAGTCATGTTTCCAGTGCTTTTTCTAGAACATCTCTTGCTCTGTCCGCTTGGAAAAAGGTTGCGGTGCCTAGGGCTTGAACTCCAGCAGACTGAATAAAAGATTGTTGGAGAAGTTCTGAGGCTGCTGCATTTACAGACACCTGTCATCCAGATTGTGCATTCAAACTGTCATTGTATATTATATATATATATATATATATATATATATATATATATATATATATATATATATATATATATATATATATATATATATATATATATAATTGTGTATTATTTATTTATTTTTGTTTTGTGATCATACTGGATAGTGCAAAAACAAAATGAATCCATCAATGATTGAGATCACTGAGCAGAGTAAACTTATGAATACATTTTTCTTTAGTTTTGGAAAAAAATATATTTTCTTTTCTTTCTCTGTAGTGGTAAATCCAATGAGATGTAAACTACCTTATAAGAGTTCTAGAAACTGAATGATGACAAAACATTTCCTCCCAAGTTTTAAAAATAAGCGTAGACATTAGGAAGCATTGATTTGAGTTAATGTGTGGATTGCACAAACAAATGGATTTTCCTTTCTTTTCCAGCTACATATACGACCCGTCTGTTCCAGTCGATGTCCATGGCCGTAGAAGAGATGTACACAACTCTCTTCACAGACGGAAGCCACCTGAATCCGACAACCACCGGAAAGCGCAAACCTTTAACAATCCAGACCACAGTAACAAGAGGGCAGTGACGGGGAAACCAGGAGTTGGAAATCTAGAAGATGAGAACAATCAAAAAAATCGTGTCCACGTATTTTCTATAGATCAACCACGAGGATTGGGGGATGGAAAGTGCCATGTCAGAAGTTCTGCAGGTGATGATAAGCTCTATATCTTGGAGACCGAGCGAGCTCAAGAAAACTGTGGTAGTCCAAACAATAGAGAGCCCAGCCACTGCTCTTCCTATGCTTTGGATATTTCTGCTTTGGATACTTACATAGTCCAGCCATCACAAAACCATCATTTTGAAGATCTTTTGATTCAAAACGAGCCTGCAGCATTGAGAACCATTTCACCGGCAGCTGCGAATGGAAATCTCCAGGACACACTACAGCCTCCTGTGTGCAATCAGCAGCCAGAAGCAAACAGCCCCCTACCAGACACGCCTGATGTTTCAGGAAATTGCTCTTCAGATGATGATGTAATAGATGCCAAAAGTGATACTTCAGACAGTTCTGAAGAGGTTAATTCAAGCACAGCAAGCCTCTCTTCTGCAGACACCAAGGTTAGCTGGACGAAAATGAATGGCAGAGTGCCAGATGCATCAATTGCAGCGCACACAGACTCTGAGGAAGAGGAAACATTTCCAGATGGCTGCGATAGCATTACAGACTCGGAGGTGGCGGAGGCACTTGCAGCTCTGGAAGCCGCAACAGCCGGAGAGGACTACGAGTAGCAATTTACTCTCCACTGCTGGAGGTGTCCACATCAGAGGAAGACAATTTCCTTTTCGTGCCACATAAATACATATTTATATATTTTTATCTTGAATGTTGTTAATGGAATGTGTGCAGTTGTTGTATGATGTCAGGCCTGACTGGGCTTTTAAGTTAGAAAATCAGCTGCTCAAATTCAAGTTCATGAACCGTTATAAAGACAGTTCTTCACATTCCAAAATCTAGTATGTTCCCAAAACAATTACAAATGGATACATATTCTAATTAAATATTTATCAAGAGAAGCATTTGCACCAAAAGGAGTCCCCTCCCTGAAGAGCAATTAGTGTGTTTTGGGCAGTATACTGTGAAACGTCACTGTCGAGTTGAATGGTGTTTATATTCCTATCGATGTATTATTTATATATTTGATAATATGCATCTTCCTGTACATACATTGTCACTGTTACAGTTATGAGTTCAGCAGTCTGTCGGCGCAGCACAGGCTGTGTCAAGAAGTGGATTCAGAAAATGAAAATATATAGTGTTATGTGGATGGTTTAGTACCTTATGCATTTAATCTAAATAGTGCAAGAATAGTTCACAGTGCAGCCCCAATAAATGTAATCGCTTTTAAAACATGTTTCTTATCTAGACAAAGCCCTTGGATTAAATACTAAAAAGATTAAGTCCAAGAAATGCTGTAAAAATGAACTTTTCTGACATTTTGGGCTCTGTGGGTGAGACGGGGACATGTTTTATTGTACCACATGTAGCTGATTTATTTTTTCCACCCTACTGAAACAAGTGGCAAGATCAAATGAAAACCAGAATCCCAAAAGTACAAATCTGCAGACTATTGCAGTTTAATTAATTGTTAGAAGCCAATCTGTACTATTTATAAATCAAAATGTGATATCACTTAATGTAACGTAATGTGCGATTCACAGGTGGGTCAAAGTTTTTTTGGTCTAACCTCAATTTTACTTATGTAAATGTTTTTTTTCTTATTATTGACCAGTTATTATATATATATATATATTTGGAGACATTTCTTCTGTGACATTTTCCTAAAAGATTTCAATTTTTTCCAGTTAATTGTCACTGTTTATATACATCAAAAGTAAGATCGCCACTGTCCTCTCCATCAACAGCCATATTTTAAATCCAGTCAAAAGATGTGTTGGAGGGAAAACGTGAGCACAATGATATTGCCAGTGTAAGAAAGACTTCTATTGCTGCCAAATAATATAAAGGGAGAGAAGAGACTACCTTGAAGAACTATGATTTGTGTATGCTGTTTTTTTATGGCATTTTTTTTTTACCTCCCGAATTGCTAGCAGTTGTTATAGCAACCTCTCCATTAAGGAACAGAAAATAGATACGGGTATGATTTCAGTACATTTAATGGTCAGATTGACTTATGATCTGCTTTTTTACTCTGGATACACGCCAAAAGCAGATATGTTCTATTAGGGGCTTTTCTTGTTAACAGTTGACCCTGTGCATTAAAAGTTTATGTGCATTCTCCCAAATTGTAAGGTATTCAGAGATGTGAAACAAACCCACCATTGAGCTTCTGTACGGATTTGTAGATTGCTCTGTGCTTCACAACCAGCACGGATGGAAGAAAGCTGTTGAAATGCTTATTAATTACCAGTGTAACATAATTTTTTTAAGTGATTGAATGAAAAAATATCATCTCAGTAGTTGTATCTTCCTGAAAAATAGTTCTCCTTGAAATTATGCAAAGAATGTATTTTTCTACAGTACTTTAACTATTTTAATATTGCACACAATACATATTTTTAAAAGTATAACAACTTTGTCTGAAATGTATGCAAGTGATTCCTAAACCTGTAAAATAAAATCCTTAATATATTGTGCTTTCTTAGTCTTTTTTTTATGTTGATTAATCTATAAAATACATTTTGTTAGCAGTTTAGTATACAATGACAGTCACGTGGACTTTGTCAAATCAACAGAAGTGTAATAACCATAACCGTGCCA
Organism: Amia ocellicauda; assembly: GCF_036373705.1. Lineage (NCBI taxonomy): Eukaryota > Metazoa > Chordata > Actinopteri > Amiiformes > Amiidae > Amia > Amia ocellicauda. The sequence goes on along the minus strand of NC_089862.1, from coordinate 13,818,588 downwards.
ATCAGCTCCCAGATCTTGCAATGAAATGGGAATCATACCGTTACTGCAATTGAACAAACATTTGAAACAAGGAACATGTATTACAGTTTTTTGCCGATTGCTTACACACTGAAAGTGAATGCTTAGACAAAAGCATCAAAACCTTAACTTTTGTAACCATGCCTTAAACAAATGCACCAAAAGTACAAACACATTTTCTGCTTTGCACTTTGTTTGCAATTCTGCAACACACTTGCAAAACACTGCACACTGTTTCTTACATTAGACACTTCGATCAAGAATGAAATCTCTTGCAATCATTGGGAAAACACTTCTATTCAAATTGCAAAACATACCTGAAATTGGCAACACCCACACACACAGGAAAACACTTATACAGTAATTGAACACCAATTAGTCTGAGCCTTAGCACTACAAATAGACCTCAGGTAAGCTCACCTCTTCTGTGAGAACTTTGCAAACATGGAGGCAGTGAGAGAGAGAGAGAGAGAGAGAGAGAGAGAGAGAGAGAGAGAGAGAGAGAGAGAGAGAGAGAGAGAGAGGACGAGGACGAGGACGAGGACGAGGACGAGAAGAACAAAGAAGGGGACCAGGCAATAGACCGAGACATATTTCTGATGACATTAGGGCCACTTTGGTGGACCATGTCATAAATCATGGCCTGATGATGAGGGAGGCTGGGCAGAGAGTCCAGCCCAACCTGAGTCACTACACGGTAGCATCCATAATACGGACATTTAGACAGGAGAACAGGCATGTCTTCAACTTTCTACACTAGACTGTACCTGTGTAACTGTTGCACATCATTCTGCATCACAGTACAACACAATGTAGTCCTACCATATTAGGTCTATGCTCCTCAGTGAAGAAAAACATAGGTCTAGTGGTATGATGTATATGTAATACAGTTTTGATGTTACTGTGAACAGTATGAGAGTACAGTTTTTAAAAAGAACCCAACCAATGACATCATATTCTTGCATTTTCTACAGAACTGCCAGACGACCTGCTGAGGGTGGAAGGCAACGTCTGCTCACCCATGAACAGGAACTGGGCCCTTGTCAATCTAGTGTTGGCAAACACCATCCGCCTACATCAACTACGAGAGCAAACCATCGCAGATCACACAACACTCCATAATATCAGCCGTGTCAGTATGTCCACACTCTGCCGCATCTTGCGTCAACACCCACCTACGATGACACAGCTGTACAGGGTTCCATTGAGAGGAACAGCGTCCGAGTCAAAGACCCTCACTATGACTATGTGCAAGTAAGTGTCACTGTACTATACTGTGATACAGTAATGGCTGCAGATTGTGTCCTATTGGCACTGCATAGATACATTCAGACAAAGCAGTATGTGACCTAGGCAGGGGGTTTGCCTGTTGCTTGTAGTTTTGACTGAATGTGTCCCCCATCCCCCACCCCCATCCTTGTGTGAAAATGTAGACATTGTAGTCCTGTGTTTTGAGTTACACCATATTCACGGTACAGTTCATGCATTTTCTGTTACACAGAGTCCTGGACTTTGATGCAGCTGCACAGCCTCATGAGTTCATTTTCATTGATGAAGCTGGATTCAATCTAGTTAAAACCAGGCGTCGGGGCCGAAATGTTATCGGACAAAGAGCCGCTGTGAATGTCCCTGGGCAGCGCGGGGGAAATATCACCTTGTGTGGCACCATTAGTCTGCAAGGCGCTCTTCCTCACCATGCCACCCTAGGTCCCTACAATACTGCACACAATCACATTTCTGGATGCTCTACATAATGCAGCTGTGCAGGACGGACCAGAGCAGCCCAGGTTTGTTGTCATCTGGGATAATGTTAGTTTCCACTGGGCTGCTCTGGTCAGGGACTGGTTCGCCAACCACAATAACTTCACAGTTGTAAACTTGCCCCCTTACTCCCCATTTCTCAATCCGATTGAGGAATTATTTTCGGCTTGGCATTGGAAAGTGTATGACCGCCAACAACATGCCCGTCTGCCTCTTCTGCAAGCGATGGAAGAGGCATGTGGAGACACTGAGGTGGGGTCCCTCCAGGGTTGGATACGGCACGCAAGGCGATATTTTCCCCGCTGCCTAGCCAGGGATGACATTGCTTGTGATGTGGATGAGGTGGATGATGTAGCCAGATCCATAAACCATCCACCTGATCCCTTACAATCCCTTACAATACAATTTTTTGTTTATCATTGCACTGTAATTTTACTGTAATTATTTTTGTTTCCGTGAGTTTACAGTAACGTTGTTGTTGTAAAAACCTGCAATGGCAAAAAAATAAGCTGTATATATTTTTTTCTGAAGCCTATTTCTATTTTTGTTGAAATGTGAGTAGATGTACTGTACTGGAACAATCTTTCACAGAATCCTGTATGAGAAAATTAAAAAGGTATACAAAGTACTAAAGACAGCAGTGTTTTGTATAAAGTACATCAGTGTGTTGTCGCTGCTTTGAAAGAGTGATTCATATGGTGCATGTGTGTATCATTTTGTTGTAAAAATGCCATTTTGAAAAAGGATTATTAGGTTTTGATTGCAGAGTTTCATTTTGACATAGAAGTGAGATCTCAAGTGTTGTGTCTTATTTGGCTTGTGTGTAGAGTTTTGACACAATGAGACAAATTCCGCAACAACTGTGTAAGCAATCGCAAAAAACTGTAATGTGGTCCTTCACAGCTACTCTATTGACATTTCCTTAGTACTGTTAATAGCTGAACATTAAATACATGACGACTGGAAGTATTGTAAAGTGAATGGTGATCACTCGGATACCCCATTCAATGAATGAGTCTGTCATACAAATAGATTTATAGTTGGTATTAGCATGTAATGACACACGCTACTCTTCCACTATTAAAATGCAATTTGAAAGCTATTGAATATTGTTCTTTGAGCTTGGTATCTAAACGCTTTGTAGGTGTAGCTTTTCCATAAATGAGAATTTCAGAAACAAAATAATTTCATAATCAATTCCTGAAGATTTATTTGAATGAGTTGGTTTTCTCCAATAATATAGGCATTTTCTTGGACCCTATTAAGCTGAACTAGCCAGTTAGTCAAACCTGAATAGTATTTTAGACCTGTCTTTGCACTAATAATATCTAGATTGCTGTACACAGTATATGGGCTCTGGACTCTGGCACACAGGATCGTGGGCACAATCCCGGGTGGGGCACTGCTGTTGTACCCTTGAGCAAGGTACTTCACCTAGATTGCTCCAGTAAATCCCCAGCTGTATAAATGGGTGAATGTAAAAAATAATGTCATATCCTGTAACAATTGTAAGTCACCCTGGATACGGGTGTCTGCTTAGAAATTGAGTAATAAGAGAATATGCTTTTGAAGGTCATATGCTGAGGAGGAGGAATTGCCATTGTATTAATGTCGATGGTCAGCTATGTTAATATGGGTGTTTTCCTTTCCTTATGAAGTTATGCAAACAAACTTTGCAATTAGTCTAACCAATGTATACTTTTAAAAGGCCAACAATGAGTAAATATTTGGAGAGAGCAACCTTTGCTGTGTGATGTCATTTATTGAATTATGGCGGTGATTGTTTATTTTTTATTTTACCTGTAAACCTTTCTTTTACAGTATATTCAGGGGTGATATGTTGCTTTTAAAAATATGACCAATTACAGTACATCTTCATGCATGCCTAAAAATAAATAAAATAAAAAGAAGCTCCACACATCAGATAATTCATCATACTGAAATAAACTTATACTTCTATAACTAAATATTTATATTAAGTAATTTGAAAATTAATATTCTGCATAGTAGATGTACAGCTTGTTAGCTGTGAAACGTTCCCCTCGTAACTCACATATGGGTGTCAAACACTTTGTGATGTCACACAAAGTGTGTATATGTAGTTAAGGGCTATTATTGTTGAGCCCTGTTCAATAAATTTGAACACCAGGAAACTACCTTGACACAGCAGTTGTCAAGAGCAAAATTACTGTCCATAATTAGAGATAACATGTCAACACAATTTGCCACTGAACATCCTCTCTTCTGTACTCTTAGTAAACACACTTAGAGGCGAAAAAGAAGAGCGACAAAATTATTTCCATAAACTACCTTTTATGCCAAGTCACGCAGTTGTGTTAAAACCTGCTTTGAATATCATTTGTTAACTTGAAAAACCGGGGCAGTGACTGAATTGAACTTTACAGAGAAGACACAGACAAATTATGCTTTAATTCTTTTTAATAGAGTTTTTTTTTTTGTTCTACAAACATTTATTAAACACTTGTTTAAATGTTTTTATCATGGGGGAAAAAACAAAAAAACTTGGCATCAACAAGGACTGTGAATAGTGTTCCTTTCTTGCATGATCACAGACTGGATCATTTGCAGTTTTTTTTTTTTTTTTTTTTTTTTTTTTTTACCATAATTTCTATATTGTATCACCAATACATATTTATATAACCAACTTCTCTATGTGTTTTAACAAAAAAAAAGTCATGGTCATGGTAGAAAAAGTCATGGTCATCACATTGCACACAAAATGTGTTCAACGGATGTATGTACAATGCCTTAATATCACTACAGGTTTGCTCCAGTACAGCATGCAAGGCAGTGCAATAATGAAGATATAAATTAAGTCAAAATTGCAACTGTTAGTAAATGGAAAGTAGAAAAGAAAATGTGTAGTTCTGCTCCAACTGATTGAGAGCTTAGTGTACATTACCTTATACCCGTTTATAGACATTTACACCAATTTCCAGTTTATCCAGAATGGGATTAAATTACAGATATTTTAAAGGTCAAATAGGTACCCGATCGAAAATGGTTAAATGCCAATCCGAACAGGTCAGTTTCCACACATGTTGGAAATCTTGCAAAATGTGTCCTAGCTTATGATTTTAAAACATTAATTAATAAATAAATACATCTGTCTCCAGAAGAACAGTGGCATGCATTGCTTCTGAGAGTTTTTAATAGACTTAGGAGATAGGATGTCTGCTCTGAACCAAAATGGTCCTTACAGAGACAATGCAGGCCCATATTCATAAAACTTTAACATCACGTTAAATTTGCCATCCCTTTTGATGATGTGGAATATGAAAAACAATTACACAGTGGATAAAAATAAAAATAAAGCATTTAATTAAATTTTTCTAAATTAAATTAGCAAACGGTGCCAACTCAGTGCCACAGCATGTTTTATGAATATCCCCCACAATGCCTTACTTCAACTGATATCTGTCTGCAGTGATGTTTCATAGGAATTTGGATGTATTTAAATATTTAGAATTCCTATATAAAAAAATAATAATCCTATAAAAAAAATATTAGAGATTAACTAGTATTAATTTAGTAGTTTTCCATTGTTAGTCTGCCATGTGTTTATATACACTGAATTATTGTAGATGACATTGAGTTGTATTTAATGCATTTGCAGAAACAAAACTAAAAACAGTGATAAAACTATAAGATGGTTTTGAAAACTAAAGCAAGACCATCAAAAAGGTCAAAAATAACAAAACTGAGAGAGCCAACATATAAACATTATGACAGTTAACAATGGTTACAAAAAGCAGACCAGTATACATTTTGAACTTAAAAATTCATGGTTAAACACTTGTATTGTATATGTAATTTATTCATATCAACATTTTTGTTATAACCTATTCATGGTACATGCAAGAACAGTCAAAATCGCCCCGGTTATATTGTGTGTGCCTACAATATACACAAATTGTATTAGATACACACGGGAAATATTAAAATATATTACTCAAACAAAGACACTTTCTTTATCAATAAAAACAAATGGTTTTTAAACTGTGCACTACCACTGTCTTAGTGCACACCCAAGGAGTGAAACAATGCAAACGTATAAATTTCACATAATGTAGCGTGACTCAAAGGTCAATTCATGATAATTTTCTGAAATTATGTATGGGTCTACAGAATCTCCTCACCATATCAAATCAAATATGAACATTATTGATCCATCAGCTGAAAGTCTCTTTTTGGTAATTTAGAGATATGGTTTATAGGGGGGAAGGGAAACAGAGTTTAGTATATTGTCTAAGCACTTTATAAAATCCTTTCCTACTAAAATAATTGGCAGGCCTCTTTTTTAACAGCTTAGGACTAAAGCTTTAGCATCTATAACATGTCTTTGGTGCAGCTGTAGAAGGAGGCACAGGTGTTTTATCTGAATGTAATACAGCGTAAATGTAGAAGCAGGCACTTTAGGTAGTGGAGCTCATCAGAAGTGAAGGTCAGCCATGAAATTCCAATTTCAAAATCATCTGCGCAGTCGACATTGTTGGTAAAGTCCCTGTTCCGTATTTAAGACACACTTGAGTGGCTGAAACTTCGTGGCTCTAAATGACGTCTGAGAAATTATGAAGCATAATTAAACAGAAGTCCAATCTAATTCCCATGTTACGAGTACATTGACCATTTTCAATGGCTGCCGTTGTTCTAAATGCATTTAATTCACTGGAATAACACCTGACAATTCTCAATTGCCGAGAGAATTGAAATATGAAACTAGGTTTATATTATAGGCAAGTAGGTCTATTGTTCAAGTAATTGCATTGCATTTCAGCAGCTTTCCAGTCCTCAACGGGCAGAAAAGATTTGAAGTGCCCATAGCTTTTCACACAGACATTTTGCATAGACAATGCACCATTCAATGCGATAAAAACAATCAGCCTCCCTGCAATAATAATGGCTCTTCACTATGTGAATAACGTCAAACTGCACCAAGGGGGCCAAACACTCGAAAATTAAACACTACTTATCTGACCTCATTTTATGCCATTTCAATAACCATTTTAAATACATACAATTATGCTACTCTGACTGCTTTCATAAAAATGACTACATTACTTTACTGCCACCATTTAAAAAAATACTTTAGACTAACTAAACAATCCCACAAGTCCAGGACGAGTGTTTATCCATTTGTGTTTTCGGGTGAAGGTTTGTGTTTGTGAATCTGACTGAAGAGAGGTTTTGTACTTTTGTCTCCACCCAGAAATGAAAAGTCTGTGTGACCGTGGGAGTGAATCACGAGGACGTCTCCCTTCGGGGTGGGTGGGTGCTGTTGTGAACTCCCTCTGAAGTTCCCCTCAGGTGACTTCCTTTCATCTAACGCACCGATCGCTCCCGGCTCTCAGACACAAACGAACAACTGCCAGGTTTTAGGGGGTGCATCTCTAATCTACTTCAATTTATCTGCTGCCTCTAAAACCACATGCTCCAGCTGCCTTCAAGGCTTATATGATTAATTAAAATGTTTACTTTTTTAATCTGTTTCTTTTAAAACTGCCTCGTTTACTCCATTATTCTTAAACGTTGGCCTTCACTCTTCTTTCCTCTGTTCAGATTGAGGCAGTTCCATCTTGTGTGTCGAAAGTGGCCCCAATATCTGTGGAAGAATGCAAATTGTGTGTCCAAAATAAAAATGTAGGTACTTATCAAACTTATCAACTAAGTTCTAAGCTACAGGAATTTGCAGAACACATAAAAAATGATATATAAACATTTTAGAACTGCTGTCTTTAGTTCTGTTACAAACACTCATACTTCTGTAACCAAGAACAGCGTATCCATAACTTTGCATATATGGCTTATTATATTTGAAATAATGAGAGCATTCTGATTACACAAATTGTGTATTTTCATTGAAATGAACCTACCGTCAACCTCCATCACTTGTCAGATTTCGAATGTTCCTATAAAAGGTAAAACAAAAACATCAAAATAAATATAAAAATCAAATAAATGCATTCAATTTAGCCTACATGTTGTATATAATATTACAATCACCCTGATTTAACAATATTGAAACCTGTGAACATTAATAAATACACTCACCTAAAGGATTATTAGGAACACCATACTAATACTGTGTTTGACCCCCTTTCGCCTTCAGAACTGCCTTAATTCTACGTGGCATTGATTCAACAAGGTGCTGAAAGCATTCTTTAGAAATGTTGGCCCATATTGATAGGATAGCATCTTGCAGTTGATGGAGATTTGTGGGATGCACATCCAGGGCACGAAGCTCCCGTTCCACCACATCCCAAAGATGCTCTATTGGGTTGAGATCTGGTGACTGTGGGGGCCAGTTTAGTACAGTGAACTCATTGTCATGTTCAAGAAACCAATTTGAAATGATTCGACCTTTGTGACATGGTGCATTATCCTGCTGGAAGTAGCCATCAGAGGATGGGTACATGGTGGTCATAAAGGGATGGACATGGTCAG